>NW_026529377.1:0-334936 GCF_028500815.1 Rissa tridactyla
AAAACTATGCCTTGATCTAAAGCTCTTTGGGGAACCGCTTGCGTAGCCCCACAGACCTGGGGGCTGCAGGCTTTGCTGCTACCTTCAGCCTCAAAGCCACCCTTTCCCACTTGGCGCCCGCGTCAGGCACAAAAATGGACATACAGCTGGAGATCGGTCCCACGCCCAAAGAACAAGTAGGGAAAACTATGCCTTGTTCTAAAGCTCTTTGGGAACCGCTTGCGTAGCCCCACACACCTTGGGGCTGCGGGCTTTCCTGCTGCCTTCAGCCTCGACACCACCCTTTCGCACTTGGCGCCGCGCCAGGCACAAAAATGGCCATACGGCTGGAGATGGGTCCCCCACCCAAAGAGCCAGCAGGGAAAACTATGCCTTGTTCTAAAGCTCTTTGGGAACTGCTTGCGTAGCCCCACAGACCTGGGGGCTGCAGGCTTTCCTGCTGCCTTCAGCCTCGACACCACCCTTTCCCACTTGGCACCGCGCCAGGCCCAAAAATGGCCATACGGCTGGAGATGGGTCCCCCGCCCAAAGAGCCAGCAGGGAAAACTATGCCTTGTTCTAAAGCTCTTTGGGAACGGCTTGCGTAGCCCCACAGACCTGGGGGCTGCGACTTTCCTGCTGCCTTCAGCCTCGACACCACCCTTTCCCACTTGGCGCCGTGCCAGGCACAAAAATGGCCATACGGCTGGAGATGGGTCCCCCCCGCCCAAAGAGCCAGCAGGGAAAACTATGCCTTGTTCTAAAGCTCTTTGGGAACCACTTGCGTAGCCCCACAGACGTGGCGCCTGCGGGTTTTCCTGCTGCCTTCAGCCTCGACACCACCCTTTCCCACTTGGCACCGCGCCAGGCCCAAAAATGGCCATACAGCTGGAGATGGGTGCCACGCCCAAAGAGCCAGCAGGGAAAACTATGCCTTGTTCTAAAGCTCTTTGGGAACCGCTTGCGTAGCCCCACAGACCTGGGGGCTGCGGGCTTTCCTGCTGCCTTCAGCCTCGACACCACCCTTTCCAACTTGGCGCCGCGCCAGGCACAAAAATGGCCATACGGCTGGAGATGGGGTCCCACACCCAAAGAGCCATCAGGGAAAACTATGCCTTGTTCTAAAGCTCTTTGGGAACCGCTTGCGTAGCCCCCACAGACCTGGGGGCTGCGGGCTTTCCTGCTGCCTTCAGCCTCAAAACCACCCTTTCCCACTTGGCGCCGCCGCCAGGCACAAAAATGGCCTATGGCTGGAGATGGGTCCCCCGCCCAAAGAGCCAGCAGGGAAAACTATGCCTTGTTCTAAAGCTCTTTGGGAACCGCTTGCGTAGCCCCACAGACCTGGGGGCTGCGGGCTTTCCTGCTGCCTTCAGTCTCGACACCACCCTTTCCCTCTGGGCGCCGGGCCAGGCACAAAAATGGCCATACGGCTGGAGATGGGTCCCATTCCCAAAAGAGCCAGCAGTGAAAACTATGCCTTGTTCTAAAGCTCTTTGGGAAACCGCTTGCGTAGCCCCACAGACCTGGGGACTGCGGGCTTTCCTGCTGCCTTCAGCCTCAAAAACCACCCTTTCCCACTTGGTGCCGCGCCAGGCACAAAAATGGCCATATAGCTGGAGATGGGTCCCACGCCCAAAGAACAAGTAGGGAACACTCTGCCTTGTTCTAAAGCTCTTTGGGAACTGCTTGCGTAGCCCCACAGACCTGGGGCTGCGGCCTTCCCTGCTGCCCTTCAGCCTCAAACCACCCTTTCCCACTCGGCACCGCGCCAGGCCCAAAAATGGCCATACGGCCTGGAGATGGGTGCCCCGCCCAAAGAGCCAGCAGGGAAAACTATGCCTTGTTCTAAACGTCTTTGGGAACCGCTTGCGTAGCACCCACAGACCTGGGGGCTGCGGGCTTTCCTGCTGCCTTCAGCCTCACACCACCCCCCCCCCCCCCCCCCCCCCCCCCCTTTCCCAATTGGCGCCGCACCAGGCACAATAATGGCCATACGGCTGGAGATGGATGCCCTGCCCAAGGAGCCAGCAGGAAAACTATGCCTTGTTCTAAAGCTCTTTGGGAACTGCTTGCGTAGCCCCACAGACCTGGGGGCTGCAGGCTTTCCTGCTAGCTTCAGCCTCGACACCACCCTTTCCCACTTGGTGCCACGCCAGGCACAAAAATGGCCATACGGCTGGAGATGGGTCCCCCGCCCAAAGAGCCGTCAGGGAAAACTATGCCTTGTTCTAAAGCTCTTTGGGAACCGCTTGCGTAGCCCCACAGACCTGGGGGCTGCAGGCTTTGCTGCTGCCTTCAGCCTCAAAGCCACCCTTTCCCACTTGGCGCCGTGCCAGGCACAAAAATGGCCATATGGCTGGAGATGGGTCCCCATTCCCAAAGAGACAGCAGTGAAAACTATGCCTTGTTCTAAAGCTCGTTGGGAACCGCTTGCGTAGCCCCACAGACCTGGGGGCTGCGGGCTTTCCTGCTGCCTTCAGCCTCGACACCACCCTTTCCCACTTGGCGCCGCGCCAGGCACAAAAATGGCCATACGGCTGGAGATGGGTCCCCCGCCCAAGGAGCCAGCAGGGAAAACTATGCCTTGTTTTAAAGCTCTTTGGGAACCGCTTGCGTAGCCCCACAGACCTGGGGGCTGCGGGCTTTGCTGCTGCCTTCAGCCTAAAAGCCACCCTTTCCCACTTGGCGCCGCGCCAGGCACAAAAATGGCCATATGGCTGGAGATGGGTCCCAAGCCCGAAGAACAAGTAGGGAACACTCTGCCTTGTTCTAAAGCTCTTTGGGGAACCACTTGCGTAGCCCCACAGACCTGGGGGCTGCGGGCTTTCCTGCTGCCTTCAGCCTCAAAACCACCCTTTCCCTCTGGGCGCCGGGACAGGCAAAAAAAAGGCCTATGGCTAGAGATGGGTGCCTCGCCCAAAGAGCCAGCAGGGAAAACTATGCCTTGTTCTAAAGCTCTTTGGGAACCGCTTGCGTAGCCCCACAGACCTGGGGGCTGCGGGCTTTCCTGCTGCCTTCAGCCTCAAAACCACTCTTTCCCACTTGGCGCCGCGCCAGGCACAAAAATGGCCATATAGCTGGAGATGGGTCCTGACGGGAATGATTTGATCACCTTTGAAAGAACCCCTTGTACTAGCCAGCTGATCGACAAGGACGTGTTGGAGCTCGCGCACCGCGAGCTACAGAGGATTTGAAGAAGGGAGTGTTTTGAAAAGAAACTTTTAGCGGACTAAGACTGTTTACCGTCACAAGATAAGCTCAGCAACAGGATGTGTAAGAGCCAGATAGCCTTGCAACGTATAACCAATTAGGAGCTCAGCTTTAGCAATATGTATGAAGCTATTATCTGTGTAACCAATGAGCCTTTTACACGCTGACTTATGTTGAGTAACTTAAAGGTATAAAAAACAACTATTGAACAATAAAGTTAGATCTAGCTTGCACCCGACTAGGTCTCCGTCTCTCAATCGCGGCAAATTGGTGACCCCGACGTGATGGGTTTATGAACCGCCTAGCTGAGCGGCTTGCTGCGAGTCCCACAGAACGTTGAATGTGCTGCTGAAAGGAAGCAGGAGCCGGCCGGCCTGAAATCCCTCCGGAGTAGAGAGGTGAGCTGTGGGAAACATGGGGAATCAAGCGTCTTCCCCGGAAAGAGACGTATATGAACTTATGAAAGGTCTTCTTAAAAAGCATGGGAAAAATATTTCCGGGCATGACCTCAAAGCAATGCTTAAATGGGTGCAGGTAAAGATTCCCACTGTAACTGCATCTAGTATTTTTACACGGGAACTCTGGGATGACGTGGGGGTAAAACTATGGGACGTGGCAACGACCGGGAATGCTGAAGCAACTACGTAATGCTTCCTTGGTGGCGAACCATTTTTGAAACCTTAAAAGCACAAGAACGCCAGGGTAGTAAAGACGCCGATAATCAAAATAACCCGCCTGATGTCGACTCTGCTAAAGGGCTCCTTACGGTGGGTTTGGCTGGGCGCCCCCCGGAGGAAGATCCCTTTGACCCTGGTCCTGTGGACCCTGACAAAGAGCCACAGCTTTACCCCCCAGACCCTCATGATGTATGGGCTAACATTAAACGACAAGCTTTAAAGGAAGGAGACTTAGACGTAGCCCGGACAATAGTCGCCCCTGTGATTTATCAAGGTCGGGGGGTGGAGCACAATGGGAAGCTCTATCCTTCCCGGTAATAAAAGAACTGCGCCGCACTATTACAGAGCATGGGCTCTCTTCTCCATATTTTGCGAGCCTACTATCTTCTGTATTCGACACTTACGTGATGACCCCTCATGACTTAAAATCTCTTGTGCAGCTGTTATTGACTCCTACTCAGTACTCGTTATGGGAGTCACATTGGAGGGGGGGACTCCAAGCTCTCCTCCTGACCTATGTAGGTCATGCCAATGAAAGTCTTACTGCTCTGACTATAGAACATCTTACGGGCACAGGACGCTGGGCGAGTCCGATCGCCCAGGCGCGAGATATCCCACGAGAAGCTCTCGAGGCAGTTCGAGAGGAAGCAAGAAAGGCTTTAGGAAAAGTCCCAGACTCCCAAAAGCCGCAAAAAGCCTTTACTTCTATTACACAGGAACCACGAGAACCCTATATGCAGTTTATCGATAGATTGAAACAAGCCTTAGAGCGTCAGATAGATAACACAGAAGCTCGTGAAATCTTGTTGTTGAAATTGGCAGTAGAAAATGCTAACGCAGATTGTAAAAAGCTTTTGAAATCTCTTCCTAACCAAAACCCTACCTTAGTCGAAATGGTGGAAGCCTGTAACAGAATTGGCACTACGGAGCACAAGTATGAAGCAATGGCAGCCGCCTTTGCAGCTATGCGCGGCCCGATGACTCCGGGTGTATGCTACGGGTGTGGTAAGCCTGGTCACTTAAAAAAGAATTGTTTGACCGCGAATACCAATGCGAGACCTCGAGCTCCGGGAATCTGTCCTAGGTGCAAGAAAGGGGCGTCATTATGCTAATCAGTGCCGCTCTAAGTATGATTTACAGGGTCAATTGATCCAGGGAAACCGCTCACCGGAGCGCGGGGCAGCGACGCGTGCAGACACAAATGCCGCAGCCGATACCTCAAAACCCCCAGGGGGGGGCAGCAGCGCCTCAAGTCTTCGTCCAGCAACAGCCGGTAGCGCCGGATTGGACTTGGCAACCTCCTACACGGTAACGTTACTCGATCCCTCAGTCCACCTATTGTCAACCAATATCTCGGGGCCCTTACCCTCTGGAACGCAAGCACTGTTGTTAGGAAGATCATCTACAACATTGTCAGGACTTTTTGTATTACCAGGGGTCATTGACTCTGACAGTACTAATGAAATCAAGATTATGGTATGGACCCCATTTCCTCCTGCACAATACCACAAGGTAGCCGTATAGCGCAACTGATTTTAATTCCCAAAGACCCGGGTTCCCCCATCCCCACCTCAATCCCAACAGAGACAGGGAAGTTTTGGATCTACAGGGCACCCCCAAATTTTGTGGGTAGAATCTATTTCTCACAAACGACCCATATGCCAGTGTACCCTCACTCTCAAGGGACAACGACTTGTGTTGAGTGGAATCGTGGATACTGGAGCCGATGTTACAGTTATTTCTCGGGCCAAGTGGCCCCCACAATGGCCCCTTGCTAATATTCCCCAGGCTTTAGCAGGGATTGGCGGAACTGGTAGTAGTCAACAGAGTCTAGAGTTGATCCAAATTGAAGGGCCGGAAGGACACGTGGCTTCTGTTAAGCCTTTTGTATTACCTGTTCCCATGATTTTGTGGGGACGAGACGTATTGTCCCAGTGGGGGGTATCCCTTCAGACACATTTTTAGGTGGGGCCATTGGGGGGCGCGACACCCTAAAATTGACTTGGAAAACCGACACCCCTGTTTGGGTTGACCAATGGCCCCTGCCGCTAGAAAAGCTTCGCGCCCTCCAAGAATTAGTCGCTGAGCAATTATCAAAGGGCCATATTGTGCCCTCTGTTAGCCCTTGGAATTCACCTATTTTTGTTATTAAAAAACAAACTGGCAAGTGGCGCCTTCTCCACGACCTCAGAAAAATTAATGACGCTATGGAAGACATGGGAGCCCTCCAACCAGGACTCCCGTCCCCCACTATGATCCCTCAACACTGGCATTTGACTGTTATTGACCTCAAAGACTGCTTTTTTAATATCCCTCTGCATCCACACGATGCTCCTAAATTTGCTTTTTCAGTTCCAAGCGTCAACATGCAAGCCCCGTTGCAAAGATACCAGTGGGTTGTGCTGCCACAAGGAATGAAGAACAGCCCTACAATCTGTCAGTGGTATGTAGCTAAGGTACTTAGTCCTGTTAGGACCGCAATGTCCGGTGTCTTATTGTATCATTACATGGATGATATCCTAGTGGCCGCACAACATCACGAGGTCATGGAGGAAGCTGTAGCCCTTGTCACAACTGCTGTCAATTCAGCGGGTCTCTGTATTGCACCGGAGAAGGTTCAAAAGGTACCCCCATGGAAATATCTAGGCTGGCGCATACGGACTCAAACTATAATTCCCCAGCCACTACAAATTCCAATAGATGTGCATAACCTACACGATGTGCAGAAACTGCTAGGAACAATTAATTGGGTTAGACCATTATTAGGAATTTCCAATGCAGACTTGCGTCCTTTGTTTGAACTACTAAAAGGAGATACTAATCTCAATTCTCCTCGAGCTCTTGGCCCTGAGGCTGTTGACTCCCTGCAAAAGGTCGCTACCGCGATCGCCTCAAGGCAAGCACACCGCTGTGCTCCCGATTTACCTTTCTATCTAATCATTTTGAATCCTGTTCGACAGCCTTATGCCTTGATATTTCAATGGGATTCGCAGAACTCTGATCCATTGTTAATCATTGAATGGATTTTTTTACCAAATCAACCCACGAAAACTGTCCTGACACAGCATGAAATGTTCGCATCTTTACTCATTCGAGCCCGGCGACGTTTATTGACATTGTCTGGACTAGACTTTGCCTGTGTTTATTTACCTGTAGCTAAAGACTATCTGCAGTGGCTTCACCAGCAATCAGAAGCCTTTGGTATGGCACTCGCCAACTATGCGGGACAACTTTCTTCTCACCCGCCTTCACATCGACTGTTCAGCACTACCTTTTCTATCATGCCCAAGCCTAAAAGAAGTGACCTACCTTTACAAGCCCTGACAGTATTTACGGACGGATCCGGCAAGTCACATAAGTCTGTGATCCTCTGGTGGGACGATCATAGCGGCCGGTGGGATTCAGACATAGAAACTGTGCCAGGCTCTCCCCAAATTGTAGAATTAGCAGCTGTTGTCCGAGTCTTTCGGAAATGGTCTTTACCGCTTAATATTGTTACAGATTCTGCTTATGTTACAGGAATTGTCGAACGGGCTGAAGCGTCTCTGTTACGCGAAATTTTACCTGTTAACTTATTTTTTCTTTTGCAGGAGCTTGTTTTTCTCCTCGATTCACGCTCTCACCCCTATTTTATTATGCATATTAGATCTCACACCTCTTTGCCTGGCTTTATTGCAGAAGGCAACCGGCGAGCCGATTTGCTTACGCTGCCTGTACATGTATTGCCTGACCGCATAGCACAGGCTAAATTGAGTCATTCTTTTTTCCACCAGAATGCTGGCGGTCTCAAACGGCAGTTTGGACTCACATCCCAACAAGCGTCTAATATTATTGCTGTATGCCCTGACTGTCAAAGACATTCTTTCCCGTCGATAGCGGGCGGAGTTAATCCCAGAGGACTGCAAAGTTTACAGCTCTGGCAAACAGACGTTACACATTATCCAGAGTTTGGTAATTTGAAATGTGTCCATTCCTCTATTGACACCTTTTCCGGCGCCTTGTTTGCCTCTTGCCACACAGGAGAGAAGGCGCGTGACGTCCGCAAACATTTGTTGCGTGCCTTTGCTACCTTGGGCATACCCTCTCAGGTCAATCTCTAATTGAACGCTCCCACCAGTCTTTGAAGCGCTTATTGCAACAACAAAAAGGGGGAATGGGGATTGCTACTCCTGAGGAACGACTACAGAAAGCTTTGTATGTTTTTAACTTTTTGAATTGCTCTTTAATAGATAACAATCCTCCGATAGTCCGAAGTTTGGTGAAAACGCTCGTATATGCCTCCGCTGTTTTTCTTCTTCTGTTGCTCTTTTTGCCCTGTTTATTGCAATGCTTGCGGAAGGTACTTACTGACTCCATGACACGAATCCTTGTTGTGCAACAAGAGGGGGGAAGTGACGGGAATGATTTGATCACCTTTGAAAGAACCCCTTGTACTAGCCAGCTGATCGACAAGGACGTGTTGGAGCTCGCGCACCGCGAGCTACAGAGGATTTGAAGAAGGGAGTGTTTTGAAAAGAAACTTTTAGCGGACTAAGACTGTTTACCGTCACAAGATAAGCTCAGCAACAGGATGTGTAAGAGCCAGATAGCCTTGCAACGTATAACCAATTAGGAGCTCAGCTTTAGCAATATGTATGAAGCTATTATCTGTGTAACCAATGAGCCTTTTACACGCTGACTTATGTTGAGTAACTTAAAGGTATAAAAAACAACTATTGAACAATAAAGTTAGATCTAGCTTGCACCCGACTAGGTCTCCGTCTCTCAATCGCGGCAGGTCCCACGCCCAAAGAACAAGTAGGGAACAATCTGCCTTGTTCTAAAGCTCTTTGGGAACCGCTTGCGTAGCCCCACACACCTTGGGGCTGCGGGCCTTCCTGCTGCCTTCAGCCTCGACACCACCCTTTCCCACTTGGAACCGCGCCAGGCCCAAAAATGGCCATACGGCTGGAGATGGGTGCCACGCCCAAAGAGCCAGCAGGGAAAACTATGCCTTGTTCTAAAGGTCTTTGGGAACCGCTTGCGTAGCCCCACAGACCTGGGGGCTGCGGGCTTTCCTGCTGCCTTCAGCCTCAAAACCACCCTTTCCCACTTGGCGCCGCGCCAGGCACAAAAATGGCCATACGGCTGGAGATGGGTCCCCCGCCGAAGGAGCCAGCAGGGAAAACTATGCCTTGTTCTAAAGCTCTTTGGGAACCGCTTGCGTAGCCCCACAGACCTGGGGGCTGCGGGCTTTCCTGCTAGCTTCAGCCTCGACACCACCCTTTCCCACTTGGTGCCACGCCAGGCACAAAAATGGCCATACGGCTGGAGATGGGTCCCCCGCCCAAAGAGCCGTCAGGGAAAACTATGCCTTGTTCTAAAGCTCTTTGGGAACCGCTTGCGTAGCCCCACAGACCTGGGGGCTGCGGGCTTTCCTGCTGCCTTCAGCCTCGACACCACCCTTCCCATCTGGGCGCCGGGCCAGGCACAAAAATGGCCATATGGCTGGAGATGGGTCCCATTCCCAAAGAGCCAGCAGGGAAAACTATGCCTTGTTCTAAAGCTCTTTGGGAACCGCTTGCGTAGCCCCACAGACCTGGGGGCTGCGGGCTTTGCTGCTGCCTTCAGACTCGACACCACCCTTTCCCACTTGGCGCCGCGCCAGGCACAAAAATGGCCATATGGCTGGAGATGGGTCCCCCGCCCAAGGAGGCAGCAGGGAAAACTATGCCTTGTTTTAAAGCTCTTTGGGAACCGCTTGCGTAGCCCCACAGACCTGGGGGCTGCGGGCTTTGCTGCTGCCTTCAGCCTCGACACCACCCTTTCCCACTTGGCGCTGCGCCAGGCACAAAAATGGCCATATGGCTGGAGATGGGTCCCATGCCCAAAGAGCCAGCAGGGAAAACTATGCCTTGTTCTATAGCTCTTTGGGAACCGCTTGCGTAGCCCCACAGACCTGGGGGCTGCAGGCTTTCCTGCTGCCTTCAGCCTCAAAACCACCCTTTCCCTCTGGGCGCCGGGACAGGCACAAAAATGGCCATACAGCTGGAGATGGGTCCCACGCCCAAAGAACAAGTAGGGAACACTCTGCCTTGTTCTAAAGCTCTTTGGGAACCACTTGCGTAGCCCCACAGACGTGGGGGCTGCTTGCTTTCCTGCTGCCTTCAGCCTCAAAACCACCCTTTCCCACTGGGCACCGCGCCAGGCCCAAAAATGGCCATACGGCTGGAGATGGGTGCCCCACCCAAAGAGCCAGCAGGGAAAACTATGCCTTGTTCTAAAGCTCTTTGGGAACTGCTTGCGTAGCCCCACAGACCTGGGGGCTGCGGGCTTTCCTGCTGCCTTCAGCCTCAAAACCACCCTTTCCCACTTGGCGCCGTGCCAGGCACAAAAATGGCCATACGGCTGGAGATGGGTCCCCCGCCCAAAGAGCCATCAGGGAAAACTATGCCTTGTTCTAAAGCTCTTTGGGAACCGCTTGCGTAGCCCCACAGACCTGGGGGCTGCTTGCTTTCCTGCTGCCTTCAGCCTCAAAACCACCCTTTCCCACTGGGCACCGTGCCAGGCCCAAAAATGGCCATACGGCTGGAGATGGGTGCCCCGCCCAAAGAGCCATCAGGGAAAACTATGCCTTGTTCTAAAGCTCTTTGGGAACCGCTTGCGTAGCCCCACAGACCTGGGGGCTGCAGGCTTTGCTGCTGCCTTCAGCCTCAAAGCCCCCCTTTCCCACTTGGCGCCGCGCCAGGCACAAAAATGGCCATATGGCTGGAGATGGGTCCCATTCCCAAAGAGCCAGCAGTGAAAACTATGCCTTGTTCTAAAGCTCTTTGGGAACCACTTGAGTAGCATCACAGACCTGGGGTCTGCGGGCTTTCCTGCTGCCTTCAGCCTCAAAACTACCCTTTCCCACTTGGTCCCGCGCCAGGCACAAAAATGGCCTATGGCTGGAGATGGGACCCCGCCCAAAGAGCCAGAAGGGAAAACGATGCCTTGTTCTAAATCTCGTTGGGAACCGCTTGCGTAGCCCAGTATTCCTGGGGGCTGTGGGCTTTCCTGCTGCCTTCAGCCTCGACACCACGCTTTCCCACTTGGCGCCGCGCCAGGCACAAAAATGGCCATACGGCTGGAGATGTGTCACCCGCCCAAAGAGCAATCAGGGAAAACTATGCCTTGTTCTAAAGCTCTTTGGGAACCGCTTGCGTAGCCCCACAGACCTGGGGGCTGTGGGCTTTCCTGCTGCCTTCAGCCTTGACACCACCCTTTCCCACTTGGCGCCGCGCCAGGCACAAAAATGGCCATAAGGCTGGAGATTGGTCCCACGTCCAAAGAACAAGTAGGGAAAACTCTGCTTTGTTCTAAAGCTCTTTGGGAACCGCTTGCGTAGCCCCACAGACCTGGGGGCTGCGGGCTTTCCTGCTGCCTTCAGCCTCAAAACCACCCTTTCCCTCTGGGCGCCGGGACAGGCACAAAAATGGCCATACAGCTGGAGATGGGTCCCACGCCCAAAGAACAAGTAGGGAACACTCTGCCTTGTTCTAAAGCTCTTTGGGAACCACTTGCGTAGCCCCACAGACGTGGGGGCTGCTTGCTTTCCTGCTGCCTTCAGCCTCAAAACCACCCTTTCCCACTGGGCACCGCGCCAGGCCCAAAAATGGCCATACGGCTGGAGATGGGTGCCCCACCCAAAGAGCCAGCAGGGAAAACTATGCCTTGTTCTAAAGCTCTTTGGGAACTGCTTGCGTAGCCCCACAGACCTGGGGGCTGCGGGCTTTCCTGCTGCCTTCAGCCTCAAAACCACCCTTTCCCACTTGGCGCCGTGCCAGGCACAAAAATGGCCATACGGCTGGAGATGGGTCCCCCGCCCAAAGAGCCATCAGGGAAAACTATGCCTTGTTCTAAAGCTCTTTGGGAACCGCTTGCGTAGCCCCACAGACCTGGGGGCTGCTTGCTTTCCTGCTGCCTTCAGCCTCAAAACCACCCTTTCCCACTGGGCACCGTGCCAGGCCCAAAAATGGCCATACGGCTGGAGATGGGTGCCCCGCCCAAAGAGCCAGCAGGGAAAACTATGCCTTGTTCTAAAGCTCTTTGGGAACCGCTTGCGTAGCCCCACAGACCTGGGGGCTGCAGGCTTTGCTGCTGCCTTCAGCCTCAAAGCCCCCCTTTCCCACTTGGCGCCGCCCCAGGCACAAAAATGGCCATATGGCTGGAGATGGGTCCCATTCCCAAAGAGCCAGCAGTGAAAACTATGCCTTGTTCTAAAGCTCTTTGGGAACCACTTGAGTAGCATCACAGACCTGGGGTCTGCGGGCTTTCCTGCTGCCTTCAGCCTCAAAACTACCCTTTCCCACTTGGTCCCGCGCCAGGCACAAAAATGGCCTATGGCTGGAGATGGGACCCCGCCCAAAGAGCCAGAAGGGAAAACGATGCCTTGTTCTAAATCTCGTTGGGAACCGCTTGCGTAGCCCAGTATTCCTGGGGGCTGTGGGCTTTCCTGCTGCCTTCAGCCTCGACACCACGCTTTCCCACTTGGCGCCGCGCCAGGCACAAAAATGGCCATACGGCTGGAGATGTGTCACCCGCCCAAAGAGCCATCAGGGAAAAATATGCTTTGTTCTAAAGCTCTTTGGGAACCGCTTGCGTAGCCCCACAGACCTGGGGGCTGTGGGCTTTCCTGCTGCCTTCAGCCTTGACACCACCCTTTCCCACTTGGCGCCGCGCCAGGCACAAAAATGGCCATAAGGCTGGAGATTGGTCCCACGTCCAAAGAACAAGTAGGGAAAACTCTGCCTTGTTCTAAAGCTCTTTGGGAACCACTTGCGTAATCCCACAGAGCTGGGGGCTGCGGGCTTTCCTGCTGCCTTCAGCCTCAAAACCACCCTTTCCCACTTGGCGACGCGCCAGGCACAAAAATGGCCATATGGCTGGAGATGGGTCCCCCGCCGAAGGAGCCAGCAGGGAAAACTATGCCTTGTTCTAAAGCTCTTTGGGAACCGCTTGCCTAGCCCCAGAGACATGGGGGCTGCGGGCTTTCCTGCTACCTTCAGCCTCAAGACCACCCTTTCCCACTTGGCGCCGGGCCAGGCACAAAAATGGGCATATGGCTGGAGATGGGTCCCATTCCCAAAGACCCAGCAGTGAAAACTATGCCTTGTTCTAAAGCACTTTGGGAACACTTGCGTAGCCCCACAGACCTGGGGGCTGCGGGCTTTCCTGCTGCCTTCAGCCTCAAAAACACCCTTTCACTCTGGGCGCCAGGACAGGCACCAAAAAGGCCAATGGCTAGAGATGGGTCCCCCGCCCAAAGAGCCAGCAGGGAAAACTATGCCTTGTTCTAAAGCTCTTTGGGAACCGCTTGTGTAGCCCCACAGACGTGGGGGCTGCGGGCTTTCCTGCTGCCTTCAGCCTCAAAACCACCCTTTCCCACTTGGCGCCGCGCCAGGCACAAAAATGGCCATATGGCTGGAGATGGGTCCCCCGCCCAAAGAACAAGTAGGGAACACTCTCCCTTGTTCTAAAGCTCTTTGGGAACCACTTGCGTAGCCCCACAGACCTGGGGGCTGCGGGCTTTCCTGCTGCCTTCAGCCTCGACACCACCCTTTCACACTTGGCACCGCGCCAGGCCCAAAAATGGCCATACGGCTGGAGATGGGTCCCCCGCCCAAAGAGCCAGCAGGGAAAACGATGCCTTGTTCTAAAGCTCTTTGGGAACCGCTTGCGTAGCCCCACAGACCTGGGGGCTGCGGGCTTTCCTGCTGCCTTCAGCCTCGACACCACCCTTCCCATCTGGGCGCCGGGCCAGGCACAAAAATGGCCATATGGCTGGAGATGGGTCCCATTCCCAAAGAGCCAGCAGGGAAAACTATGCCTTGTTCTAAAGCTCTTTGGGAACCGCTTGCGTAGCCCCACAGACCTGGGGGCTGCGGGCTTTCCTGCTGCCTTCAGCCTCGACACCACCCTTTCCCACTTGGCGCCGCGCCAGGCACAAAAATGGCCATACGGCTGGAGATGGGTCCCCCGCCCAAGGAGGCAGCAGGGAAAACTATGCCTTGTTTTAAAGCTCTTTGGGAACCGCTTGCGTAGCCCCACAGACCTGGGGGCTGCGGGCTTTGCTGCTGCCTTCAGCCTCGACACCACCCTTTCCCACTTGGCGCGGCGCCAGGCACAAAAATGGCCATACGGCGGGAGATGGGTGCCCCACCCAAAGAGCCAGCAGGGAAAACTATGCCTTCTTCTAAAGCTCTTTGGGAACTGCTTGCGTAGCCCCACAGACCTGGGGGCTGCGGGCTTTCCTGCTGCCTTCAGCCTCAAAACCACCCTTTCCCACTTGGCGCCGTGCCACGCACAAAAATGGCCATACGGCTGGAGATGGGTCCCCCGCCCAAAGAGCCATCAGGGAAAACTATGCCTTGTTCTAAAGCTCTTTGGGAACCGCTTGCGTAGCCCCACAGACCTGGGGGCTGCGGGCTTTGCTGCTGCCTTCAGCCTCGACACCACCCTTTCCCACTTGGCGCGGCGCCAGGCACAAAAATGGCCATACGGCGGGAGATGGGTGCCCCACCCAAAGAGCCAGCAGGGAAAACTATGCCTTCTTCTAAAGCTCTTTGGGAACTGCTTGCGTAGCCCCAGAGACCTGGGGGCTGCGGGCTTTCCTGCTGCCTTCAGCCTCAAAACCACCCTTTCCCACTTGGCGCCGTGCCACGCACAAAAATGGCCATACGGCTGGAGATGGGTCCCCCGCCCAAAGAGCCATCAGGGAAAACTATGCCTTGTTCTAAAGCTCTTTGGGAACCGCTTGCGTAGCCCCACAGACCTGGGGGCTGCGGGCTTTCCTGCTGCCTTATCACTCAAAACCACCCTTTCCCACTTGGCGCCGCGCCAGACACAAAAATGGCCATATGGCTGGAGATGGGTCCCCCGCCCAAAGAACAAGTAGGAAACACTCTGCCTTGTTCTAAAGCTCTTTGGGAACCACTTGCGTAGCCCCACAGACTTGGGGGCTGCGGGCTTTCCTGCTGCCTTCAGCCTCGACACCACCCTTTCACACTTGGCAACGCGCCAGGCCCAAAAATGGCCATATGGCTGGAGATGGGTCCCATTCCCAAAGAGCCAGCAGTGAAAACTATGCCTTGTTCTATAGCTCTTTGGGAACCGCTTGCGTAGCCCCACAGACCTGGGGGCTGCGGGCTTTCCTGCTGCCTTCAGCCTCAAAACCACCCTTTCCCTCTGGGCGCCGGTACAGGCACAAAAAAGGCCTATGGCTAGAGATGGGTCCCATGCCCAAAGAGCCAGCAGGGAAAACGATGCCTTGTTCTAAAGCTCTTTGGGAACCGCTTGCGTAGCCCCACAGACCTGGGGGCTGTGGGCTTTCCTGCTGCCTTCAGCCTCGACACCACCCTTTCCATCTGGGCGCCGGGCCAGGCACAAAAATGGCCATATGGCGGGAGATGGGTCCCATTCCCAAAGAGCCAGCAGGGAAAACTATGCCTTGTTCTAAAGCTCTTTGGGAACCGCTTGCGTAGCCCCACAGACCTGGGGGCTGCGGGCTTTCCTGCTGCCTTCAGCCTCGACACCACCCTTTCCCACTTGGCGCCGTGCCAGGCACAAAAATGGCCATACGGCTGGAGATGGGTCCCCCGCCCAAGGAGGCAGCAGGGAAAACTATGCCTTGTTTTAAAGCTCTTTGGGAACCGCTTGCGTAGCCCCACAGACCTGGGGGCTGCGGTCTTTGCTGCTGCCTTCAGCCTCAAAGCCACCCTTTCCCACTTGGCGCGGCGCCAGGCACAAAAATGGCCATATGGCTGGAGATGTGTCCCATTCCCAAAGACCCAGCAGTGAAAACTATGCCTTGTTCTATAGCTCTTTGGGAACCGCTTGCGTAGCCCCACAGACCTGGGGGCTGCGGGCTTTCCTGCTGCCTTCAGCCTCAAAACCACCCTTTCCCTCTGGGCGCCGGGACAGGCACAAAAAAGGCCTATGGCTAGAGATGGGTCCCTCGCCCAAAGAGCCAGCAGGGAAAACTATGCCTTGTTCTAAAGCTCTTTGGGAACCGCTTGCGTAGCCCCACAGACGTGGGGGCTGCGGGCTTTCCTGCTGCCTTCAGCCTCAAAACCACCCTTTCCCTCTGGGCGCCGGGACAGGCACAAAAATGGCCATACAGCTGGAGATGGGTCCCACGCCCAAAGAACAAGTAGGGAACACTCTGCCTTGTTCTAAAGCTCTTTGGGAACCACTTGCGTAGCCCCACAGACCTGGGGGCTGCGGGCTTTCCTGCTGCCTTCAGCCTCGACACCACCCTTTCCCACTTGGCGCCGCGCCAGGCACAAAAAAGGCCATACGGCGGGAGATGGGTGCCCCACCCAAAGAGCCAGCAGGGAAAACTATGCCTTGTTCTAAAGCTCTTTGGGAACCCCTTGCGTAGCCCCACAGACCTGGGGGCTGCAAGCTTTCCTGCTGCCTTCAGCCTCAAAACCACCCTTTCCCACTTGGCGCTGCGCCAGGCACAAAAATGGGCATACGGCTGGAGATGGGTCCCCCGCCCAAAGAGCCAGCAGGGAAAACTATGCCTTGTTCTAAAGCTCTTTGGGAACCACTTGCGTAGCCCCACAGACCTGGGGGCTGCGGGTTTTCCTGCTGCCTTCAGCCTCGACACCACCCTTTCCAACTTGGCGCCGCGCCAGGCACAAAAATGGCCATACGGCTGGAGATGGGTCCCACACCCAAAGAGCCAGCAGGGAAAACTATGCCTTGTCCTAAAGGTCTTTGGGAACCGCCTGCGTTGTCCCACAGACCTGGGGGCTGCGGGCTTTGCTGCTGCCTTCAGCCTCAAAACTACCCTTTCCCACTTGGCGCCGTGCCAGGCACAAAAATGGCCATACGGCTGGAGATGGGTCCCCCGCCCAAAGAGCCAGCAGGGAAAACGATGCCTTGTTCTAAAGCTCTTTGGGAACCGCTTGCGTAGCCCCACAGACCTGGGGGCTGCGGGCTTTCCTGCTGCCTTCAGCCTCGACACCACCCTTTCCCACTTGGCGCCGCGCCAGGCACAAATTGGCCATATAGCTGGAGATGGGTCCCACGCCCAAAGAACACGTAGGGAACACTCTGCCTTGTTCTAAAGTTCTTTGGGAACTGCTTGCGTAGCCCCACAGACCTGGGGGCTGCAGGCTTTCCTGCTAGCTTCAGCCTCGACACCACCCTTTCCCACTTGGTGCCACGCCAGGCACAAAAATGGCCATACGGCTGGAGATGGGTCCCCCGCCCAAAGAGCCGTCAGGGAAAACTATGCCTTGTTCTAAAGCTCTTTGGGAACCGCTTGCGTAGCCCCACAGACCTGGGGGCTGCGGGCTTTCCTGCTGCCTTCAGCCTCAAAACCACCCTTTCCCACTTGGTGCCGCACCAGGCACAAAAATGGCCTATGGCTGGAGATGGGTCCCATGCCCAAAGAGCTTGCAGGGAAAATTATGCCTTCTTCTAAAGCTCTTTGGGAACCGCTTGCGTAGCCCCACAGACCTGGGGGCTGCAGGCTTTCCTGCTGCCTTCAGCCTCGACACCACCCTTTCGCACTTGGTGCCGCGCCAGGCACAAAAATGGCCATACGGCTGGAGATGGGTCCCGCGCCCAAAGAGCCAGCAGGGAAAATTATGCCTTGTTCTAAAGCTCTTTGGGAACCGCTTGCGTAGCCCCACAGACCTGGGGGCTGCGGGCTTTTCTGTTGCCTTCAGACTCGACACCACCCTTTACAACTTGGCGCCGCGCCAGGCACAAAATGTTCATACGGCTGGACATGGGTCCCACGCCCAAAGAGACAGCAGGGAAAACTATGCCTTGTTTTAAAGCTCTTTGGGAACCGCTTGCGTAGCCCCACAGACCTGGGGGCTGCGGGCTTTGCTGCTGCCTTCAGCCTCAAAGCCACCCTTTCCCACTTGGCGCCGCGCCAGGCACAAAAATGGCCATATGGCTGGAGATGGGTCCCAAGCCCAAAGAACAAGTAGGGAACACTCTGCCTTGTTCTAAAGCTCTTTGGGAACCACTTGCGTAGCCCCACAGACCTGGGGGCTGCGGGCTTTCCTGCTGCCTTCAGCCTCAAAACCACCCTTTCCCTCTGGGCGCCGGGACAGGCACAAAAAAGGCCTATGGCTAGAGATGGGTGCCTCGCCCAAAAAGCCAGCAGGAAAAACTATGCCTTGTTCTAAAGCTCTTTGGGAACCGCTTGCGTAGCCCCACAGACGTGGGGGCTGCGGGCTTTCCTGCTGCCTTCAGCCTCGACACCACCCTTTCCCACTTGGCGCCGCGCCAGGCACAAAAATGGCCATACAGCTGGAGATGGGTCCCATGCCCAAAGAGCCAGCAGGGAAAACTATGCCTTGTTCTAAAGCTCTTTGGGAACCGCTTGCGTAGCCCCACAGACCTGGGGGCTGCGGGCTTTCCTGCTGCCTTCAGCCTCGACACCACCCTTTCCCACTTGGCGCCACGCCAGGCAAAAAAATTGCCATACGGCTGGAGATGGGTCCCCCGCCCAAAGAGCCAGCAGGGAAAACTATGCCTTGTTCTAAAGCTCTTTGGGAACTGCTTGCGTAATCCCACAGACCTGGGGGCTGCGCCTTTACTGCTGCCTTCACCCTCAAAACCACCCTTTCCCTCTGGGCGCCGGGCCAGGCACAAAAAAGTCCTATGGCTGGAGATGGGTCCCCCGCCCAAAGAACCATCAGGGAAAACTATGCCTTGATCTAAAGCTCTTTGGGAACCGCTTGCGTAGCCCCACAGACCTGGGGGCTGCAGGCTTTGCTGCTACCTTCAGCCTCAAAGCCACCCTTTCCCACTTGGCGCCGCGTCAGGCACAAAAATGGACATACAGCTGGAGATCGGTCCCACGCCCAAAGAACAAGTAGGGAAAACTATGCCTTGTTCTAAAGCTCTTTGGGAACCGCTTGCGTAGCCCCACACACCTTGGGGCTGCGGGCTTTCCTGCTGCCTTCAGCCTCGACACCACCCTTTCGCACTTGGCGCCGCGCCAGGCACAAAAATGGCAATACGGCTGGAGATGGGTCCCCCACCCAAAGAGCCAGCAGGGAAAACTATGCCTTGTTCTAAAGCTCTTTGGGAACTGCTTGCGTAGCCCCACAGACCTGGGGGCTGCAGGCTTTCCTGCTGCCTTCAGCCTCGACACCACCCTTTCCCACTTGGCACCGCGCCAGGCCCAAAAATGGCCATACGGCTGGAGATGGGTCCCCCGCCCAAAGAGCCAGCAGGGAAAACTATGCCTTGTTCTAAAGCTCTTTGGGAACGGCTTGCGTAGCCCCACAGACCTGGGGGCTGCGACTTTCCTGCTGCCTTCAGCCTCGACACCACCCTTTCCCACTTGGCGCCGTGCCAGGCACAAAAATGGCCATACGGCTGGAGATGGGTCCCCCGCCCAAAGAGCCAGCAGGGAAAACTATGCCTTGTTCTAAAGCTCTTTGGGAACCACTTGCGTAGCCCCACAGACGTGGCGCCTGCGGGTTTTCCTGCTGCCTTCAGACTCGACACCACCCTTTCCCACTTGGCACCGCGCCAGGCCCAAAAATGGCCATACAGCTGGAGATGGGTGCCACGCCCAAAGAGCCAGCAGGGAAAACTATGCCTTGTTCTAAAGCTCTTTGGGAACCGCTTGCGTAGCCCCACAGACCTGGGGGATGCGGGCTTTCCTGCTGCCTTCAGCCTCGACACCACCCTTTCCAACTTGGCGCCGCGCCAGGCACAAAAATGGCCATACGGCTGGAGATGGGTCCCACACCCAAAGAGCCATCAGGGAAAACTATGCCTTGTTCTAAAGCTCTTTGGGAACCGCTTGCGTAGCCCCACAGACCTGGGGGCTGCGGGCTTTCCTGCTGCCTTCAGCCTCAAAACCACCCTTTCCCACTTGGCGCCGCGCCAGGCACAAAAATGGCCTATGGCTGGAGATGGGTCCCCCGCCCAAAGAGCCAGCAGGGAAAACTATGCCTTGTTCTAAAGCTCTTTGGGAACCGCTTGCGTAGCCCCACAGACCTGGGGGCTGCGGGCTTTCCTGCTGCCTTCAGTCTCGACACCACCCTTTCCCTCTGGGCGCCGGGCCAGGCACAAAAATGGCCATACGGCTGGAGATGGGTCCCATTCCCAAAGAGCCAGCAGTGAAAACTATGCCTTGTTCTAAAGCTCTTTGGGAACCGCTTGCGTAGCCCCACAGACCTGGGGACTGCGGGCTTTCCTGCTGCCTTCAGCCTCAAAACCACCCTTTCCCACTTGGTGCCGCGCCAGGCACAAAAATGGCCATATAGCTGGAGATGGGTCCCACGCCCAAAGAACAAGTAGGGAACACTCTGCCTTGTTCTAAAGCTCTTTGGGAACTGCTTGCGTAGCCCCACAGACCTGGGGGCTGCGGGCCTTCCTGCTGCCTTCAGCCTCAAAACCACCCTTTCCCACTCGGCACCGCGCCAGGCCCAAAAATGGCCATACGGCTGGAGATGGGTGCCCCGCCCAAAGAGCCAGCAGGGAAAACTATGCCTTGTTCTAAACGTCTTTGGGAACCGCTTGCGTAGCACCCACAGACCTGGGGGCTGCGGGCTTTCCTGCTGCCTTCAGCCTCAACACCACCCTTTCCCAATTGGCGCCGCACCAGGCACAATAATGGCCATACGGCTGGAGATGGATGCCCTGCCCAAGGAGCCAGCAGGGAAAACTATGCCTTGTTCTAAAGCTCTTTGGGAACTGCTTGCGTAGCCCCACAGACCTGGGGGCTGCAGGCTTTCCTGCTAGCTTCAGCCTCGACACCACCCTTTCCCACTTGGTGCCACGCCAGGCACAAAAATGGCCATACGGCTGGAGATGGGTCCCCCGCCCAAAGAGCCGTCAGGGAAAACTATGCCTTGTTCTAAAGCTCTTTGGGAACCGCTTGCGTAGCCCCACAGACCTGGGGGCTGCAGGCTTTGCTGCTGCCTTCAGCCTCAAAGCCACCCTTTCACACTTGGCGCCGTGCCACGCACAAAAATGGCCATATGGCTGGAGATGGGTCCCATTCCCAAAGAGACAGCAGTGAAAACTATGCCTTGTTCTAAAGCTCGTTGGGAACCGCTTGCGTAGCCCCACAGACCTGGGGGCTGCGGGCTTTCCTGCTGCCTTCAGCCTCGACACCACCCTTTCCCACTTGGCGCCGCGCCAGGCACAAAAATGGCCATACGGCTGGAGATGGGTCCCCCGCCCAAGGAGCCAGCAGGGAAAACTATGCCTTGTTTTAAAGCTCTTTGGGAACCGCTTGCGTAGCCCCACAGACCTGGGGGCTGCGGGCTTTGCTGCTGCCTTCAGCCTAAAAGCCACCCTTTCCCACTTGGCGCCGCGCCAGGCACAAAAATGGCCATATGGCTGGAGATGGGTCCCAAGCCCGAAGAACAAGTAGGGAACACTCTGCCTTGTTCTAAAGCTCTTTGGGAACCACTTGCGTAGCCCCACAGACCTGGGGGCTGCGGGCTTTCCTGCTGCCTTCAGCCTCAAAACCACCCTTTCCCTCTGGGCGCCGGGACAGGCAAAAAAAAGGCCTATGGCTAGAGATGGGTGCCTCGCCCAAAGAGCCAGCAGGGAAAACTATGCCTTGTTCTAAAGCTCTTTGGGAACCGCTTGCGTAGCCCCACAGACCTGGGGGCTGCGGGCTTTCCTGCTGCCTTCAGCCTCAAAACCACTCTTTCCCACTTGGCGCCGCGCCAGGCACAAAAATGGCCATATAGCTGGAGATGGGTCCTGACGGGAATGATTTGATCACCTTTGAAAGAACCCCTTGTACTAGCCAGCTGATCGACAAGGACGTGTTGGAGCTCGCGCACCGCGAGCTACAGAGGATTTGAAGAAGGGAGTGTTTTGAAAAGAAACTTTTAGCGGACTAAGACTGTTTACCGTCACAAGATAAGCTCAGCAACAGGATGTGTAAGAGCCAGATAGCCTTGCAACGTATAACCAATTAGGAGCTCAGCTTTAGCAATATGTATGAAGCTATTATCTGTGTAACCAATGAGCCTTTTACACGCTGACTTATGTTGAGTAACTTAAAGGTATAAAAAACAACTATTGAACAATAAAGTTAGATCTAGCTTGCACCCGACTAGGTCTCCGTCTCTCAATCGCGGCAAATTGGTGACCCCGACGTGATGGGTTTATGAACCGCCTAGCTGAGCGGCTTGCTGCGAGTCCCACAGAACGTTGAATGTGCTGCTGAAAGGAAGCAGGAGCCGGCCGGCCTGAAATCCCTCCGGAGTAGAGAGGTGAGCTGTGGGAAACATGGGGAATCAAGCGTCTTCCCCGGAAAGAGACGTATATGAACTTATGAAAGGTCTTCTTAAAAAGCATGGGAAAAATATTTCCGGGCATGACCTCAAAGCAATGCTTAAATGGGTGCAGGTAAAGATTCCCACTGTAACTGCATCTAGTATTTTTACACGGGAACTCTGGGATGACGTGGGGGTAAAACTATGGGACGTGGCAACGACCGGGAATGCTGAAGCACTACGTATGCTTCCTTGGTGGCGAACCATTTTTGAAACCTTAAAAGCACAAGAACGCCAGGGTAGTAAAGACGCCGATAATCAAAATAACCCGCCTGATGTCGACTCTGCTAAAGGGCTCCTTACGGTGGGTTTGGCTGGGCGCCCCCCGGAGGAAGATCCCTTTGACCCTGGTCCTGTGGACCCTGACAAAGAGCCACAGCTTTACCCCCCAGACCCTCATGATGTATGGGCTAACATTAAACGACAAGCTTTAAAGGAAGGAGACTTAGACGTAGCCCGGACAATAGTCGCCCCTGTGATTTATCAAGGTCGGGGGGGTGGAGCACAATGGGAAGCTCTATCCTTCCCGGTAATAAAAGAACTGCGCCGCACTATTACAGAGCATGGGCTCTCTTCTCCATATTTTGCGAGCCTACTATCTTCTGTATTCGACACTTACGTGATGACCCCTCATGACTTAAAATCTCTTGTGCAGCTGTTATTGACTCCTACTCAGTACTCGTTATGGGAGTCACATTGGAGGGGGGGACTCCAAGCTCTCCTCCTGACCTATGTAGGTCATGCCAATGAAAGTCTTACTGCTCTGACTATAGAACATCTTACGGGCACAGGACGCTGGGCGAGTCCGATCGCCCAGGCGCGAGATATCCCACGAGAAGCTCTCGAGGCAGTTCGAGAGGAAGCAAGAAAGGCTTTAGGAAAAGTCCCAGACTCCCAAAAGCCGCAAAAAGCCTTTACTTCTATTACACAGGAACCACGAGAACCCTATATGCAGTTTATCGATAGATTGAAACAAGCCTTAGAGCGTCAGATAGATAACACAGAAGCTCGTGAAATCTTGTTGTTGAAATTGGCAGTAGAAAATGCTAACGCAGATTGTAAAAAGCTTTTGAAATCTCTTCCTAACCAAAACCCTACCTTAGTCGAAATGGTGGAAGCCTGTAACAGAATTGGCACTACGGAGCACAAGTATGAAGCAATGGCAGCCGCCTTTGCAGCTATGCGCGGCCCGATGACTCCGGGTGTATGCTACGGGTGTGGTAAGCCTGGTCACTTAAAAAAGAATTGTTTGACCGCGAATACCAATGCGAGACCTCGAGCTCCGGGAATCTGTCCTAGGTGCAAGAAAGGGCGTCATTATGCTAATCAGTGCCGCTCTAAGTATGATTTACAGGGTCAATTGATCCAGGGAAACCGCTCACGGAGCGCGGGGCAGCGACGCGTGCAGACACAAATGCCGCAGCCGATACCTCAAAACCCCCAGGGGGGGGCAGCAGCGCCTCAAGTCTTCGTCCAGCAACAGCCGGTAGCGCCGGATTGGACTTGGCAACCTCCTACACGGTAACGTTACTCGATCCCTCAGTCCACCTATTGTCAACCAATATCTCGGGGCCCTTACCCTCTGGAACGCAAGCACTGTTGTTAGGAAGATCATCTACAACATTGTCAGGACTTTTTGTATTACCAGGGGTCATTGACTCTGACAGTACTAATGAAATCAAGATTATGGTATGGACCCCATTTCCTCCCTGCACAATACCACAAGGTAGCCGTATAGCGCAACTGATTTTAATTCCCAAAGACCCGGGTTCCCCCATCCCCACTCAATCCCAACAGAGACAGGGAAGTTTTGGATCTACAGGGCACCCCCAAATTTTGTGGGTAGAATCTATTTCTCACAAACGACCCATATGCCAGTGTACCCTCACTCTCAAGGGACAACGACTTGTGTTGAGTGGAATCGTGGATACTGGAGCCGATGTTACAGTTATTTCTCGGGCCAAGTGGCCCCCACAATGGCCCCTTGCTAATATTCCCCAGGCTTTAGCAGGGATTGGCGGAACTGGTAGTAGTCAACAGAGTCTAGAGTTGATCCAAATTGAAGGGCCGGAAGGACACGTGGCTTCTGTTAAGCCTTTTGTATTACCTGTTCCCATGATTTTGTGGGGACGAGACGTATTGTCCCAGTGGGGGGTATCCCTTCAGACACATTTTTAGGTGGGGCCATTGGGGGGCGCGACACCCTAAAATTGACTTGGAAAACCGACACCCCTGTTTGGGTTGACCAATGGCCCCTGCCGCTAGAAAAGCTTCGCGCCCTCCAAGAATTAGTCGCTGAGCAATTATCAAAGGGCCATATTGTGCCCTCTGTTAGCCCTTGGAATTCACCTATTTTTGTTATTAAAAAACAAACTGGCAAGTGGCGCCTTCTCCACGACCTCAGAAAAATTAATGACGCTATGGAAGACATGGGAGCCCTCCAACCAGGACTCCCGTCCCCCACTATGATCCCTCAACATTGGCATTTGACTGTTATTGACCTCAAAGACTGCTTTTTTAATATCCCTCTGCATCCACACGATGCTCCTAAATTTGCTTTTTCAGTTCCAAGCGTCAACATGCAAGCCCCGTTGCAAAGATACCAGTGGGTTGTGCTGCCACAAGGAATGAAGAACAGCCCTACAATCTGTCAGTGGTATGTAGCTAAGGTACTTAGTCCTGTTAGGACCGCAATGTCCGGTGTCTTATTGTATCATTACATGGATGATATCCTAGTGGCCGCACAACATCACGAGGTCATGGAGGAAGCTGTAGCCCTTGTCACAACTGCTGTCAATTCAGCGGGTCTCTGTATTGCACCGGAGAAGGTTCAAAAGGTACCCCCATGGAAATATCTAGGCTGGCGCATACGGACTCAAACTATAATTCCCCAGCCACTACAAATTCCAATAGATGTGCATAACCTACACGATGTGCAGAAACTGCTAGGAACAATTAATTGGGTTAGACCATTATTAGGAATTTCCAATGCAGACTTGCGTCCTTTGTTTGAACTACTAAAAGGAGATACTAATCTCAATTCTCCTCGAGCTCTTGGCCCTGAGGCTGTTGACTCCCTGCAAAAGGTCGCTACCGCGATCGCCTCAAGGCAAGCACACCGCTGTGCTCCCGATTTACCTTTCTATCTAATCATTTTGAATCCTGTTCGACAGCCTTATGCCTTGATATTTCAATGGGATTCGCAGAACTCTGATCCATTGTTAATCATTGAATGGATTTTTTTACCAAATCAAC
This sequence comes from Rissa tridactyla, assembly GCF_028500815.1. Lineage (NCBI taxonomy): Eukaryota > Metazoa > Chordata > Aves > Charadriiformes > Laridae > Rissa > Rissa tridactyla. The sequence goes on from NW_026529377.1 coordinate 25,427, forward strand.
CCACGAAAACTGTCCTGACACAGCATGAAATGTTCGCATCTTTACTCATTCGAGCCCGGCGACGTTTATTGACATTGTCTGGACTAGACTTTGCCTGTGTTTATTTACCTGTAGCTAAAGACTATCTGCAGTGGCTTCACCAGCAATCAGAAGCCTTTGGTATGGCACTCGCCAACTATGCGGGACAACTTTCTTCTCACCCGCCTTCACATCGACTGTTCAGCACTACCTTTTCTATCATGCCCAAGCCTAAAAGAAGTGACCTACCTTTACAAGCCCTGACAGTATTTACGGACGGATCCGGCAAGTCACATAAGTCTGTGATCCTCTGGTGGGACGATCATAGCGGCCGGTGGGATTCAGACATAGAAACTGTGCCAGGCTCTCCCCAAATTGTAGAATTAGCAGCTGTTGTCCGAGTCTTTCGGAAATGGTCTTTACCGCTTAATATTGTTACAGATTCTGCTTATGTTACAGGAATTGTCGAACGGGCTGAAGCGTCTCTGTTACGCGAAATTTTACCTGTTAACTTATTTTTTCTTTTGCAGGAGCTTGTTTTTCTCCTCGATTCACGCTCTCACCCCTATTTTATTATGCATATTAGATCTCACACCTCTTTGCCTGGCTTTATTGCAGAAGGCAACCGGCGAGCCGATTTGCTTACGCTGCCTGTACATGTATTGCCTGACCGCATAGCACAGGCTAAATTGAGTCATTCTTTTTTCCACCAGAATGCTGGCGGTCTCAAACGGCAGTTTGGACTCACATCCCAACAAGCGTCTAATATTATTGCTGTATGCCCTGACTGTCAAAGACATTCTTTCCCGTCGATAGCGGGCGGAGTTAATCCCAGAGGACTGCAAAGTTTACAGCTCTGGCAAACAGACGTTACACATTATCCAGAGTTTGGTAATTTGAAATGTGTCCATTCCTCTATTGACACCTTTTCCGGCGCCTTGTTTGCCTCTTGCCACACAGGAGAGAAGGCGCGTGACGTCCGCAAACATTTGTTGCGTGCCTTTGCTACCTTGGGCATACCCTCTCAGGTCAATCTCTAATTGAACGCTCCCACCAGTCTTTGAAGCGCTTATTGCAACAACAAAAAGGGGGAATGGGGATTGCTACTCCTGAGGAACGACTACAGAAAGCTTTGTATGTTTTTAACTTTTTGAATTGCTCTTTAATAGATAACAATCCTCCGATAGTCCGAAGTTTGGTGAAAACGCTCGTATATGCCTCCGCTGTTTTTCTTCTTCTGTTGCTCTTTTTGCCCTGTTTATTGCAATGCTTGCGGAAGGTACTTACTGACTCCATGACACGAATCCTTGTTGTGCAACAAGAGGGGGGAAGTGACGGGAATGATTTGATCACCTTTGAAAGAACCCCTTGTACTAGCCAGCTGATCGACAAGGACGTGTTGGAGCTCGCGCACCGCGAGCTACAGAGGATTTGAAGAAGGGAGTGTTTTGAAAAGAAACTTTTAGCGGACTAAGACTGTTTACCGTCACAAGATAAGCTCAGCAACAGGATGTGTAAGAGCCAGATAGCCTTGCAACGTATAACCAATTAGGAGCTCAGCTTTAGCAATATGTATGAAGCTATTATCTGTGTAACCAATGAGCCTTTTACACGCTGACTTATGTTGAGTAACTTAAAGGTATAAAAAACAACTATTGAACAATAAAGTTAGATCTAGCTTGCACCCGACTAGGTCTCCGTCTCTCAATCGCGGCAGGTCCCACGCCCAAAGAACAAGTAGGGAACAATCTGCCTTGTTCTAAAGCTCTTTGGGAACCGCTTGCGTAGCCCCACACACCTTGGGGCTGCGGGCCTTCCTGCTGCCTTCAGCCTCGACACCACCCTTTCCCACTTGGAACCGCGCCAGGCCCAAAAATGGCCATACGGCTGGAGATGGGTGCCACGCCCAAAGAGCCAGCAGGGAAAACTATGCCTTGTTCTAAAGGTCTTTGGGAACCGCTTGCGTAGCCCCACAGACCTGGGGGCTGCGGGCTTTCCTGCTGCCTTCAGCCTCGACACCACCCTTTCCCACTTGGCGCCGCGCCAGGCACAAAAATGGCCATACGGCTGGAGATGGGTCCCCCGCCGAAGGAGCCAGCAGGGAAAACTATGCCTTGTTCTAAAGCTCTTTGGGAACCGCTTGCGTAGCCCCACAGACCTGGGGGCTGCGGGCTTTCCTGCTAGCTTCAGCCTCGACACCACCCTTTCCCACTTGGTGCCACGCCAGGCACAAAAATGGCCATACGGCTGGAGATGGGTCCCCCGCCCAAAGAGCCGTCAGGGAAAACTATGCCTTGTTCTAAAGCTCTTTGGGAACCGCTTGCGTAGCCCCACAGACCTGGGGGCTGCGGGCTTTGCTGCTGCCTTCAGCCTCAAAGCCACCCTTTCCCACTTGGCGCCGCGCCAGGCACAAAAATGGCCATGTGGCTGGAGATGGGTCCCATTCCCAAAGAGCCAGCAGGAAAACTATGCCTTGTTCTAAAGCTCTTTGGGAACCACTTGCGTAGCCCCACAGACCTGGGGGCTGCGGGCTTTCCTGCTGCCTTCAGCCTCAAAACCACCCTTTCCCACTTGGCGCCACGCCAGGCACAAAAATGGCCATATGGCTGGAGATGGGTCCCACGCCCAAAGAACAAGTAGGGAACAATCTGCCTTGTTCTAAAGCTCTTTGGGAACTGCTTGCGTAGCCCCACAGACCTGGGGGCTGCGGGCCTTCCTGCTGCCTTCAGCCTCGACACCACCCTTTCCCACTTGGCACCGCGCCAGGCCCAAAAATGGCCATACGGCTGGAGATGGGTGCCACGCCCAAAGAGCCAGCAGGGAAAACTATGCCTTGTTCTAAAGCTCTTTGGGAACCGCTTGCGTAGCCCCACAGACCTGGGGGCTGCGGGCTTTCTTGTTGCCTTCAGCCTCAAAACCACCCTTTTTCACTTGGCGCGGCGCCAGGCACAAAAATGGCCATACGGCTGGAGATTGGTCCCACGTCCAAAGAACAAGTAGGGAAAACTCTGCCTTGTTCTAAATCTCTTTGGGAACCGCTTGCGTAGCCCCACAGACCTGGGGGCTGCAGGCTTTCCTGCTGCCTTCTGCCTCGAAGCCACCCTTTCCCACTTGGCACCGCGCCAGGCACAAAAATGGCCATACGGCTGGAGATGGGTCCCCCGCCCAAAGAGCCATCAGGGAAAACTATGCCTTGTTCTAAAGGTCTTTGGGAACCGCTTGCGTAGCCCCACAGACCTGGGGGCTGCGGGCTTTCCTGCTGCCTTCAGCCTCAAAACCACCCTTTCCCTCTGGGCGCCGGGACAGGCACAAAAAAGGCCTATGGCTGGAGATGGGTCCCACACCCAAAGAGCCAGCAGGGAAAACTATGCCTTGTTCTAAAGCTCTTTGGGAACCGCTTGCGTAGCCCCACAGACCTGGGGGCTGCGGGCTTTCCTGCTGCCTTCAGCCTCGAAACCACCCTTTCCCTCTGGGCGCCGGGCCAGGCACAAAAATGGCCATATGGCTGGAGATGGGTCCCCCGCGCAAAGAGCCAGCAGGGAAAACTATGCCTTGTTCTAAAGCTCTTTGGGAACCGCTTGCGTAGCCCCACAGACCTGGGGGCTGCGGGCTTTACTGCTGCCTTCAGCCTCAAAACCACCCTTTCCCACTTGGCGCCGCGCCAGGCACAAAAATGGCCATATGGCTGGAGATGGGTCCCACGCCCAAAGAACAAGTAGGGAACGCTCTGCCTTGTTCTAAAGCTCTTTGGGAACCACTTGCGTAGCCCCACAGACCTGGGGGCTGCGGGCTTTCCTGCTGCCTTCAGCCTCGACACCACCCTTTCCCACTTGGCGCCGCGTCAGGCACAAAATATCCATACGGCTGGAGATGGGTCCCCCGCCCAAAGAGCCAGCAGTGAAAACTATGCCTTGTTCTAAAGCTCTTTGGGAACCGCCTGCGTTGTCCCACAGACCTGGGGGCTGCGAACTTTCCTGCTGCCTTCAGACTCAACACCACCCTTTCCCACTTGGCGCCGCGCCAGGCACAAAAATGGCCTATGGCTGGAGATGGATCCCCTGCCCAAGGAGCCAGCAGGGAAAACTATGCCTTGTTCTAAAGCTCTTTGGGAACCGCTTGCGTAGCCGCACAGACCTGGGGGCTGCAGGCTTTACTGCTGCCTTCAGCCTCGACACCACCCTTTCCCTCTGGGCGCCGCGCCAGGCACAAAAAAGGCCATATGGCTGGAGATGGGTCCCCCGCCCAAGGAGCCAGCAGGGAAAAATATGCCTTGTTCTAAAGCTCTTTGGGAACCGCTTGCGTAGCCCCACAGACCTGGGGGCTGCAGGCATTCCTGTTGCCTTCAGCCTCGCCACCACCCTTTCCCGCTTGGTGCCGCGCCAGGCACAAAAATGGCCATATGGCTTCAGATGGGTCCCCCGCCCAAAGAGCCAGCAGGGAAAACTATGCCTTGTTCTAAAGCTCTTTGGGAACCGCTTGCGTAGCCCCACAGACCTGGGGCTGCAGGCTTTCCTGCTGCCTTCAGCATCAAAACTACCCTTTCCCACTTGGTGCCACGCCAGACACAAAAATGGCCTTTGGCTGGAGATGGGTCCCCAGCCCAAAGAGCCAGCAGGGAAAACTATGCCTTGTTCTAAAGCTCTTTGGGAACTGCTTGCGTAGCCCCACAGACCTGGGGGCTGCGACTTTCCTGCTGCCTTCAGCCTTAAAACCACCCTTTCCCACTTGGCGCCGTGCCAGGCACAAAAATGGCCATACGGCTGGAGATGGGTCCCCCGCCCAAAGAGCCAGCAGTGAAAACTATGCCTTGTTCTAAAGCTCTTTGGGAACCGCTTGCGTAGCCCCACAGACCTGGGGCCTGCGGGTTTTCCTGCTGCCTTCAGCCTCGACACCACCCTTTCCCACTTGGCACCGCGCCAGGCCCAAAAATGGCCATACAGCTGGAGATGGGTGCCATGCCCAAAGAGCCAGCAGGGAAAACTATGCCTTGTTCTAAAGGTCTTTGGGAACTTCTTGCGTTGTCCCACAGACCTGGGGGCTGCGGGCTTTCCTGCTGCCTTCAGCCTCGACACCACCCTTTCCATCTGGGCGCCGGGCCAGGCACAAAAATGGGCATAAGGCTGGAGATGGGTCCCACACCCAAAGAGCCAGCAGGGAAAACTATGCCTTGTTCTAAAGCTCTTTGGGAACCGCTTGCGTAGCCCCACAGACCTGGGGGCTGCGGGCTTTCCTGCTGCCTTCAGCCTCAAAACCACCCTTTCCCACTTGGCGCCGCGCCAGGCACAAAAATGGCCTATGGCTGGAGATGGGTCCCCCGCCCAAAGAGCCAGCAGGGAAAACTATGCCTTGTTCTAAAGCTCTTTGGGAACCGCTTGCGTAGCCCCACACACCTGGGGCCTGCGGGCTTTCCTGCTGCCTTCAGCCTCGACACCACCCTTTCCCTCTGGGCGCCGGGCCAGGCACAAAAATGGCCATACGGCTGGAGATGGGTCCCATTCCCAAAGAGCCAGCAGGGAAAACTATGCCTTGTTCTAAAGCTCTTTGGGAACCGCTTGCGTAGCCCCACAGACCTGGGGGCTGCGGGCTTTCCTGCTGCCTTCAGCCTCAAAACCACCCTTTACAACTTGGCGCCGCGCCAGGCACAAAATGTTCATACGGCTGGACATGGGTCCCACGCCCAAAGAGCCAGCAGGGAAAACTATGCCTTGTTCTAAAGCTCTTTGGGAACCGCCTGCGTTGTCCCACAGACCTGGGGGCTGCGGGCTTTGCTGCTGCCTTCAGCCTCAAAACCACCCTTTCCCACTTGGCGCCGTGCCAGGCACAAAAATGGCCATACGGCTGGAGATGGGTCCCCCGCCCAAAGAGCCAGCAGGGAAAACTATGCCTTGTTCTAAAGGTCTTTGGGAACCGCTTGCGTAGCCCCACAGACCTGGGGGCTGCGGGCTTTCCTGCTGCCTTCAGCCTCAAAACCACCCTTTCCCTCTGGGCGCCGGGACAGGCACAAAAAAGGCCTATGGCTGGAGATGGGTCCCACACCCAAAGAGCCAGCAGGGAAAACTATGCCTTGTTCTAAAGCTCTTTGGGAACCGCTTGCGTAGCCCCACAGACCTGGGGGCTGCGGGCTTTCCTGCTGCCTTCAGCCTCGAAACCACCGTTTCCCTCTGGGCGCCGGGCCAGGCACAAAAATGGGCATATGGCTGGAGATGGGTCCCACGCCCAAAGAACAAGTAGGGAACACTCTGCCTTGTTCTAAAGCTCTTTGGGAACCACTTGCGTAGCCCCACAGACCTGGGGGCTGCGGGCTTTCCTGCTGCCTTCAGCCTCGACACCACCCTTTCCCACTTGGCGCCGCGCCAGGCACAAAATATCCATACGGCTGGAGATGGGTCCCCCGCCCAAAGAGCCAGCAGTGAAAACTATGCCTTGTTCTAAAGCTCTTTGGGAACCGCCTGCGTTGTCCCACAGACCTGGGGGCTGCGAACTTTCCTGCTGCCTTCAGACTCAACACCACCCTTTCCCACTTGGCGCCGCGCCAGGCACAAAAATGGCCTATGGCTGGAGATGGATCCCCTGCCCAAGGAGCCAGCAGGGAAAACTATGCCTTGTTCTAAAGCTCTTTGGGAACCGCTTGCGTAGCCGCACAGACCTGGGGGCTGCAGGCTTTACTGCTGCCTTCAGCCTCGACACCACCCTTTCCCTCTGGGCGCCGCGCCAGGCACAAAAAAGGCCATATGGCTGGAGATGGGTCCCCCGCCCAAGGAGCCAGCAGGGAAAAATATGCCTTGTTCTAAAGCTCTTTGGGAACCGCTTGCGTAGCCCCACAGACCTGGGGGCTGCAGGCATTCCTGTTGCCTTCAGCCTCGCCACCACCCTTTCCCGCTTGGTGCCGCGCCAGGCACAAAAATGGCCATATGGCTTCAGATGGGTCCCCCGCCCAAAGAGCCAGCAGGGAAAACTATGCCTTGTTCTAAAGCTCTTTGGGAACCGCTTGCGTAGCCCCACAGACCTGGGGCTGCAGGCTTTCCTGCTGCCTTCAGCCTCGACACCACCCTTTCGCACTTGGCGCCGCGCCAGGCACAAAAATGGCCATACGGCTGGAGATGGGTCCCCCACCCAAAGAGCCAGCAGGGAAAACTATGCCTTGTTCTAAAGCTCTTTGGGAACTGCTTGCGTAGCCCCACAACCTGGGGGCTGCGGGCTTTCCTGCTGCCTTCAGCATCAAAACTACCCTTTCCCACTTGGTGCCACGCCAGACACAAAAATGGCCTTTGGCTGGAGATGGGTCCCCCGCCCGAAGAGCCAGCAGGGAAAACTATGCCTTGTTCTAAAGCTCTTTGGGAACTGCTTGCGTAGCCCCACAGACCTGGGGGCTGCGACTTTCCTGCTGCCTTCAGCCTCAAAACCACCCTTTCCCACTTGGCGCCGTGCCAGGCACAAAAATGGCCATACGGCTGGAGATGGGTCCCCCGCCCAAAGAGCCAGCAGTGAAAACTATGCCTTGTTCTAAAGCTCTTTGGGAACCGCTTGCGTAGCCCCACAGACCTGGGGCCTGCGGGTTTTCCTGCTGCCTTCAGCCTCGACACCACCCTTTCCCACTTGGCACCGCGCCAGCCCCAAAAATGGCCATACAGCTGGAGATGGGTGCCATGCCCAAAGAGCCAGCAGGGAAAACTATGCCTTGTTCTAAAGGTCTTTGGGAACTTCTTGCGTTGTCCCACAGACCTGGGGGCTGCGGGCTTTCCTGCTGCCTTCAGCCTCGACACCACCCTTTCCATCTGGGCGCCGGGCCAGGCACAAAAATGGGCATAAGGCTGGAGATGGGTCCCACACCCAAAGAGCCAGCAGGGAAAACTATGCCTTGTTCTAAAGCTCTTTGGGAACCGCTTGCGTAGCCCCACAGACCTGGGGGCTGCGGGCTTTCCTGCTGCCTTCAGCCTCAAAACCACCCTTTCCCACTTGGCGCCGCGCCAGGCACAAAAATGGCCTATGGCTGGAGATGGGTCCCCCGCCCAAAGAGCCAGCAGGGAAAACTATGCCTTGTTCTAAAGCTCTTTGGGAACCGCTTGCGTAGCCCCACACACCTGGGGCCTGCGGGCTTTCCTGCTGCCTTCAGCCTCGACACCACCCTTTCCCTCTGGGCGCCGGGCCAGGCACAAAAATGGCCATACGGCTGGAGATGGGTCCCATTCCCAAAGAGCCAGCAGGGAAAACTATGCCTTGTTCTAAAGCTCTTTGGGAACCGCTTGCGTAGCCCCACAGACCTGGGGGCTGCGGGCTTTCCTGCTGCCTTCAGCCTCAAAACCACCCTTTACAACTTGGCGCCGCGCCAGGCACAAAATGTTCATACGGCTGGACATGGGTCCCACGCCCAAAGAGCCAGCAGTGAAAACTATGCCTTGTTCTAAAGCTCTTTGGGAACCGCCTGCGTTGTCCCACAGACCTGGGGGCTGCGGGCTTTGCTGCTGCCTTCAGCCTCAAAACCACCCTTTCCCACTTGGCGCCGTGCCAGGCACAAAAATGGCCATACGGCTGGAGATGGGTCCCCCGCCCAAAGAGCCAGCAGGGAAAAATATGCCTTGTTCTAAAGGTCTTTGGGAACCGCTTGCGTAGCCCCACAGACCTGGGGGCTGCAGGCTTTCCTACTGCCTTCAGCCTCGACAGCACACTTTCCCACTTGGCACCACGCCAGGCACAAAAATGGCCATACGGCTGGAGATGGGTGCCCCGCGCAAAGAGCCAGCAGCGAAAAATATGCCTTGTTCTAAAGCTCTTTGGGAACCGCTTGCATAGCCCCACAGACCTGGGGGCTGCAGGCATTCCTGTTGCCTTCAGCCTCGCCACCACCCTTTCCCGCTTGGTGCCGCGCCAGGCACAAAAATGGCCATATGGCTTCAGATGGGTCCCCCGCCCAAAGAGCCAGCAGGGAAAACTATGCCTTGTTCTAAAGCTCTTTGGGAACCGCTTGCGTAGCCCCACAGACCTGGGGCTGCAGGCTTTCCTGCTGCCTTCAGCCTCGACACCACCCTTTCGCACTTGGCGCCGCGCCAGGCACAAAAATGGCCATACGGCTGGAGATGGGTCCCCCACCCAAAGAGCCAGCAGGGAAAACTATGCCTTGTTCTAAAGCTCTTTGGGAACTGCTTGCGTAGCCCCACAGACCTGGGGGCTGCGGGCTTTCCTGCTGCCTTCAGCATCAAAACTACCCTTTCCCACTTGGTGCCACGCCAGACACAAAAATGGCCTTTGGCTGGAGATGGGTCCCCCGCACGAAGAGCCAGCAGGGAAAACTATGCCTTGTTCTAAAGCTCTTTGGGAACTGCTTGCGTAGCCCCACAGACCTGGGGGCTGCGACTTTCCTGCTGCCTTCAGCCTCAAAACCACCCTTTCCCACTTGGCGCCGTGCCAGGCACAAAAATGGCCATACGGCTGGAGATGGGTCCCCCGCCCAAAGAGCCAGCAGTGAAAACTATGCCTTGTTCTAAAGCTCTTTGGGAACCGCTTGCGTAGCCCCACAGACCTGGGGCCTGCGGGTTTTCCTGCTGCCTTCAGCCTCGACACCACCCTTTCCCACTTGGCACCGCGCCAGGCCCAAAAATGGCCATACAGCTGGAGATGGGTGCCATGCCCAAAGAGCCAGCAGGGAAAACTATGCCTTGTTCTAAAGGTCTTTGGGAACTTCTTGCGTTGTCCCACAGACCTGGGGGCTGCGGGCTTTCCTGCTGCCTTCAGCCTCGACACCACCCTTTCCATCTGGGCGCCGGGCCAGGCACAAAAATGGGCATAAGGCTGGAGATGGGTCCCACACCCAAAGAGCCAGCAGGGAAAACTATGCCTTGTTCTAAAGCTCTTTGGGAACCGCTTGCGTAGCCCCACAGACCTGGGGGCTGCGGGCTTTCCTGCTGCCTTCAGCCTCAAAACCACCCTTTACAACTTGGCGCCGCGCCAGGCACAAAATGTTCATACGGCTGGACATGGGTCCCACGCCCAAAGAGCCAGCAGTGAAAACTATGCCTTGTTCTAAAGCTCTTTGGGAACCGCCTGCGTTGTCCCACAGACCTGGGGGCTGCGGGCTTTGCTGCTGCCTTCAGCCTCAAAACCACCCTTTCCCACTTGGCGCCGTGCCAGGCACAAAAATGGCCATACGGCTGGAGATGGGTCCCCCGCCCAAAGAGCCAGCAGCGAAAAATATGCCTTGTTCTAAAGCTCTTTGGGAACCGCTTGCATAGCCCCACAGACCTGGGGGCTGCAGGCTTTCCTGCTGCCTTCAGCCTCAAAACCACCCTTTCCCACTTGGAGCCGCGCCAGGCACAAAAATGGCCATACGGCTGGAGATGGGTCCCCTGCCCAAAGAGCCAGCAGGGAAAACTATGCCCTGTTCTAAAGCTCTTTGGGAACCACTTGCGTAGCCCCACAGACCTGGGGCCTGCGGGTTTTCCTGCTGCCTTCTGCCTCAAAGCCACCCTTTCCCACTTGGCGCCGCGCCAGGCACAAAAATGGCCATACGGCTGGAGATGGATCCCATGCCCAAAGAGCCAGCAAGGAAAACTATGCCTTGTTCTAAAGCTCTTTGGGAACCGCTTGCGTAGCCCCACAAACCTTGAGCTGCAGACTTTCCTGCTACCTTCAGCCGCGACACCACCCTTTCACACTTGGCGCCGCGCCAGGCACACAAATGGCCATACGGCTGGAGATGGGTCCCACGTCCAAAGAACAAGTAGGGAAAACTCTGCCTTGTTCTAAAGCTCTTTGGGAACCGCTTGCGTAATCCCACAGACCTGGGGGCTGCGGGCTTTCCTGCTGCCTTCAGCCTCAAAACCACCCTTTCCCACTTGGCGCCGCGCCAGGCACAAAAATGGCCATACGGCTGGAGATGGGTCCCCCGCCCAAAGAGCCAGCAGGGAAAACTATGCCTTGTTCTAAAGCTCTTTGGGAACCGCTTGCGTAGACCCACAGACCTGGGGGCTGCAGGCTCTCCTGCTGCCTTCAGCCTCAAAGCCACCCTTTCCCACTTGGCGCCGCGCCAGGCACAAAAATGGCCATATGGCTGGAGATGGGTCCCCCGCCCAAAGAGCCAGCAGGGAAAACTATGCCTTGTTCTAAAGCTCTTTGGGAACCACTTGCGTAGACCAACAGATCTTGGGCCTGCGGGCTTTCCTGCTGCCTACAGCCTCGACAACACCCTTTCCCACTAGGTGCCTCGCCACGCACACAAAGGGCCATACGGCTGGAGATGGGTCCCCCGCCCAAAGAGCCAGCAGGGAAAACTATGCCTTGTTCTAAAGCTCTTTGGGAACCGCTTGCGTAGCCCCACAGACCTGGGGGCTGCCGGCTTTGCTGCTGCCTTCAGCCTCAAAGCCACCCTTTCCCACTTGGCGCCGCGCCAGGCACAAAAATGGCCTATGGCTGGAGATGGGTCCCATGCACTAAGAGCCAGCAGGGAACACTATGCCTTGTTCTAAAGCTTTTTGGGAACCGCTTGCGTAGCCCCACAAACCTTGAGCTGCAGACTTTCCTGCTACCTTCAGCCTCGACACCACCCTTTCACACTTGGCGCCGCGCCAGGCACAAAAATGGCCATACGGCTGGAGATGGGTCTCATGCCCAAAGAGCCAGCAGGGAAAACTATGCCTTGTTCTAAAGCTCTTTGGGAACCGCTTGCGTAGCCCCACAGACCTGGGGGCTGCAGGCTTTCCTACTGTCTTCAGCCTCGACAGCACACTTTCCCACTTGGCACCGCGCCAGGCACATAAATGGCCTATGGCTGGAGATGGGTCCCATGCCCAAAGAGCCAGCAGGGAAAACTATGCCTTGTTCTAAAGCTCTTTGGGAACCGCTTGCGTAGCCCCACAGACCTGGGGGCTGCAGGCTTTGCTGCTGCCTTCAGCCTCAAAGCCACCCTTTCCCACTTGGCGCCGCGCCAGGCACAAAAATGGCCTATGGCTGGAGATGGGTCCCATGCCCAAAGAGCCAGCAAGGAAAACTATGCCTTGTTCTAAAGCTCTTTGGGAACCGCTTGCGTAGCCCCAGAGACATGGGGGCTGCCGGCTTTGCTGCTGCCTTCAGCCTCAAAACCACCCTTTCCAACTTGACACCGCGCCAGGCACAAAAATGGCCTATGGCTGGAGATGGGTCCCCCGCCCAAAGAGCCAGCAGGGAAAACTATGCCTTGTTCTAAAGCTTTTTGGGAACCGCTTGCGTAGCCCCACAAACCTTGAGCTGCAGACTTTCCTGCTACCTTCAGCCGCGACACCACCCTTTCACACTTGGCGCCGCGCCAGGCACACAAATGGCCATACGGCTGGAGATGGGTCCCATGCCCAAAGAGCCAGCAGGGAAAATTATGCCTTGTTCTAAAGCTCTTTGGGAACCGCTTCCGTAGCCGCACAGACCTGGGGGCTGCAGGCTTTCCTGATGCCTTCAGCCTCGACAGCACCCTTTCCCACTTGGCGCCGCGCCAGGCACAAAAATGGCCATATGGCTGGAGATGGGTCCCCCGCCCAAAGAGCCAGCAGGGAAAACTATGCCTTGTTCTAAAGCTCTTTGGGAACCGCTTGCGTAGACCCACAGACCTGGGGCCTGCGGGCTTTCCTGCTGCCTACAGCCTCGACAACACCCTTTCCCACTAGGTGCCTCGCCACGCACACAAAGGGCCATACGGCTGGAGATGGGTCCCCCGCCCAAAGAGCCAGCAGGGAAAACTATGCCTTGTTCTAAAGCTCTTTGGGAACCGCTTGCGTAACCCCACAGACCTGGGGGCTGCCGGCTTTGCTGCTGCCTTCAGCCTCAAAGCCACCCTTTCCCACTTGGCGCCGCGCCAGGCACAAAAATGGCCTATGGCTGGAGATGGGTCCCATGCACTAAGAGCCAGCAGGGAACACTATGCCTTGTTCTAAAGCTTTTTGGGAACCGCTTGCGTAGCCCCACAAACCTTGAGCTGCAGACTTTCCTGCTACCTTCAGCCTCGACACCACCCTTTCACACTTGGCGCCGCGCCAGGCACAAAAATGGCCATACGGCTGGAGATGGGTCTCATGCCCAAAGAGCCAGCAGGGAAAACTATGCCTTGTTCTAAAGCTCTTTGGGAACCGCTTGCGTAGCCCCACAGACCTAGGGGCTGCAGGCTTTCCTACTGTCTTCAGCCTCGACAGCACACTTTCCCACTTGGCACCGCGCCAGGCACATAAATGGCCTATGGCTGGAGATGATTGCCCCGCCCAAAGAGCCAGCAGGGAAAACTATGCCTTGTTCTAAAGCTCTTTGGGAACCGCTTGCGTAGCCCCACAGACCTGGGGGCTGCCGGCTTTGCTGCTGCCTTCAGCCTCAAAGCCACCCTTTCCCACTTGGCGCCGCGCCAGGCACAAAAATGGCCATACGGCTGGAGATGGGTCCCCTGCCCAAGGAGTCATTAGGGAAAATTATGCCTTGTTCTAAAGCTCTTTGGGAACCACTTGCGTAGCCCAACAGATCTTGGGCCTGCAGGCTTTCCTGCTGCCTTCAGCCTCGACAACACCCTTTCCCACTTGGCGCCGCGCCAGGCACAAAAATGGCCTATGGCTGGAGATGGGTCCCATGCTCAATTAGCCAGCAAGGAAAACTATGTCTTGTTCTAAAGCTCTTTGGGAACCACTTGCGTAGCCCCACAGACCTGGGGGCTGCAGGCTTTGCTGCTGCCTTCAGCCTCAAAGCCACCCTTTCCCACTTGGCGCCGCGCCAGGCACAAAAATGGCCATACGGCTGGAGATGGGTCCCCTGCCCAAGGAGCCATTAGGGAAAAATATGCCTTGTTCTAAAGGTCTTTGGGAACCGCTTGCGTAGCCCCACAGACCTGGGGGCTGCGGGCTTCCCTGCTGCCTTCAGCCTCCACACCACCCTTTGCCACTTGGCGCCGCGCTACGCACAAAAATGACTGATGGCTGGAGATGGGTCCCCCACCCAAAGAGCCAGCAGGGAAAACTATGCCTTGTTCTAAAGCTCTTTGGGAACCGCTTGCATAGCCCCACAGACCTGGGGGCTGCAGGCTTTGCTGCTGCCTTCAGCCTTAAAGCCACCCTTTCCCACTTGGCGCCGCGCCAGGCACAAAAATGGCCATACGGCTGGAGATGGGTCCCCCGCCCAAGGAGCCAGCAGGGAAAAATATGCCTTGTTTTAAGCTCTTTGGGAACCGCTTGCGTAGCCCCACAGACCTGGGGGCTGCAGGCTTTCTTGCTGCCTTTAGCCTCGACACCTCCCTTTCCCACTTGGCGCCGCGCCAGGCACAAAAATGGCCATATGGCTGGAGATAGGACCCCCGCCCAAAGAGCCAGCAAGGAAAACTATGCCTTGTTCTAAAGCTCTTTGGGAACCGCTTGCGTAGCCCCACAGACCTGGGGGCTGCAGGCTTTCCTGCTGCCTTCAGCCTCAAAACCACCCTTTCCCACTTGGCACCGCGCCAGGCACAAAAATGGCCTATGGCTGGAGATGGGTCCCCCGCCCAAAGAGCCAGCAGGGAAAACTATGCCTTGTTCTAAAGCTTTTTGGGAACCGCTTGCGTAGCCCCACAAACCTGGAGCTGCAGACTTTCCTGCTACCTTCAGCCGCGACACCACCCTTTCACACTTGGCGCCGCGCCAGGCACACAAATGGCCATACGGCTGGAGATGGGTCCCATGCCCAAAGAGCCAGCAGGGAAAATTATGCCTTGTTCTAAAGCTCTTTGGGAACCGCTTGCGTAGCCGCACAGACCTGGGGGCTGCAGGCTTTCCTGATGCCTTCAGCCTCGACAGCACCCTTTCCCACTTGGCGCCGCGCCAGGCACAAAAATGGCCATACGGCTGGAGATGGGTCCCCCGCCCAAAGAGCCAGCAGGGAAAACTATGCCTTGTTCTAAAGCTCTTTGGGAACCGCTTGCGTAGCCCCACAGACCTGGGGGCTGCAGGCTCTCCTGCTGCCTTCAGCCTCAAAGCCACCCTTTCCCACTTGGCGCCGCGCCAGGCACAAAAATGGCCATATGGCTGGAGATGGGTCCCCCGCCCAAAGAGCCAGCAGGGAAAACTATGCCTTGTTCTAAAGCTCTTTGGGAACCACTTGCGTAGCCCCACACACCTGGGGCCTGCGGGCTTTCCTGCTGCCTTCAGCCTCGACACCACCCTTTCCCTCTGGGCGCCGGGCCAGGCACAAAAATGGCCATACGGCTGGAGATGGGTCCCATTCCCAAAGAGCCAGCAGTGAAAACTATGCCTTGTTCTAAAGCTCTTTGGGAACCGCTTGCGTAGCCCCACAGACCTGGGGACTGCGGGCTTTCCTGCTGCCTTCAGCCTCAAAACCACCCTTTCCCACTTGGTGCCGCGCCAGGCACAAAAATGGCCTATGGGTGGAGATGGGTCCCATGCCCAAAGAGCTTGCAGGGAAAATTATGCCTTCTTCTAAAGCTCTTTGGGAACCGCTTGCGTAGCCCCACAGACCTGGGGGCTGCGGGCTTTCCTGTTGCCTTCAGACTCGACACCACCCTTTACAACTTGGCGCCGCGCCAGGCACAAAATGTTCATACGGCTGGACATGGGTCCCACGCCCAAAGAGCCAGCAGTGAAAACTATGCCTTGTTCTAAAGCTCTTTGGGAACCGCCTGCGTTGTCCCACAGACCTGGGGGCTGCGGGCTTTGCTGCTGCCTTCAGCCTCAAAACCACCCTTTCCCACTTGGCGCCGTGCCAGGCACAAAAATGGCCATACGGCTGGAGATGGGTCCCCCGCCCAAAGAGCCAGCAGGGAAAAATATGCCTTGTTCTAAAGGTCTTTGGGAACCGCTTGCGTAGCCCCACAGACCTGGGGGCTGCAGGCTTTCCTACTGCCTTCAGCCTCGACAGCACACTTTCCCACTTGGCACCACGCCAGGCACAAAAATGGCCATACGGCTGGAGATGGGTGCCCCGCGCAAAGAGCCAGCAGCGAAAAATATGCCTTGTTCTAAATCTCTTTGGGAACCGCTTGCATAGCCCCACAGACCTGGGGGCTGCAGGCTTTCCTGCTGCCTTCAGCCTCAAAACCACCCTTTCCCACTTGGAGCCGCGCCAGGCACAAAAATGGCCATACGGCTGGAGATGGGTCCCCTGCCCAAAGAGCCAGCAGGGAAAACTATGCCCTGTTCTAAAGCTCTTTGGGAACCACTTGCGTAGCCCCACAGACCTGGGGGCTGCAGGCTTTGCTGCTGCCTTCAGCCTCAAAGCCACCCTTTCCCACTTGGCGCCGCGCCAGGCACAAAAATGGCCTATGGCTGGAGATGGGTCCCATGCCCAAAGAGCCAGCAAGGAAAACTATGCCTTGTTCTAAAGCTCTTTGGGAACCGCTTGCGTAGCCCCACAGACCTGGGGGCTGCCGGCTTTGCTGCTGCCTTCAGCCTCAAAACCACCCTTTCCAACTTGGCACCGCGCCAGGCACAAAAATGGCCTATGGCTGGAGATGGGTCCCCCGCCCAAAGAGCCAGCAGGGAAAACTATGCCTTGTTCTAAAGCTTTTTGGGAACCGCTTGCGTAGCCCCACAAACCTGGAGCTGCAGACTTTCCTGCTACCTTCAGCCGCGACACCACCCTTTCACACTTGGCGCCGCGCCAGGCACACAAATGGCCATACGGCTGGAGATGGGTCCCATGCCCAAAGAGCCAGCAGGGAAAATTATGCCTTGTTCTAAAGCTCTTTGGGAACCGCTTGCGTAGCCGCACAGACCTGGGGGCTGCAGGCTTTCCTGATGCCTTCAGCCTCGACAGCACCCTTTCCCACTTGGCGCCGCGCCAGGCACAAAAATGGCCATACGGCTGGAGATGGGTCCCCCGCCCAAAGAGCCAGCAGGGAAAACTATGCCTTGTTCTAAAGCTCTTTGGGAACCGCTTGCGTAGCCCCACAGACCTGGGGGCTGCAGGCTCTCCTGCTGCCTTCAGCCTCAAAGCCACCCTTTCCCACTTGGCGCCGCGCCAGGCACAAAAATGGCCATATGGCTGGAGATGGGTCCCCCGCCCAAAGAGCCAGCAGGGAAAACTATGCCTTGTTCTAAAGCTCTTTGGGAACCACTTGCGTAGACCAACAGATCTTGGGCCTGCGGGCTTTCCTGCTGCCTACAGCCTCGACAACACCCTTTCCCTCTGGGCGCCGGGCCAGGCACAAAAATGGCCATACGGCTGGAGATGGGTCCCATTCCCAAAGAGCCAGCAGTGAAAACTATGCCTTGTTCTAAAGCTCTTTGGGAACCGCTTGCGTAGCCCCACAGACCTGGGGACTGCGGGCTTTCCTGCTGCCTTCAGCCTCAAAACCACCCTTTCCCACTTGGTGCCGCGCCAGGCACAAAAATGGCCTATGGGTGGAGATGGGTCCCATGCCCAAAGAGCTTGCAGGGAAAATTATGCCTTCTTCTAAAGCTCTTTGGGAACCGCTTGCGTAGCCCCACAGACCTGGGGGCTGCGGGCTTTCCTGTTGCCTTCAGACTCGACACCACCCTTTACAACTTGGCGCCGCGCCAGGCACAAAATGTTCATACGGCTGGACATGGGTCCCACGCCCAAAGAGCCAGCAGTGAAAACTATGCCTTGTTCTAAAGCTCTTTGGGAACCGCCTGCGTTGTCCCACAGACCTGGGGGCTGCGGGCTTTGCTGCTGCCTTCAGCCTCAAAACCACCCTTTCCCACTTGGCGCCGTGCCAGGCACAAAAATGGCCATACGGCTGGAGATGGGTCCCCCGCCCAAAGAGCCAGCAGGGAAAAATATGCCTTGTTCTAAAGGTCTTTGGGAACCGCTTGCGTAGCCCCACAGACCTGGGGGCTGCAGGCTTTCCTACTGCCTTCAGCCTCGACAGCGCACTTTCCCACTTGGCACCACGCCAGGCACAAAAATGGCCATACGGCTGGAGATGGGTGCCCCGCGCAAAGAGCCAGCAGCGAAAAATATGCCTTGTTCTAAAGCTCTTTGGGAACCGCTTGCATAGCCCCACAGACCTGGGGGCTGCAGGCTTTCCTGCTGCCTTCAGCCTCAAAACCACCCTTTCCCACTTGGAGCCGCGCCAGGCACAAAAATGGCCATACGGCTGGAGATGGGTCCCCTGCCCAAAGAGCCAGCAGGGAAAACTATGCCCTGTTCTAAAGCTCTTTGGGAACCACTTGCGTAGCCCCACAGACCTGGGGGCTGCAGGCTTTGCTGCTGCCTTCAGCCTCAAAGCCACCCTTTCCCACTTGGCGCCGCGCCAGGCACAAAAATGGCCTATGGCTGGAGATGGGTCCCATGCCCAAAGAGCCAGCAGGGAAAATTATGCCTTGTTCTAAAGCTCTTTGGGAACCGCTTGCGTAGCCGCACAGACCTGGGGGCTGCAGGCTTTCCTGATGCCTTCAGCCTCGACAGCACCCTTTCCCACTTGGCGCCGCGCCAGGCACAAAAATGGCCATACGGCTGGAGATGGGTCCCCCGCCCAAAGAGCCAGCAGGGAAAACTATGCCTTGTTCTAAAGCTCTTTGGGAACCGCTTGCGTAGCCCCACAGACCTGGGGGCTGCAGGCTCTCCTGCTGCCTTCAGCCTCAAAGCCACCCTTTCCCACTTGGCGCCGCGCCAGGCACAAAAATGGCCATATGGCTGGAGATGGGTCCCCCGCCCAAAGAGCCAGCAGGGAAAACTATGCCTTGTTCTAAAGCTCTTTGGGAACCACTTGCGTAGACCAACAGATCTTGGGCCTGCGGGCTTTCCTGCTGCCTACAGCCTCGACAACACCCTTTCCCACTAGGTGCCTCGCCACGCACACAAAGGGCCATACGGCTGGAGATGGGTCCCCCGCCCAAAGAGCCAGCAGGGAAAACTATGCCTTGTTCTAAAGCTCTTTGGGAACCGCTTGCGTAGCCCCACAGACCTGGGGGCTGCCGGCTTTGCTGCTGCCTTCAGCCTCAAAGCCACCCTTTCCCACTTGGCGCCGCGCCAGGCACAAAAATGGCCTATGGCTGGAGATGGGTCCCATGCACTAAGAGCCAGCAGGGAACACTATGCCTTGTTCTAAAGCTTTTTGGGAACCGCTTGCGTAGCCCCACAAACCTTGAGCTGCAGACCTTCCTGCTACCTTCAGCCTCGACACCACCCTTTCACACTTGGCGCCGCGCCAGGCACAAAAATGGCCATACGGCTGGAGATGGGTCTCATGCCCAAAGAGCCAGCAGGGAAAACTATGCCTTGTTCTAAAGCTCTTTGGGAACCGCTTGCGTAGCCCCACAGACCTGGGAGCTGCAGGCTTTCCTACTGTCTTCAGCCTCGACAGCACACTTTCCCACTTGGCACCGCGCCAGGCACATAAATGGCCTATGGCTGGAGATGGGTGCCCCGCCCAAAGAGCCAGCAGGGAAAACTATGCCTTGTTCTAAAGCTCTTTGGGAACCGCTTGCGTAGCCCCACAGACCTGGGGGCTGCCGGCTTTGCTGCTGCCTTCAGCCTCAAAGCCACCCTTTCCCACTTGGCGCCGCGCCAGGCACAAAAATGGCCATACGGCTGGAGATGGGTCCCCTGCCCAAGGAGTCATTAGGGAAAATTATGCCTTGTTCTAAAGCTCTTTGGGAACCACTTGCGTAGCCCAACAGATCTTGGGCCTGCAGGCTTTCCTGCTGCCTTCAGCCTCGACAACACCCTTTCCCACTTGGCGCCGCGCCAGGCACAAAAATGGCCATACGGCTGGAGATGGGTCCCATGCTCAATTAGCCAGCAAGGAAAACTATGTCTTGTTCTAAAGCTCTTTGTGAACCACTTGCGTAGCCCCACAGACCTGGGGGCTGCAGGCTTTGCTGCTGCCTTCAGCCTCAAAGCCACCCTTTCCCACTTGGCGCTGCGCGAGGCACAAAAATGGCCATACGGCTGGAGATGGGTCCCCTGCCCAAGGAGCCATTAGGGAAAAATATGCCTTGTTCTAAAGGTCTTTGGGAACCGCTTACGTAGCCCCACAGACGTGGGCGCGGCGGGCTTCCCTGCTGCCTTCAGCCTCCACACCACCCTTTGCCACTTGGCGCCGCGCTACGCACAAAAATGACTTATGGCTGGAGATGGGTCCCCCACCCAAAGAGCCAGCAGGGAAAACTATGCCTTGTTCTAAAGCTCTTTGGGAACCGCTTGCATAGCCCCACAGACCTGGGGGCTGCAGGCTTTGCTGCTGCCTTCAGCCTTAAAGCCACCCTTTCCCACTTGGCGCCGCGCCAGGCACAAAAATGGCCATACGGCTGGAGATGGGTCCCCCGCCCAAGGAGCCAGCAGGGAAAAATATGCCTTGTTTTAAGCTCTTTGGGAACCGCTTGCGTAGCCCCACAGACCTGGGGGCTGCAGGCTTTCTTGCTGCCTTTAGCCTCGACACCTCCCTTTCCCACTTGGCGCCGCGCCAGGCACAAAAATGGCCATATGGCTGGAGATAGGACCACCGCCCAAAGAGCCAGCAAGGAAAACTATGCCTTGTTCTAAAGCTCTTTGGGAACCGCTTGCGTAGCCCCACAGACCTGGGGGCTGCAGGCTTTCCTGCTGCCTTCAGCCTCAAAACCACCCTTTCCCACTTGGCACCGCGCCAGGCACAAAAAT
This sequence comes from Rissa tridactyla, assembly GCF_028500815.1. Lineage (NCBI taxonomy): Eukaryota > Metazoa > Chordata > Aves > Charadriiformes > Laridae > Rissa > Rissa tridactyla. The sequence goes on from NW_026529377.1 coordinate 45,992, forward strand.
GGCCTATGGCTGGAGATGGGTCCCCCGCCCAAAGAGCCAGCAGGGAAAACTATGCCTTGTTCTAAAGCTTTTTGGGAACCGCTTGCGTAGCCCCACAAACCTGGAGCTGCAGACTTTCCTGCTACCTTCAGCCGCGACACCACCCTTTCACACTTGGCGCCGCGCCAGGCACACAAATGGCCATACGGCTGGAGATGGGTCCCATGCCCAAAGAGCCAGCAGGGAAAATTATGCCTTGTTCTAAAGCTCTTTGGGAACCGCTTGCGTAGCCGCACAGACCTGGGGGCTGCAGGCTTTCCTGATGCCTTCAGCCTCGACAGCACCCTTTCCCACTTGGCGCCGCGCCAGGCACAAAAATGGCCATACGGCTGGAGATGGGTCCCCCGCCCAAAGAGCCAGCAGGGAAAACTATGCCTTGTTCTAAAGCTCTTTGGGAACCGCTTGCGTAGCCCCACAGACCTGGGGGCTGCAGGCTCTCCTGCTGCCTTCAGCCTCAAAGCCACCCTTTCCCACTTGGCGCCGCGCCAGGCACAAAAATGGCCATATGGCTGGAGATGGGTCCCCCGCCCAAAGAGCCAGCAGGGAAAACTATGCCTTGTTCTAAAGCTCTTTGGGAACCACTTGCGTAGACCAACAGATCTTGGGCCTGCGGGCTTTCCTGCTGCCTACAGCCTCGACAACACCCTTTCCCACTAGGTGCCTCGCCACGCACACAAAGGGCCATACGGCTGGAGATGGGTCCCCCGCCCAAAGAGCCAGCAGGGAAAACTATGCCTTGTTCTAAAGCTCTTTGGGAACCGCTTGCGTAGCCCCACAGACCTGGGGGCTGCCGGCTTTGCTGCTGCCTTCAGCCTCAAAAGCCACCCTTTCCCACTTGGCGCCGCGCCAGGCACAAAAATGGCCTATGGCTGGAGATGGGTCCCATGCACTAAGAGCCAGCAGGGAACACTATGCCTTGTTCTAAAGCTTTTTGGGAACCGCTTGCGTAGCCCCAGAAACCTGGAGCTGCAGACTTTCCTGCTACCTTCAGCCTCGACACCACCCTTTCACACTTGGCGCCGCGCCAGGCACAAAAATGGCCATACGGCTGGAGATGGGTCTCATGCCCAAAGAGCCAGCAGGGAAAACTATGCCTTGTTCTAAAGCTCTTTGGGAACCGCTTGCGTAGCCCCACAGACCTGGGGGCTGCAGGCTTTCCTACTGTCTTCAGCCTCGACAGCACACTTTCCCACTTAGCACCGCGCCAGGCACATAAATGGCCTATGGCTGGAGATGGGTCCCCCGCCCAAAGAGCCAGCAGGGAAAACTATGCCTTGTTCTAAAGCTCTTTGGGAACCGCTTGCGTAGCCCCACAGACCTGGGGGCTGCCGGCTTTGCTGCTGCCTTCAGCCTCAAAGCCACCCTTTCCCACTTGGCGCCGCGCCAGGCACAAAAATGGCCATACGGCTGGAGATGGGTCCCCTGCCCAAGGAGTCATTAGGGAAAATTATGCCTTGTTCTAAAGCTCTTTGGGAACCACTTGCGTAGCCCAACAGATCTTGGGCCTGCAGGCTTTCCTGCTGCCTTCAGCCTCGACAACACCCTTTCCCACTTGGCGCCGCGCCAGGCACAAAAATTGCCTATGGCTGGAGATGGGTCCCATGCTCAATTAGCCAGCAAGGAAAACTATGTCTTGTTCTAAAGCTCTTTGGGAACTGCTTGCGTAGCCCCACAGACCTGGGGGCTGCAGGCTTTGCTGCTGCCTTCAGCCTCAAAGCCACCCTTTCCCACTTGGCCCCGCGCCAGACACAAAAATGGCCATATGGCTGGAGATGGGTCCCCTGCCCCAGGAGCCATTAGGGAAAACTATGCCTTGTTCTAAAGCTCTTTGGGAACCGCTTCCTTGGCCCCACAGACCTAGGCGATGCAGGCTTTCCTGCTGCCTTCAGCCTCAAAACCACCCTTTCCCACTTGGCGCCGCGCCAGGCACAAAAATGGCCATACGGCTGGAGATGGGTGCCCCGCCCAAAGAGCCAGCAGGGAAAACTATGCCTTGTTCTAAAGCTTTTTGGGAACCGCTTGCGTAGCCCCACAAACCTGGAGCTGCAGACTTTCCTGCTACCTTCAGCCTCGACACCACCCTTTCACACTTGGCGCCGCGCCAGGCACACAAATGGCCATACAGCTGGAGATGGGTCCCACGCCCAAAGAGCCAGCAGGGAAAATTATGCCTTGTTCTAAAGCTCTTTGGGAACCGCTTGCGTAGCCCCACCGACATGGGGGCTGCAGGCTTTCCTGATGCCTTCAGCCTCAAAGCCGCCCTTTCCCACTTGGCGCCGCGCCAGGCACAAAAATGGCCATAGGGCTGGAGATGGGTCCCCCGCCCAAAGAGCCAGCAGGGAAAACTATGCCTTGTTCTAAAGCTCTTTGGGAACCGCTTGCGTAGCCCCACAGACCTGGGGGCTGCAGGCTCTCCTGCTGCCTTCAGCCTCGACACCACCCTTTCCCACTTGGCGCCGCACCAGGCACAAAAATGGCCATACGGCTGGAGATGGGTCCCCCGCCCAAAGAGCCAGCAGGGAAAACTATGCCTTGTTCTAAAGCTCTTTGGGAACCACTTGCGTAGCCCAACAGATCTTGGGCCTGCGGGCTTTCCTGCTGCCTTCAGCCTCGACAACACCCTTTCCCACTAGGTGCCTCGCCACGCACACAAAGGGCCATACGGCTGGAGATGGGTCCCCTGCCCAAGGAGCCAGCAGGGAAAACTATGCCTTGTTCTAAAGCTCTTTGGGAACCGCTTGCGTATCCCCACAGACCTGGGGGCTGCGGGCTTTCCTGCTGCCTTCAGCCTCGACACCACCCTTTCCCACTTGGCGCCGCGCTAGGCACAGAAATGGCCATACGGCTGGAGATTGGTCCCCTGCCCCAGGAGCCATTAGGGAACACTATGCCTTGTTCTAAAGCTCTTTGAGAACCGCTTGCTTGGCCCCACAGACCTGGGCGATGCAGGCTTTCCTACTGCCTTCAGCCTCAAAGCCACCCTTTGCCACTTGGCGCCGCGCTACGCACAAAAATGACTTATGGCTGGAGATGGGTCCCCCGCCCAAAGAGCCAGCAGGGAAAACTATGCCTTGTTCTAAAGCTCTTTGGGAACCGCTTGCATAGCCCCACAGACCTGGGGGCTGCAGGCTTTGCTGCTGCCTTCAGCCTTAAAGCCACCCTTTCCCACTTGGCGCCGCGCCAGGCACAAAAATGGCCATACGGCTGGAGATGGGTCCCCCGCCCTAGGAGCCAGCAGGGAAAAATATGCCTTGTTTTAAGCTCTTTGGGAACCGCTTGCGTAGCCCCACAGACCTGGGGGCTGCAGGCTTTCTTGCTGCCTTTAGCCTCGACACCTCCCTTTCCCACTTGGCGCCGCGCCAGGCACAAAAATGGCCATATGGCTGGAGATGGGTCCCCTGCCCCAGGAGCCATTAGGGAAAACTATGCCTTGTTCTAAAGCTCTTTGGGAACCGTTTGCGTAGCCCCACAGACCTGGGGGCTGCAGGCTTTGCTGCTGCCTTCAGCCTCAAAGTCACCCTTTCCCACTTGGCGCCGCGCCAGGCACAAAAATGGCCATACGGCTGGAGATGGGTCCCCCGCCCAAAGAGCCAGCAGGGAAAACTATGCCTTGTTATAAAGCTCTTTGGGAACCGCTTGCATAGCCCCACAGACCTGGGGGCTGCAGTCTTTCCTGCTGCCCTCAGCCTCAAAACCACCCTTTCCCACTTGGCGCCGCGCCAGGCACAAAAATGGCCATACGGCTGGAGATGGGTCCCATGCCCAAAGAGCCAGCTGGGAAAACAATGCCTTGTTCTAAAGCTCTTTGGGAACCGCTTGCGTAGCCCCACAGACCTGGGGGCTGTGGGCTTTCCTGCTGCCTTCAGCCTCAAAGCCACCCTTTCCCACTTGGCGCCGCATGAGGCACAAAAATTGCCTATGGCTGGAGATGGGTCCCATGCCCGAAGAGCCAGCAAGGAAAACTATGCCTTGTTCTAAAGCTCTTTGGGAACCGCTTGCGTAGCCCCACAGACCTGGGCGATGCAGGCTTTCCTGCTGCCTTCAGCCTCGACACCACCCTTTCCCACTTGGCGCCGCGCCAGGCACAAAAATGGCCTATGGCTGGAGATGGGTCCCATGCACTAAGAGCCAGCAGGGAACACTATGCCTTGTTCTAAAGCTTTTTGGGAACCGCTTGCGTAGCCCCACAAACCTGGAGCTGCAGACTTTCCTGCTACCTTCAGCCTCGACACAACCCTTTCACACTTGGCGCCGCGCTAGGCACAAAAATGGCCATACGGCTGGAGATGGGTCTCATGCCCAAAGAGCCAGCAGGGAAAACTATGCCTTGTTCTAAAGCTCTTTGGGAACCGCTTGCGTAGCCCCACAGACCTGGGGGCTGCAGGCTTTCCTACTGTCTTCAGCCTCGACAGCACACTTTCCCACTTGGCGCCGCGCCAGGCACAAAAATGGCCTATGGCTGGAGATGGGTGCCCCGCCCAAAGAGCCAGCAGGGAAAACTATGCCTTGTTCTAAAGCTCTTTGGGAACCGCTTGCGTAGCCCCACAGACCTGGGGGCTGCAGGCTTTGCTGCTGCCTTCAGCCTCAAAACCACCCTTTCCCACTTGGCCCCGCGCCAGGCACAAAAATGGCCATATGGCTGGAGATGGGTCCCCTGCCCCAGGAGCCATTAGGGAAAACTATGCCTTGTTCTAATGCTCTTTGGGAACCGCTTGCTTGGCCCCACAGACCTGGGCGATGCAGGCTTTCCTGCTGCCTTCAGCCTCAAAACCACCCTTTCCCACTTGGCGCCGCGCCAGGCACAAAAATGGCCATACGGCTGGAGATGGGTCCCCCGCCCAAAGAGCCAGCAGGGAAAACTATGCCTTGTTCTAAAGCTCTTTGGGAAGCGCTTGCGTAGCCCCACAGACCTGGGGGCTGCGGGCTTTCCTACTGCCGTCAGCCTCAAAACCACCCTTTCCCACTTGGCGCCGCGCCAGGCTCAAAAATGGCCATACGGCTGGAGATGGGTCCCCCGCCCAAAGAGCCAGCAGGGAAAACTATGCCTTGTTCTAAAGCTCTTTGGGAACTGCTTGCGTAGCCCCACAGACCTGGGGGCTGCAGGCTTTGCTGCTTCCTTCAGCCTCGACACCACCCTTTCCCACTTGGCACCGCGCCAGGCACAAAAATGGCCTATGGCTGGAGATGGGTCCCATGCCCTAAGAGCCAGCTGGGAAAATTATGCCTTGTTCTAAAGCTCTTTGGGAACCGTTTGCGTAGCCCCACAGACCTGGGGGCTGCAGGCTTTGCTGCTGCCTTCAGCCTCAAAGTCACCCTTTCCCACTTGGCGCCGCGCCAGGCACAAAAATGGCCATACGGCTGGAGATGGGTCCCCCGCCCAAAGAGCCAGCAGTGAAAACTATGCCTTGTTCTAAAGCTCTTTGGGAACCGCTTGCATAGCCCCACAGACCTGGGGGCTGCAGGCTTTCCTGCTGCCTTCAGCCTCAAAACCACCCTTTCCCACTTGGCGCCGCGCCAGGCACAAAAATGGCCATACGGCTGGAGATGGGTCCCCTGCCCAAGGAGCCATTAGGGAAAACTATGCCTTGTTTTAAAGGTCTTTGGGAACCGTTTACGTAGCCCCACAGACGTGGGAGCGGCGGGCTTCCCTTCTGCCTTCAACCTCCACACCACCCTTTCCCACTTGGCGCCGCGCTACGCACAAAAATGACTTATAGCTGGAGATGGGTCCCCCACCCAAAGAGCCAGCAGGGAAAACTATGCCTTGTTCTAAAGCTCTTTGGGAACCGCTTGCATAGCCCCACAGACCTGGGGGCTGCAGGCTTTCCTGCTGCCTTCAGCCTCGACACCACCCTTTCCCACTTGGCGCTGCGCCAGGCACATAAATGGCCATACGGCTGGAGATGGGTCCCCCGCCCAAAGAGCCATCAGGGAAAACTATGCCTTGTTCTAAAGGTCTTTGGGAACCGCTTGCGTAGCCCCACAGACCTGGGGGCTGCAGGCTTTCCTACTGCCTTCAGCCTCGACAGCACACTTTCCCACTTGGCACCACGCCAGGCACAAAAATGGCCTATGGCTGGAGATGGGTGCCCCGCGCAAAGAGCCAGCAGCGAAAACTATGCCTTGTTCTAAAGCTCTTTGGGAACCGCTTGCGTAGCCCCACAGACCTGGGGGCTGCAGGCTTTGCTGCTGCCTTCAGCCTCAAAACCACCCTTTCCTACTTGGCGCCGTGCCAGGCACAAAAATGGCCATACGGCTGGAGATGGGTCCCCTGCCCAAGGAGCCATTAGGGAAAATTATGCCTTGTTCTAAAGCTCTTTGGGAACCACTTGCTTAGCCCAACAGACCTGGGGGCTGCAGGCTTTCTTGCTGCCTTTAGCCTCGACACCTCCCTTTCCCACTTGGCTCCGCGCCAGGCACAAAAATGGCCATATGGCTGGAGATGGGTCCCCTGCCCCAGGAGCCATTATGGAAAACTATGCCTTGTTCTAAAGCTCTTTGGGAACCGCTTGCTTGGCCCCACAGACCTGGGCGATGCAGGCTTTCCTGCTGCCTTCAGCCTCAACACCACCCTTTCCCACTTGGCGCCGCGCCAGGCACAAAAATGGCCATACGGCTGGAGATGGGTCCCCCGCCCAGAGAGCCATCAGGGAAAACTATGCCTTGTTCTAAAGCTCTTTGGGAACCGCTTGCGTAGCCCCACAGACCTGGGGGCTGCAGGCTTTCCTGATGCCTTCAGCCTCGACAGCACCCTTTCCCACTTGGCGCCGCGCCAGGCACAAAAATGGCCATACGGCTGGAGATGGGTCCCCCGCCCAAAGAGCCAGCAGGGAAAACTATGCCTTGTTCTAAAGCTCTTTGGGAACTGCTTGCGTAGCCCCACAGACCTGGGGGCTGCAGGCTCTCCTGCTGCCTTCAGCCTCAAAGCCACCCTTTCCCACTTGGCGCCGCGCCAGGCACAAAAATGGCCATACGGCTGGAGATGGGTCCCCCACACAAAGAGCCAGCAGGGAAAACTATGCCTTGTTCTAAAGCTCTTTGGGAACCGCTTGCGTAGCCCCACAGACCTGGGGGCTGCGGGCTTTCCTGCTGCCTTCAGCCTCGACACCACCCTTTCCCACTTGGCGCCGCGCCAGGCACAAAAATGGCCATACGGCTGGAGATGTGTCCCCTGCCCAAAGAGCCAGCAGGGAAAACTATGCCTTGTTCTAAAGCTCTTTGGGAACCGCTTGCGTAGCCCCACAGACCTGGGGGCTGCGGGCTTTCCTGCTGCCTTCAGCCTCCACACCACCCTTTCCCACTTGGCGCCGCGCCAGGCACAAAAATGGCCATACGGCTGGAGATGGGTCCCCCGCCCAAAGAGCCAGCAGGGAAAACTATGCCTTGTTCTAAAGCTCTTTGGGAACCGCTTGCGTAGCCCCACAGACCTGGGGGCTGCGGGCTTTCCTGCTGCCTTCAGACTCGACACCACCCTTTCCCACTTGGCGCCGCGCCAGGCACAAAAATGGCCATACGGCTGGAGATGGGTCCCTCGCCCAAAGAGCCAGCAGGGAAAACTATGCCTTGTTCTAAAGCTCTTTGGGAACCGCTTGCGTAGCCCCACAGACCTGGGGGCTGCAGGCTTTGCTGCTTCCTTCAGCCTCGACACCATGCTTTCCCACTTGGCACCGTGCCAGGCACAAAAATGGCCTATGGCTGGAGATGGGTCCCATGCCCTAAGAGCCAGCTGGGAAAACTATGCCTTGTTCTAAAGCTCTTTGGGAACCGCTTGCGTAGCCCCACAGACCTGGGGGCTGCAGGCTTTGCTGCTGCCTTCAGCCTCAAAGTCACCCTTTCCCACTTGGCGCCGCGCCAGGCACAAAAATGGCCATACGGCTGGAGATGGGTCCCCCGCCCAAAGAGCCATCAGGGAAAACTATGCCTTGTTATAAAGCTCTTTGGGAACCGCTTGCATAGCCCCACAGACCTGGGGGCTGCAGGCTTTCCTGCTGCCTTCAGCCTCGACACGACCCTTTCCCACTTGGCGCCGCGCCAGGCACAAAAATGGCCATACGGCTGGAGATGGGTCCCCTGCCCAAAGAGCCAGCAGGGAAAATTATGCCTTGTTCTAAAGGTCTTTGGGAACCGCTTGTGTAGCCCCACAGACCTGGGGGCTGTGGGCTTTCCTGCTGCCTTCAGCCTCAAAGCCACCCTTTCCCACTTGGCGCCGCGCCAGGCACAAAAATGGCCATACGGCTGGAGATGGGTCCCCCGTCCAAAGAGCCAGCAGGGAAAACTATGCCTTGTTCTAAAGCTCTTTGGGAACCATTTGTGTAGCCCAACAGATCTTGCGCCTGCGGGCTTTCCTGCTGCCTTCAGCCTCGACACCACCCTTTCCCACTTGGCGCCGCGCCAGGCCCAAAAATGGCCATACGGCTGGAGATGGGTCCCCTGCCGAAGGAGCCATTAGGGAAAACTATGCCTTGTTTTAAAGGTCTTTGGGAACCGTTTACGTAGCCCCACAGACGTGGGAGCGGCGGGCTTCCCTTCTGCCTTCAACCTCCACACCACCCTTTCCCACTTGGCGCCGCGCTACGCACAAAAATGACTTATAGCTGGAGATGGGTCCCCCGCCCAAAGAGCCAGCAGGGAAAACTATGCCTTGTTCTAAAGCTCTTTGGGAACCGCTTGCATAGCCCCACAGACCTGGGGCCTGCAGGCTTTCCTGCTGCCTTCAGCCTCGACACCACCCTTTCCCACTTGGCGCTGCGCCAGGCACAAAAATGGCCATACGGCTGGAGATGGGTCCCCCGCCCAAAGAGCCAGCTGGGAAAAATATGCCTTGTTCTAAAGGTGTTTGGGAACCGCTTGCGTAGCCCCACAGACCTGGGGGCTGCAGGCTTTCCTACTGCCTTCAGCCTCGACAGCACACTTTCCCACTTGGCACCACGCCAGGCACAAAAATGGCCTATGGCTGGAGATGGGTGCCCCGCGCAAAGAGCCAGCAGCGAAAACTATGCCTTGTTCTAAAGCTCTTTGGGAACCGCTTGCTTGGCCCCACAGACCTGGGCGATGCAGGCTTTCCTGCTGCCTTCAGCCTCAACACCACCCTTTCCCACTTGGCGCCGCGCCAGGCACAAAAATGGCCATACGGCTGGAGATGGGTCCCCTGCCCAAGGAGCCATTAGGGAAAAATATGCCTTGTTCTAAAGGTCTTTGGGAACCGCTTACGTAGCCCCACAGACGTGGGCGCGGCGGGCTTCCCTGCTGCCTTCAGCCTCCACACCACCCTTTGCCACTTGGCGCCGCGCTACGCACAAAAATGACTTATGGCTGGAGATGGGTCCCCCACCCAAAGAGCCAGCAGGGAAAACTATGCCTTGTTCTAAAGCTCTTTGGGAACCGCTTGCATAGCCCCACAGACCTGGGGGCTGCAGGCTTTGCTGCTGCCTTCAGCCTTAAAGCCACCCTTTCCCACTTGGCGCCGCGCCAGGCACAAAAATGGCCATACGGCTGGAGATGGGTCCCCCGCCCAAGGAGCCAGCAGGGAAAAATATGCCTTGTTTTAAGCTCTTTGGGAACCGCTTGCGTAGCCCCACAGACCTGGGGGCTGCAGGCTTTCTTGCTGCCTTTAGCCTCGACACCTCCCTTTCCCACTTGGCGCCGCGCCAGGCATAAAAATGGCCATATGGCTGGAGATAGGACCCCCGCCCAAAGAGCCAGCAAGGAAAACTATGCCTTGTTCTAAAGCTCTTTGGGAACCGCTTGCGTAGCCCCACAGACCTGGGGGCTGCAGGCTTTGCTGCTGCCTTCAGCCTCAAAACCACCCTTTCCCACTTGGCCCCGCGCCAGGCACAAAAATGGCCATATGGCTGGAGATGGGTCCCCTGCCCCAGGAGCCATTAGGGAAAACTATGCCTTGTTCTAAAGCTCTTTGGGAACCGCTTGCTTGGCCCCACAGACCTGGGCGATGCAGGCTTTCCTGCTGCCTTCAGCCTCAAAACCACCCTTTCCCACTTGGCGCCGCGCCAGGCACAAAAATGGCCATACGGCTGGAGATGGGTCCCCCGCCCAAAGAGCCAGCAGGGAAAACTATGCCTTGTTCTAAAGCTCTTTGGGAAGCGCTTGCGTAGCCCCACAGACCTGGGGGCTGCGGGCTTTCCTGCTGCCTTCAGCCTCAAAACCACCCTTTCCCACTTGGCGCCGCGCCAGGCTCAAAAATGGCCATACGGCTGGAGATGGGTCCCTCGCCCAAAGAGCCATCAGGGAAAACTATGCCTTGTTCTAAAGCTCTTTGGGAACCGCTTGCGTAGCCGCACAGACCTGGGGGCTGCAGGCTTTCCTGATGCCTTCAGCCTCGACAGCACCCTTTCCCACTTGGCGCCGCGCCAGGCACAAAAATGGCCATAGGGCTGGAGATGGGTCCCCCGCCCAAAGAGCCAGCAGGGAAAACTATGCCTTGTTCTAAAGCTCTTTGGGAACCGCTTGCGTAGCCCCACAGACCTGGGGGCTGCAGGCTCTCCTGCTGCCTTCAGCCTCAAAGCCACCCTTTCCCACTTGGCGCCGCGCCAGGCACAAAAATGGCCATATGGCTGGAGATGGGTCCCCCGCCCAAAGAGCCAGCAGGGAAAACTATGCCTTGTTCTAAAGCTCTTTGGGAACCACTTGCGTAGCCCAACAGATCTTGGGCCTGCGGGCTTTCCTGCTGCCTTCAGCCTCGACAACACCCTTTCCCACTAGGTGCCTCGCCACGCACACAAAGGGCCATACGGCTGGAGATGGGTCCCCCACCCAAAGAGCCAGCAGGGAAAACTATGCCTTGTTCTAAAGCTCTTTGGGAACCGCTTGCGTAGCCCCACAGACGTGGGGGCTGCGGGCTTTCCTGCTGCCTTCAGCCTCCACACCACCCTTTCCCACTTGGCGCCGCGCCAGGCACAAAAATGGCCATACGGCTGGAGATGGGTCCCTCGCCCAAAGAGCCATCAGGGAAAACTATGCCTTGTTCTAAAGCTCTTTGGGAACCGCTTGCGTAGCCCCACAGACCTGGGGGCTGCAGGCTTTGCTGCTTCCTTCAGCCTCGACACCACCCTTTCCCACTTGGCACCGCGCCAGGCACAAAAATGGCCTATGGCTGGAGATGGGTCCCATGCCCTAAGAGCCAGCTGGGAAAACTATGCCTTGTTCTAAAGCTCTTTGGGAACCGTTTGCGTAGCCCCACAGACCTGGGGGCTGCAGGCTTTGCTGCTGCCTTCAGCCTCAAAGTCACCCTTTCCCACTTGGCGCCGCGCCAGGCTCAAAAATGGCCATACGGCTGGAGATGGGTCCCTCGCCCAAAGAGCCATCAGGGAAAACTATGCCTTGTTCTAAAGCTCTTTGGGAACTGCTTGCGTAGCCCCACAGACCTGGGGGCTGCAGGCTTTGCTGCTTCCTTCAGCCTCGACACCACCCTTTCCCACTTGGCACCGCGCCAGGCACCAAAATGGCCTATGGCTGGAGATGGGTCCCATGCCCTAAGAGCCAGCAGGGAAAACTATGCCTTGTTCTAAAGCTCTTTGGGAACCGTTTGCGTAGCCCCACAGACCTGGGGGCTGCAGGCTTTGCTGCTGCCTTCAGCCTCAAAACCACCCTTTCCCACTTGGCGCCGCGCCAGGCACAAAAATGGCCATATGGCTGGAGATGGGTCCCCCGCCCAAAGAGCCAGCAGGGAAAACTATGCCTTGTTCTAAAGCTCTTTGGGAACCGCTTGCATAGCCCCACAGACCTGGGGGCTGCAGGCTTTCCTGCTGCCTTCAGCCTCAAAACCACCCTTTCCCACTTGGCGCCGCGCCAGGCACAAAAATGGCCATACGGCTGGAGATGGGTCCCCCGCCCAAAGAGCCAGCAGGGAAAATTATGCCTTGTTCTAAAGGTCTTTGGGAACCATTTGTGTAGCCCAACAGATCTTGCGCCTGCGGGCTTTCCTGCTGCCTTCAGCCTCGACACCACCCTTTCCCACTTGGCGCCGCGCCAGGCACAAAAATGGCCATACGGCTGGAGATGGGTCCCCTGCCCAAGGAGCCATTAGGGAAAACTATGCCTTGTTTTAAAGGTCTTTGGGAACCGTTTACGTAGCCCCACAGACGTGGGAGCGGCGGGCTTCCCTTCTGCCTTCAACCTCCACACCACCCTTTCCCACTTGGCGCCGCGCTACGCACAAAAATGACTTATAGCTGGAGATGGGTCCCCCGCCCAAAGAGCCAGCAGGGAAAACTATGCCTTGTTCTAAAGCTCTTTGGGAACCGCTTGCATAGCCCCACAGACCTGGGGGCTGCAGGCTTTCCTGCTGCCTTCAGCCTCGACACCACCCTTTCCCACTTGGCGCTGCGCCAGGCACAAAAATGGCCATACGGCTGGAGATGGGTCCCCCGCCCAAAGAGCCATCAGGGAAAACTATGCCTTGTTCTAAAGCTCTTTGGGAACCGCTTGCGTAGCCCCACAGACCTGGGGGCTGCAGGCTTTGCTGCTACCTTCAGCCTCGACACCACCCTTTTCCACTTGGCACTGCGCCAGGCACAAAAATGGCCTATGGCTGGAGATGGGTCCCATGCCCTAAGAGCCAGCTGGGAAAACTATGCCTTGTTCTAAAGCTCTTTGGGAACGGCTTGCATAGCCCCACAGACCTGTGGGCTGCAGGCTTTCCTGCTGCCTTCAGCCTCAAAACCACCCTTTCCCACTTGGCGCCGCGCCAGGCACAAAAATGGCCTATGGCTGGAGATGGGTCCCATGCCCTAAGAGCCAGCTGGGAAAACTATGCCTTGTTCTAAAGCTCTTTGGGAACCGTTTGCGTAGCCCCACAGACCTGGGGGCTGCAGGCTTTGCTGCTGCCTTCAGCCTAAAAGCCACCCTTTCTCACTTGGCGCCGCGCCAGGCACAAAAATGGCCTATGGCTGGAGATGGGTCCCATGCCCAAAGAGCCAGCAAGGAAAACTATGCCTTGTTCTAAAGCTCTTTGGGAACCGCTTGCGTAGCCCCACAGACCTGGGGGCTGCAGGCTTTGCTGCTGCCTTCAGCCTCAAAACCACCCTTTCCAACTTGGCACCGCGCCAGGCACAAAAATGGCCTATGGCTGGAGATGGGTCCCCCGCCCAAAGAGCCAGCAGGGAAAACTATGCCTTGTTCTAAAGCTTTTTGGGAACCGCTTGCGTAGCCCCACAAACCTGGAGCTGCAGACTTTCCTGCTACCTTACAGCCGCGACACCACCCTTTCCCACTTGGCGCCACGCCAGGCACAAAAATGGCCATATGGCTGGAGATGGGTCCCCCGCCCAAAGAGCCAGCAGGGAAAACTATGCCTTGTTCTAAAGCTCTTTGGGAACCACTTGCGTAGCCCAACAGATCTTGGGCCTGCGGGCTTTCCTGCTGCCTTCAGCCTCGACACCACCCTTTCCCACTTGGTGCCGCGCCAGGCACAAAAATGGCCATACGGCTGGAGATGGGTCCCCTGCCCAAAGAGCCAGCAGGGAAAACTATGCCTTGTTCTAAAGCTCTTTGGGAACCGCTTGCGTAGCCCCACAGACCTGGGGGCTGCAGGCTTTCCTGCTGCCTTCAGCCTCCACACCACCCTTTCCCACTTGGCGCCGCGCCAGGCACAAAAATGGCCATACGGCTGGAGATGGGTCCCCCGCCCAAAGAGCCAGCAGGGAAAAATATGCCTTGTTCTAAAGCTCTTTGGGAACCGCTTGCGTAGCCCCACAGACCTGGGGGCTGCGGGCTTTCCTGCTGCCTTCAGACTCGACACCACCCTTTCCCACTTGGCGCCGCGCCAGGCACAAAAATGGCCATACGGCTGGAGATGGGTCCCTCGCCCAAAGAGCCAGCAGGGAAAACTATGCCTTGTTCTAAAGCTCTTTGGGAACGGCTTGCGTAGCCCCACAGACCTGGGGGCTGCAGGCTTTGCTGCTTCCTTCAGCCTCGACACCACCCTTTCACACTTGGCGCCGCGCCAGGCACAAAAATGGCCTATGGCTGGAGATGGGTCCCATGCCCTAAGAGCCAGCTGGGAAAATTATGCCTTGTTCTAAAGCTCTTTGGGAACCGCTTGCGTAGCCCCACAGACCTGGGGGCTGCAGGCTTTGCTGCTGCCTTCAGCCTCAAAACCACCCTTTCCAACTTGGCACCGCGCCAGGCACAAAAATGGCCTATGGCTGGAGATGGGTCCCCCGCCCAAAGAGCCAGCAGGGAAAACTATGCCTTGTTCTAAAGCTTTTTGGGAACCGCTTGCGTAGCCCCACAAACCTGGAGCTGCAGACTTTCCTGCTACCTTACAGCCGCGACACCACCCTTTCCCACTTGGCGCCACGCCAGGCACAAAAATGGCCATATGGCTGGAGATGGGTCCCCCGCCCAAAGAGCCAGCAGGGAAAACTATGCCTTGTTCTAAAGCTCTTTGGGAACCACTTGCGTAGCCCAACAGATCTTGGGCCTGCGGGCTTTCCTGCTGCCTTCAGCCTCGACACCACCCTTTCCCACTTGGTGCCGCGCCAGGCACAAAAATGGCCATACGGCTGGAGATGGGTCCCCTGCCCAAAGAGCCAGCAGGGAAAACTATGCCTTGTTCTAAAGCTCTTTGGGAACCGCTTGCGTAGCCCCACAGACCTGGGGGCTGCGGGCTTTCCTGCTGCCTTCAGCCTCGACACCACCCTTTCCCACTTGGCGCCGCGCCAGGCACAAAAATGGCCATACGGCTGGAGATGGGTCCCCCGCCCAAAGAGCCAGCAGGGAAAAATATGCCTTGTTCTAAAGCTCTTTGGGAACCGCTTGCGTAGCCCCACAGACCTGGGGGCTGCGGGCTTTCCTGCTGCCTTCAGACTCGACACCACCCTTTCCCACTTGGCGCCGCGCCAGGCACAAAAATGGCCATACGGCTGGAGATGGGTCCCCTGCCCAAGGAGCCATTAGGGAAAACTATGCCTTGTTTTAAAGGTCTTTGGGAACCGTTTACGTAGCCCCACAGACGTGGGAGCGGCGGGCTTCCCTTCTGCCTTCAACCTCCACACCACCCTTTCCCACTTGGCGCCGCGCTACGCACAAAAATGACTTATAGCTGGAGATGGGTCCCCCGCCCAAAGAGCCAGCAGGGAAAACTATGCCTTGTTCTAAAGCTCTTTGGGAACCGCTTGCATAGCCCCACAGACCTGGGGGCTGCAGGCTTTCCTGCTGCCTTCAGCCTCGACACCACCCTTTCCCACTTGGCGCTGCGCCAGGCACAAAAATGGCCATACGGCTGGAGATGGGTCCCCCGCCCAAAGAGCCATCAGGGAAAACTATGCCTTGTTCTAAAGCTCTTTGGGAACCGCTTGCGTAGCCCCACAGACCTGGGGGCTGCAGGCTTTGCTGCTACCTTCAGCCTCGACACCACCCTTTTCCACTTGGCACTGCGCCAGGCACAAAAATGGCCTATGGCTGGAGATGGGTCCCATGCCCTAAGAGCCAGCTGGGAAAACTATGCCTTGTTCTAAAGCTCTTTGGGAACGGCTTGCATAGCCCCACAGACCTGTGGGCTGCAGGCTTTCCTGCTGCCTTCAGCCTCAAAACCACCCTTTCCCACTTGGCGCCGCGCCAGGCACAAAAATGGCCTATGGCTGGAGATGGGTCCCATGCCCTAAGAGCCAGCTGGGAAAACTATGCCTTGTTCTAAAGCTCTTTGGGAACCGTTTGCGTAGCCCCACAGACCTGGGGGCTGCAGGCTTTGCTGCTGCCTTCAGCCTCAAAGCCACCCTTTCTCACTTGGCGCCGCGCCAGGCACAAAAATGGCCTATGGCTGGAGATGGGTCCCATGCCCAAAGAGCCAGCAAGGAAAACTATGCCTTGTTCTAAAGCTCTTTGGGAACCGCTTGCGTAGCCCCACAGACCTGGGGGCTGCAGGCTTTGCTGCTGCCTTCAGCCTCAAAACCACCCTTTCCAACTTGGCACCGCGCCAGGCACAAAAATGGCCTATGGCTGGAGATGGGTCCCCCGCCCAAAGAGCCAGCAGGGAAAACTATGCCTTGTTCTAAAGCTTTTTGGGAACCGCTTGCGTAGCCCCACAAACCTGGAGCTGCAGACTTTCCTGCTACCTTACAGCCGCGACACCACCCTTTCCCACTTGGCGCCACGCCAGGCACAAAAATGGCCATATGGCTGGAGATGGGTCCCCCGCCCAAAGAGCCAGCAGGGAAAACTATGCCTTGTTCTAAAGCTCTTTGGGAACCACTTGCGTAGCCCAACAGATCTTGGGCCTGCGGGCTTTCCTGCTGCCTTCAGCCTCGACACCACCCTTTCCCACTTGGTGCCGCGCCAGGCACAAAAATGGCCATACGGCTGGAGATGGGTCCCCTGCCCAAAGAGCCAGCAGGGAAAACTATGCCTTGTTCTAAAGCTCTTTGGGAACCGCTTGCGTAGCCCCACAGACCTGGGGGCTGCAGGCTTTCCTGCTGCCTTCAGCCTCCACACCACCCTTTCCCACTTGGCGCCGCGCCAGGCACAAAAATGGCCATACGGCTGGAGATGGGTCCCCCGCCCAAAGAGCCAGCAGGGAAAAATATGCCTTGTTCTAAAGCTCTTTGGGAACCGCTTGCGTAGCCCCACAGACCTGGGGGCTGCGGGCTTTCCTGCTGCCTTCAGACTCGACACCACCCTTTCCCACTTGGCGCCGCGCCAGGCACAAAAATGGCCATACGGCTGGAGATGGGTCCCTCGCCCAAAGAGCCAGCAGGGAAAACTATGCCTTGTTCTAAAGCTCTTTGGGAACGGCTTGCGTAGCCCCACAGACCTGGGGGCTGCAGGCTTTGCTGCTTCCTTCAGCCTCGACACCACCCTTTCACACTTGGCGCCGCGCCAGGCACAAAAATGGCCTATGGCTGGAGATGGGTCCCATGCCCTAAGAGCCAGCTGGGAAAATTATGCCTTGTTCTAAAGCTCTTTGGGAACCGCTTGCGTAGCCCCACAGACCTGGGGGCTGCAGGCTTTGCTGCTGCCTTCAGCCTCAAAACCACCCTTTCCAACTTGGCACCGCGCCAGGCACAAAAATGGCCTATGGCTGGAGATGGGTCCCCCGCCCAAAGAGCCAGCAGGGAAAACTATGCCTTGTTCTAAAGCTTTTTGGGAACCGCTTGCGTAGCCCCACAAACCTGGAGCTGCAGACTTTCCTGCTACCTTACAGCCGCGACACCACCCTTTCCCACTTGGCGCCACGCCAGGCACAAAAATGGCCATATGGCTGGAGATGGGTCCCCCGCCCAAAGAGCCAGCAGGGAAAACTATGCCTTGTTCTAAAGCTCTTTGGGAACCACTTGCGTAGCCCAACAGATCTTGGGCCTGCGGGCTTTCCTGCTGCCTTCAGCCTCGACACCACCCTTTCCCACTTGGTGCCGCGCCAGGCACAAAAATGGCCATACGGCTGGAGATGGGTCCCCTGCCCAAAGAGCCAGCAGGGAAAACTATGCCTTGTTCTAAAGCTCTTTGGGAACCGCTTGCGTAGCCCCACAGACCTGGGGGCTGCGGGCTTTCCTGCTGCCTTCAGCCTCGACACCACCCTTTCCCACTTGGCGCCGCGCCAGGCACAAAAATGGCCATACGGCTGGAGATGGGTCCCCCGCCCAAAGAGCCAGCAGGGAAAAATATGCCTTGTTCTAAAGCTCTTTGGGAACCGCTTGCGTAGCCCCACAGACCTGGGGGCTGCGGGCTTTCCTGCTGCCTTCAGACTCGACACCACCCTTTCCCACTTGGCGCCGCGCCAGGCACAAAAATGGCCATACGGCTGGAGATGGGTCCCTCGCCCAAAGAGCCAGCAGGGAAAACTATGCCTTGTTCTAAAGCTCTTTGGGAACGGCTTGCGTAGCCCCACAGACCTGGGGGCTGCAGGCTTTGCTGCTGCCTTCAGCCTCAAAGTCACCCTTTCCCACTTGGCGCCGCGCCAGGCACAAAAATGGCCATACGGCTGGAGATGGGTCCCCCGCCCAAAGAGCCAGCAGGGAAAACTATGCCTTGTTATAAAGCTCTTTGGGAACCGCTTGCATAGCCCCACAGACCTGGGGCCTGCAGGCTTTGCTGCTGCCTTCAGCCTCGACACCACCCTTTCCCACTTGGCGCTGCGCCAGGCACAAAAATGGCCATAGGGCTGGAGATGGGTCCCCCGCCCAAAGAGCCAGCAGGGAAAACTATGCCTTGTTCTAAAGCTCTTTGGGAACCGCTTGCGTAGCCCCACAGACCTGGGGGCTGCAGGCTTTGCTGCTGCCTTCAGCCTCAAAGCCACCCTTTCCCACTTGGCGCCGCGCCAGGCACAAAAATGGCCATACGGCTGGAGATGGGTCCCCTGCCCAAGGAGTCATTAGGGAAAATTATGCCTTGTTCTAAAGCTCTTTGGGAACCACTTGCGTAGCCCAACAGATCTTGGGCCTGCAGGCTTTCCTGCTGCCTTCAGCCTCGACAACACCCTTTCCCACTTGGCGCCGCGCTAGGCACAAAAATTGCCTATGGCTGCAGATGGGTCCCATGCTCAATTAGCCAGCAAGGAAAACTATGTCTTGTTCTAAAGCTCTTTGGGAACCACTTGCGTAGACCCACAGACCTGGGGGCTGCAGGCTTTGCTGCTGCCTTCAGCGTCAAAGCCACCCTTTCCCACTTGGCGCCGCGCCAGGCACAAAAATGGCCATACGGCTGGAGATGGGTCCCCTGCCCAAGGAGCCATTAGGGAAAAATATGCCTTGTTCTAAAGGTCTTTGGGAACCGCTTACGTAGCCCCACAGACGTGGGCGCGGCGGGCTTCCCTGCTGCCTTCAGCCTCCACACCACCCTTTGCCACTTGGCGCCGCGCTACGCACAAAAATGACTTATGGCTGGAGATGGGTCCCCCACCCAAAGAGCCAGCAGGGAAAACTATGCCTTGTTCTAAAGCTCTTTGGGAACCGCTTGCATAGCCCCACAGAACTGGGGGCTGCAGGCTTTGCTGCTGCCTTCAGCCTTAAAGCCACCCTTTCCCACTTGGCGCCGCGCCAGGCACAAAAATGGCCATACGGCTGGAGATGGGTCCCCCGCCCAAGGAGCCAGCAGGGAAAAATATGCCTTGTTTTAAGCTCTTTGGGAACCGCTTGCGTAGCCCCACAGACCTGGGGGCTGCAGGCTTTCTTGCTGCCTTTAGCCTCGACACCTCCCTTTCCCACTTGGCGCCGCGCCAGGCACAAAAATGGGCATATGGCTGGAGATGGGTCCCCCGCCCAAAGAGCCAGCAAGGAAAACTATGCCTTGTTCTAAAGCTCTTTGGGAACCGCTTGCGTAGCCCCACAGACCTGGGGGCTGCAGGCTTTCCTGCTGCCTTCAGCCTCAAAACCACCCTTTCCCACTTGGCACCGCGCCAGGCACAAAAATGGCCATATGGCTGGAGATGGGTCCCCCGCCCAAAGAGCCAGCAGGGAAAACTATGCCTTGTTCTAAAGCTCTTTGGGAACCGCTTGCTTGGCCCCACAGACCTGGGGGCTGCAGGCTTTCCTGCTGCCTTCAGCCTCAAAACCACCCTTTCCCACTTGGCGCCGCGCCAGGCACAAAAATGGCCATACGGCTGGAGATGGGTCCCCCGCCCAAAGAGCCAGCAGGGAAAACTATGCCTTGTTCTAAAGCTCTTTGGGAAGCGCTTGCGTAGCCCCACAGACCTGGGGGCTGCGGGCTTTCCTGCTGCCTTCAGCCTCAAAACCACCCTTTCCCACTTGGCGCCGCGCCAGGCTCAAAAATGGCCATACGGCTGGAGATGGGTCCCCCGCCCAAAGAGCCAGCAGGGAAAACTATGCCTTGTTCTAAAGCTCTTTGGGAACTGCTTGCGTAGCCCCACAGACCTGGGGGCTGCAGGCTTTGCTGCTTCCTTCAGCCTCGACACCACCCTTTCCCACTTGGCACCGCGCCAGGCACAAAAATGGCCTATGGCTGGAGATGGGTCCCATGCCCTAAGAGCCAGCAGGGAAAACTATGCCTTGTTCTAAAGCTCTTTGGGAACCGTTTGCGTAGCCCCACAGACCTGGGGGCTGCAGGCTTTGCTGCTGCCTTCAGCCTCAAAGTCACCCTTTCCCACTTGGCGCCGCGCCAGGCACAAAAATGGCCATACGGCTGGAGATGGGTCCCCCGCCCAAAGAGCCAGCTGGGAAAAATATGCCTTGTTCTAAAGGTCTTTGGGAACCGCTTGCGTAGCCCCACAGACCTGGGGGCTGCAGGCTCTCCTGCTGCCTTCAGCCTCAAAGCCACCCTTTCCCACTTGGCGCCGCGCCAGGCACAAAAATGGCCATATGGCTGGAGATGGGTCCCCCGCCCAAAGAGCCAGCAGGGAAAACTATGCCTTGTTCTAAAGCTCTTTGGGAACCACTTGCGTAGCCCAACAGATCTTGGGCCTGCGGGCTTTCCTGCTGCCTTCAGCCTCGACAACACCCTTTCCCACTAGGTGCCTCGCCACGCACACAAAGGGCCATACGGCTGGAGATGGGTCCCCCACCCAAAGAGCCAGCAGGGAAAACTATGCCTTGTTCTAAAGCTCTTTGGGAACCGCTTGCGTAGCCCCACAGACCTGGGGGCTGCGGGCTTTCCTGCTGCCTTCAGCCTCGACACCACCCTTTCCCACTTGGCGCCGCGCCAGGCACAAAAATGGCCATACGGCTGGAGATGGGTCCCCTGCCCAAAGAGCCAGCAGGGAAAACTATGCCTTGTTCTAAAGCTCTTTGGGAACCGCTTGCGTAGCCCCACAGACGTGGGGGCTGCGGGCTTTCCTGCTGCCTTCAGCCTCCACACCACCCTTTCCCACTTGGCGCCGCGCCAGGCACAAAAATGGCCATACGGCTGGAGATGGGTCCCTCGCCCAAAGAGCCAGCAGGGAAAACTATGCCTTGTTCTAAAGCTCTTTGGGAACCGCTTGCGTAGCCCCACAGACCTGGGGGCTGCAGGCTTTGCTGCTTCCTTCAGCCTCGACACCACCCTTTCCCACTTGGCACCGCGCCAGGCACAAAAATGGCCTATGGCTGGAGATGGGTCCCATGCCCTAAGAGCCAGCTGGGAAAACTATGCCTTGTTCTAAAGCTCTTTGGGAACCGCTTGCGTAGCCCCACAGACCTGGGGGCTGCAGGCTTTGCTGCTGCCTTCAGCCTCAAAGTCACCCTTTCCCACTTGGCGCCGCGCCAGGCTCAAAAATGGCCATACGGCTGGAGATGGGTCCCTCGCCCAAAGAGCCATCAGGGAAAACTATGCCTTGTTCTAAAGCTCTTTGGGAACTGCTTGCGTAGCCCCACAGACCTGGGGGCTGCAGGCTTTGCTGCTTCCTTCAGCCTCGACACCACCCTTTCCCACTTGGCACCGCGCCAGGCACCAAAATGGCCTATGGCTGGAGATGGTCCCATGCCCTAAGAGCCAGCAGGGAAAACTATGCCTTGTTCTAAAGCTCTTTGGGAACCGTTTGCGTAGCCCCACAGACCTGGGGGCTGCAGGCTTTGCTGCTGCCTTCAGCCTCAAAACCACCCTTTCCCACTTGGCGCCGCGCCAGGCACAAAAATGGCCATACGGCTGGAGATGGGTCCCCCGCCCAAAGAGCCAGCAGGGAAAACTATGCCTTGTTCTAAATCTCTTTGGGAACCGCTTGCATAGCCCCACAGACCTGGGGGCTGCAGGCTTTCCTGCTGCCTTCAGCCTCAAAACCACCCTTTCCCACTTGGCGCCGCGCCAGGCACAAAAATGGCCATACGGCTGGAGATGGGTCCCTCGCCCAAAGAGCCAGCAGGGAAAATTATGCCTTGTTCTAAAGGTCTTTGGGAACCATTTGTGTAGCCCAACAGATCTTGCGCCTGCGGGCTTTCCTGCTGCCTTCAGCCTCGACACCACCCTTTCCCACTTGGCGCCGCGCCAGGCACAAAAATGGCCATACGGCTGGAGATGGGTCCCCTGCCCAAGGAGCCATTAGGGAAAACTATGCCTTGTTTTAAAGGTCTTTGGGAACCGTTTACGTAGCCCCACAGACGTGGGAGCGGCGGGCTTCCCTTCTGCCTTCAACCTCCACACCACCCTTTCCCACTTGGCGCCGCGCTACGCACAAAAATGACTTATAGCTGGAGATGGGTCCCCCGCCCAAAGAGCCAGCAGGGAAAACTATGCCTTGTTCTAAAGCTCTTTGGGAACCGCTTGCATAGCCCCACAGACCTGGGGGCTGCAGGCTTTCCTGCTGCCTTCAGCCTCGACACCACCCTTTCCCACTTGGCGCTGCGCCAGGCACAAAAATGGCCATACGGCTGGAGATGGGTCCCCCGCCCAAAGAGCCAGCAGGGAAAACTATGCCTTGTTCTAAAGCTCTTTGGGAACCGCTTGCGTAGCCCCACAGACCTGGGGGCTGCAGGCTTTGCTGCTACCTTCAGCCTCGACACCACCCTTTTCCACTTGGCACTGCGCCAGGCACAAAAATGGCCTATGGCTGGAGATGGGTCCCATGCCCTAAGAGCCAGCTGGGAAAACTATGCCTTGTTCTAAAGCTCTTTGGGAACCGCTTGCATAGCCCCACAGACCTGTGGGCTGCAGGCTTTCCTGCTGCCTTCAGCCTCAAAACCACCCTTTCCCACTTGGCGCCGCGCCAGGCACAAAAATGGCCATACGGCTGGAGATGGGTCCCCTGCCCAAAGAGCCAGCAGGGAAAACTATGCCCTGTTCTAAAGCTCTTTGGGAACCACTTGCGTAGCCCCACAGACCTGGGGGCTGCAGGCTTTCCTGATGCCTTCAGCCTCAAAGCCACCCTTTCTCACTTGGCGCCGCGCCAGGCACAAAAATGGCCTATGGCTGGAGATGGGTCCCATGCCCAAAGAGCCAGCAAGGAAAACTATGCCTTGTTCTAAAGCTCTTTGGGAACCGCTTGCGTAGCCGCACAGACCTGGGGGCTGCAGGCTTTCCTGATGCCTTCAGCCTCAAAACCACCCTTTCCAACTTGGCACCGCGCCAGGCACAAAAATGGCCTATGGCTGGAGATGGGTCCCCCGCCCAAAGAGCCAGCAGGGAAAACTATGCCTTGTTCTAAAGCTTTTTGGGAACCGCTTGCGTAGCCCCACAAACCTGGAGCTGCAGACTTTCCTGCTACCTTACAGCCGCGACACCACCCTTTCCCACTTGGCGCCATGCCAGGCACAAAAATGGCCATATGGCTGGAGATGGGTCCCCCGCCCAAAGAGCCAGCAGGGAAAACTATGCCTTGTTCTAAAGCTCTTTGGGAACCACTTGCGTAGCCCAACAGATCTTGGGCCTGCGGGCTTTCCTGCTGCCTTCAGCCTCGACACCACCCTTTCCCACTTGGTGCCGCGCCAGGCACAAAAATGGCCATACGGCTGGAGATGGGTCCCCTGCCCAAAGAGCCAGCAGGGAAAACTATGCCTTGTTCTAAAGCTCTTTGGGAACCGCTTGCGTAGCCCCACAGACCTGGGGGCTGCGGGCTTTCCTGCTGCCTTCAGCCTCCACACCACCCTTTCCCACTTGGCGCCGCGCCAGGCACAAAAATGGCCATACGGCTGGAGATGGGTCCCCCGCCCAAAGAGCCAGCAGGGAAAAATATGCCTTGTTCTAAAGCTCTTTGGGAACCGCTTGCGTAGCCCCACAGACCTGGGGGCTGCGGGCTTTCCTGCTGCCTTCAGACTCGACACCACCCTTTCCCACTTGGCGCCGCGCCAGGCACAAAAATGGCCATACGGCTGGAGATGGGTCCCTCGCCCAAAGAGCCAGCAGGGAAAACTATGCCTTGTTCTAAAGCTCTTTGGGAACGGCTTGCGTAGCCCCACAGACCTGGGGGCTGCAGGCTTTGCTGCTTCCTTCAGCCTCGACACCACCCTTTCACACTTGGCGCCGCGCCAGGCACAAAAATGGCCTATGGCTGGAGATGGGTCCCATGCCCTAAGAGCCAGCAGTGAAAACTATGCCTTGTTCTAAAGCTCTTTGGGAACCGTTTGCGTAGCCCCACAGACCTGGGGGCTGCAGGCTTTGCTGCTGCCTTCAGCCTCAAAGTCACCCTTTCCCACTTGGCGTCGCGCCAGGCACAAAAATGGCCATACGGCTGGAGATGGGTCCCCCGCCCAAAGAGCCAGCAGGGAAAACTATGCCTTGTTATAAAGCTCTTTGGGAACCGCTTGCATAGCCCCACAGACCTGGGGCCTGCAGGCTTTGCTGCTGCCTTCAGCCTCGACACCACCCTTTCCCACTTGGCGCTGCGCCAGGCACAAAAATGGCCATAGGGCTGGAGATGGGTCCCCCGCCCAAAGAGCCAGCAGGGAAAACTATGCCTTGTTCTAAAGCTCTTTGGGAACCGCTTGCGTAGCCCCACAGACCTGGGGGCTGCAGGCTTTGCTGCTGCCTTCAGCCTCAAAGCCACCCTTTCCCACTTGGCGCCGCGCCAGGCACAAAAATGGCCATACGGCTGGAGATGGGTCCCCTGCCCAAGGAGTCATTAGGGAAAAATATGCCTTGTTCTAAAGGTCTTTGGGAACCGCTTACGTAGCCCCACAGACGTGGGCGCGGCGGGCTTCCCTGCTGCCTTCAGCCTCCACACCACCCTTTGCCACTTGGCGCCGCGCTACGCACAAAAATGACTTATGGCTGGAGATGGGTCCCCCACCCAAAGAGCCAGCAGGGAAAACTATGCCTTGTTCTAAAGCTCTTTGGGAACCGCTTGCATAGCCCCACAGAACTGGGGGCTGCAAGCTTTCCTGCTGCCTTCAGCCTCAAAACCACCCTTTCCCACTTGGCGCTGCGCCAGGCACAAAAATGGCCATACGGCTGGAGATGGGTCCCCCGCCCAAAGAGCCAGCAGGGAAAAATATGCCTTGTTTTAAGCTCTTTGGGAACCGCTTGCGTAGCCCCACAGACCTGGGGGCTGCAGGCTTTCTTGCTGCCTTTAGCCTCGACACCTCCCTTTCCCACTTGGCGCCGCGCCAGGCACAAAAATGGGCATATGGCTGGAGATGGGTCCCCCGCCCAAAGAGCCAGCAAGGAAAACTATGCCTTGTTCTAAAGCTCTTTGGGAACCGCTTGCGTAGCCCCACAGACCTGGGGGCTGCAGGCTTTCCTGCTGCCTTCAGCCTCAAAACCACCCTTTCCCACTTGGCGCCGCGCCAGGCACAAAAATGGCCTATGGCTGGAGATGGGTCCCCCGCCCAAAGAGCCAGCAGGGAAAACTATGCCTTGTTCTAAAGCTCTTTGGGAACCGCTTGCTTGGCCCCACAGACCTGGGCGATGCAGGCTTTCCTGCTGCCTTCAGCCTCAAAACCACCCTTTCCCACTTGGCGCCGCGCCAGGCACAAAAATGGCCATACGGCTGGAGATGGGTCCCCCGCCCAAAGAGCCAGCAGGGAAAACTATGCCTTGTTCTAAAGCTCTTTGGGAAGCGCTTGCGTAGCCCCACAGACCTGGGGGCTGCGGGCTTTCCTGCTGCCTTCAGCCTCAAAACCACCCTTTCCCACTTGGCGCCGCGCCAGGCTCAAAAATGGCCATACGGCTGGAGATGGGTCCCCCGCCCAAAGAGCCAGCAGGGAAAACTATGCCTTGTTCTAAAGCTCTTTGGGAACTGCTTGCGTAGCCCCACAGACCTGGGGGCTGCAGGCTTTGCTGCTTCCTTCAGCCTCGACACCACCCTTTCACACTTGGCACCGCGCCAGGCACAAAAATGGCCTATGGCTGGAGATGGGTCCCATGCCCTAAGAGCCAGCAGGGAAAACTATGCCTTGTTCTAAAGCTCTTTGGGAACCGTTTGCGTAGCCCCACAGACCTGGGGGCTGCAGGCTTTGCTGCTGCCTTCAGCCTCAAAGTCACCCTTTCCCACTTGGCGCCGCGCCAGGCACAAAAATGGCCATACGGCTGGAGATGGGTCCCCCGCCCAAAGAGCCAGCTGGGAAAAATATGCCTTGTTCTAAAGGTCTTTGGGAACCGCTTGCGTAGCCCCACAGACCTGGGGGCTGCAGGCTTTCCTACTGCCTTCAGCCTCGACAGCACACTTTCCCACTTGGCACCACGCCAGGCACAAAAATGGCCTATGGCTGGAGATGGGTGCCCCGCGCAAAGAGCCAGCAGCGAAAACTATGACTTGTTCTAAAGCTCTTTGGGAACCACTTGCGTAGCCCCACAGACCTGGGGGCTGCAGGCTTTGCTGCTGCCTTCAGCCTCAAAACCACCCTTTCCTACTTGGCGCCGTGCCAGGCACAAAAATGGCCATACGGCTGGAGATGGGTCCCCTGCCCAAGGAGCCATTAGGGAAAATTATGCCTTGTTCTAAAGCTCTTTGGGAACCACTTGCTTAGCCCAACAGACCTGGGGGCTGCAGGCTTTCTTGCTGCCTTTAGCCTCGACACCTCCCTTTCCCACTTGGCTCCGCGCCAGGCACAAAAATGGCCATATGGCTGGAGATGGGTCCCCTGCCCCAGGAGCCATTATGGAAAACTATGCCTTGTTCTAAAGCTCTTTGGGAACCGCTTGCTTGGCCCCACAGACCTGGGCGATGCAGGCTTTCCTGCTGCCTTCAGCCTCAACACCACCCTTTCCCACTTGGCGCCGCGCCAGGCACAAAAATGGCCATACGGCTGGAGATGGGTGCCCCGCCCAAAGAGCCAGCAGGGAAAACTATGCCTTGTTCTAAAGCTCTTTGGGAACCGCTTGCGTAGCCCCACAGACCTGGGGGCTGCACGCTTTGCTGCTGCCTTCAGCCTCGACACCACCCTTTCCCACTTGGCACTGCGCCAGGCACAAAAATGGCCTATGGCTGGAGATGGGTCCCATGCCCTAAGAGCCAGCTGGGAAAACTATGCCTTGTTCTAAAGCTCTTTGGGAACCGCTTGCATAGCCCAACAGACCTGTGGGCTGCAGGCTTTCCTGCTGCCTTCAGCCTCAAAACCACCCTTTCCCACTTGGCGCCGCGCCAGGCACAAAAATGGCCATACGGCTGGAGATGGGTCCCCTGCCCAAAGAGCCAGCAGGGAAAACTATGCCCTGTTCTAAAGCTCTTCGGGAACCACTTGTGTAGCCCCACAGACCTGGGGGCTGCAGGCTTTGCTGCTGCCTTCAGCCTCAACACCACCCTTTCCCACTTGGCGCCGCGCCAGGCACAAAAATGGCCTATGGCTGGAGATGGGTCCCATGCCCAAAGAGCCAGCAAGGAAAACTATGCCTTGTTCTAAAGCTCTTTGGGAACCGCTTGCGTAGCCCCACAGACCTGGGGGCTGCGGGCTTCCCTGCTGCCTTCAGCCTCAAAACCACCCTTTCCAACTTGGCACCGCGCCAGGCACAAAAATGGCCTATGGCTGGAGATGGGTCCCCCGCCCAAAGAGCCAGCAGGGAAAACTATGCCTTGTTCTAAAGCTTTTTGGGAACCGCTTGCGTAGCCCCACAAACCTGGAGCTGCAGACTTTCCTGCTACCTTCAGCCGCGACACCACCCTTTCACACTTGGCGCCGCGCCAGGCACACAAATGGCCATACGGCTGGAGATGGGTCCCATGCCCAAAGAGCCATCAGGGAAAATTATGCCTTGTTCTAAAGCTCTTTGGGAACCGCTTGCGTAGCCACACAGACCTGGGGGCTGCAGGCTTTGCTGCTGCCTTCAGCCTCAAAGTCACCCTTTCCCACTTGGCGCCGCGCCAGGCACAAAAATGGCCATACGGCTGGAGATGGGTCCCCCGCCCAAAGAGCCAGCAGGGAAAACTATGCCTTGTTATAAAGCTCTTTGGGAACCGCTTGCATAGCCCCACAGACCTGGGGGCTGCAGGCTTTGCTGCTGCCTTCAGCCTCAAAGTCACCCTTTCCCACTTGGCGCCGCGCCAGGCACAAAAATGGCCATACGGCTGGAGATGGGTCCCCCGCCCAAAGAGCCAGCAGGGAAAACTATGCCTTGTTATAAAGCTCTTTAGGAAAAGCTTGCATAGCCCCACAGACCTGGGGGCTGCAGGCTTTGCTGCTGCCTTCAGCCTCAAAGCCACCCTTTCCCACTTGGCGCCGCGCCAGGCACAAAAATGGCCTATGGCTGGAGATGGGTCCCATGCCCAAAGAGCCAGCAAGGAAAACTATGCCTTGTTCTAAAGCTCTTTGGGAACCGCTTGCGTAGCCCCACAGACCTGGGGGCTGCGGGCTTCCCTGCTGCCTTCAGCCTCAAAACCACCCTTTCCAACTTGGCACCGCGCCAGGCACAAAAATGGGCATATGGCTGGAGATGGGTCCCCCGCCCAAAGAGCCAGCAGGGAAAACTATGCCTTGTTCTAAAGCTTTTTGGGAACCGCTTGCGTAGCCCCACAAACCTGGAGCTGCAGACTTTCCTGCTACCTTCAGCCGCGACACCACCCTTTCACACTTGGCGCCGCGCCAGGCACACAAATGTCCATACGGCTGGAGATGTGTCCCATGCCCAAAGAGCCAGCAGGGAAAATTATGCCTTGTTCTAAAGCTCTTTGGGAACCGCTTGCGTAGCCGCACAGACCTGGGGGCTGCAGGCTTTCCTGATGCCTTCAGCCTCGACAGCACCCTTTCCCACTTGGCGCCGCGCCAGGCACAAAAATGGCCATACGGCTGGAGATGGGTCCCCCGCCCAAAGAGCCAGCAGGGAAAATTATGCCTTGTTCTAAAGCTCTTTGGGAACCGCTTGTGGAGCCCCACAGACGTGGGGGCTGTGGGCTTTCCTGCTGCCTTCAGCCTCAAAGCCACCCTTTCCCACTTGGCGCCGCGCCAGGCACAAAAATGGCCATACGGCTGGAGATGGGTCCCCCGTCCAAAGAGCCAGCAGGGAAAACTATGCCTTGTTCTAAAGCTCTTTGGGAACCATTTGTGTAGCCCAACAGATCTTGGGCCTGCGGGCTTTCCTGCTGCCTTCAGCCTCGACACCACCCTTTCCCACTTGGCGCCGCGCCAGGCACAAAAATGGCCATACGGCTGGAGATGGGTCCCCTGCCCAAGGAGCCATTAGGGAAAACTATGCCTTGTTTTAAAGGTCTTTGGGAACCGTTTACGTAGCCCCACAGACGTGGGAGCGGCGGGCTTCCCTTCTGCCTTCAACCTCCACACCACCCTTTTCCACTTGGCGCCGCGCTACGCATAAAATTGACTTATAGCTGGAGATGGGTCCCCCGCCCAAAGAGCCAGCTGGGAAAAATATGCCTTGTTCTAAAGGTCTTTGGGAACCGCTTGCGTAGCCCCACAGACCTGGGGGCTGCAGGCTTTCCTACTGCCTTCAGCCTCGACAGCACACTTTCCCACTTGGCACCACGCCAGGCACAAAAATGGCCTATGGCTGGAGATGGGTGCCCCGCGCAAAGAGCCAGCAGCGAAAACTATGCCTTGTTCTAAAGCTCTTTGGGAACCGCTTGCGTAGCCCCACAGACCTGGGGGCTGCAGGCTTTGCTGCTGCCTTCAGCCTCAAAACCACCCTTTCCTACTTGGCGCCGTGCCAGGCACAAAAATGGCCATACGGCTGGAGATGGGTCCCCTGCCCAAGGAGCCATTAGGGAAAATTATGCCTTGTTCTAAAGCTCTTTGGGAACCACTTGCTTAGCCCAACAGACCTGGGGGCTGCAGGCTTTCTTGCTGCCTTTAGCCTCAACACCTCCCTTTCCCACTTGGCTCCGCGCCAGGCACAAAAATGGCCATATGGCTGGAGATGGGTCCCCTGCCCCAGGAGCCATTATGGAAAACTATGCCTTGTTCTAAAGCTCTTTGGGAACCGCTTGCTTGGCCCCACAGACCTGGGCGATGCAGGCTTTCCTGCTGCCTTCAGCCTCAACACCACCCTTTCCCACTTGGCGCCGCGCCAGGCACAAAAATGGCCATACGGCTGGAGATGGGTCCCCCGCCCAAAGAGCCAGCAGGGAAAACTATGCCTTGTTCTAAAGCTCTTTGGGAACCGCTTGCGTAGCCCCACAGACCTGGGGGCTGCAGGCTTTGCTGCTGCCTTCAGCCTCGACAGCACCCTTTTCCACTTGGCACTGCGCCAGGCACAAAAATGGCCTATGGCTGGAGATGGGTCCCATGCCCTAAGAGCCAGCTGGGAAAACTATGCCTTGTTCTAAAGCTCTTTGGGAACCGCTTGCATAGCCCCACAGACCTGTGGGCTGCAGGCTTTCTTGCTGCCTTCAGCCTCAAAACCACCCTTTCCCACTTGGCGCCGCGCCAGGCACAAAAATGGCCAAACGGCTGGAGATGGGTCCCCTGCCCAAAGAGCCAGCAGGGAAAACTATGCCTTGTTCTAAAGCTCTTTGGGAACCACTTGCGTAGCCCCACAGACCTGGGCGCTGCAGGCTTTCCTGCTGCCTTCAGCCTCAAAGCCACCCTTTCCCACTTTGCGTCGCATCAGGCACAAAAATGGCCTATGGCTGGAGATGGGTCCCATGCCCAAAGAGCCAGCAAGGAAAACTATGCCTTGTTCTAAAGCTCTTTGGGAACCGCTTGCGTAGCCCCACAGACCTGGGGGCTGCAGGCTTTGCTGCTGCCTTCAGCCTCAAAACCACCCTTTCCAACTTGGCGCCGCGCCAGGCACAAAAATGGCCTATGGCTGGAGATGGGTCCCCCGCCCAAAGAGCCAGCAGGGAAAACTATGCCTTGTTCTAAAGCTTTTTGGGAACCGCTTGCGTAGCCCCACAAACCTGGAGCTGCAGACTTTCCTGCTACCTTCAGCCGCGACACCACCCTTTCCCACTTGGCGCCGCGCCAGGCACACAAATGGCCATACGGCTGGAGATGGGTCCCATGCCCAAAGAGCCATTAGGGAAAACTATGCCTTGTTCTAAAGCTCTTTGGGAACCGCTTGCGTAGCCGCACAGACCTGGGGGCTGCAGGCTTTCCTGATGCCTTCAGCCTCGACAGCACCCTTTCCCACTTGGCGCCGCGCCAGGCACAAAAATGGCCATACGGCTGGAGATGGGTCCCCCGTCCAAAGAGCCAGCAGGGAAAACTATGCCTTGTTCTAAAGCTCTTTGGGAACCGCTTGCGTAGCCCCACAGACCTGGGGGCTGCAGGCTCTCCTGCTGCCTTCAGCCTCAAAGCCACCCTTTCCCACTTGGCGCCGCGCCAGGCACAAAAATGGCCATATGGCTGGAGATGGGTCCCCCGCCCAAAGAGCCAGCAGGGAAAACTATGCCTTGTTCTAAAGCTCTTTGGGAACCACTTGCGTAACCCAACAGATCTTGGGCCTGCGGGCTTTCCTGCTGCCTTCAGCCTCGACAACACCCTTTCCCACTAGGTGCCTCGCCACGCACACAAAGGGCCATACGGCTGGAGATGGGTCCCCCACCCAAAGAGCCAGCAGGGAAAACGATGCCTTGTTCTAAAGCTCTTTGGGAACCGCTTGCGTAGCCCCACAGACCTGGGGGCTGCGGGCTTTCCTGCTGCCTTCAGCCTCAAAACCACCCTTTTACCACTTGGCGCCGCGCCAGGCACAGAAATGGCCATACGGCTGGAGATGGGTCCCCTGCCCAAAGAGCCAGCAGGGAAAACTATGCCTTGTTCTAAAGCTCTTTGGGAACCGCTTGCGTAGCCCCACAGACCTGGGGGCTGCGGGCTTTCCTGCTGCCTTCAGCCTCCACACCACCCTTTCCCACTTGGCGCCGCGCCAGGCACAAAAATGGCCATACGGCTGGAGATGGGTCCCCCGCCCAAAGAGCCAGCAGGGAAAACTATGCCTTGTTCTAAAGCTCTTTGGGAACCGCTTGCGTAGCCCCACAGACCTGGGGGCTGCGGGCTTTCCTGCTGCCTTCAGACTCGACACCACCCTTTCCCACTTGGCGCCGCGCCAGGCACAAAAATGGCCATACGGCTGGAGATGGGTCCCTCGCCCAAAGAGCCAGCAGGGAAAACTATGCCTTGTTCTAAAGCTCTTTGGGAACGGCTTGCGTAGCCCCACAGACCTGGGGGCTGCAGGCTTTGCTGCTTCCTTCAGCCTCGACACCACCCTTTCCCACTTGGCGCCGCGCCAGGCACAAAAATGGCCATACGGCTGGAGATGGGTCCCCCGCCCAAAGAGCCAGCAGGGAAAACTATGCCTTGTTCTAAAGCTCTTTGGGAACCGCTTGCATAGCCCCACAGACCTGGGGGCTGCAGGCTTTCCTGCTGCCTTCAGCCTCGACACCACCCCTTTCCCACTTGGCGCCGCGCCAGGCACACAAATGGCCATACGGCTGGAGATGGGTCCCCTGCCCAAAGAGCCAGCAGGGAAAATTATGCCTTGTTCTAAAGCTCTTTGGGAACCGCTTGTGTAGCCCCACAGACGTGGGGGCTGTGGGCTTTCCTCCTGCCTTCAGCCTCAAAGCCACCCTTTCCCACTTGGCGCCGCGCCAGGCACAAAAATGGCCATACGGCTGGAGATGGGTCCCCCACCCAAAGAGCCAGCAGGGAAAACTATGCCTTGTTCTAAAGCTCTTTGGGAACCATTTGTGTAGCCCAACAGATCTTGCGCCTGCGGGCTTTCCTGCTGCCTTCAGCCTCGACACCACCCTTTCCCACTTGGCGCCGCGCCAGGCACAAAAATGGCCATACGGCTGGAGATGGGTCCCCTGCCCAAGGAGCCATTAGGGAAAACTATGCCTTGTTTTAAAGGTCTTTGGGAACCGTTTACGTAGCCCCACAGACGTGGGAGCGGCGGGCT
This sequence comes from Rissa tridactyla, assembly GCF_028500815.1. NCBI lineage: Eukaryota > Metazoa > Chordata > Aves > Charadriiformes > Laridae > Rissa > Rissa tridactyla. Next base: position 78,626 of record NW_026529377.1, read on the forward strand.
TCCCTTCTGCGTTCAACCTCCACACCACCCTTTCCCACTTGGCGCCGCGCTACGCACAAAAATGACTTATAGCTGGAGATGGGTGCCCCGCGCAAAGAGCCAGCAGCGAAAACTATGCCTTGTTCTAAAGCTCTTTGGGAACCGCTTGCGTAGCCCCACAGACCTGGGGGCTGAAGGCTTTGCTGCTGCCTTCAGCCTCGACACCACCCTTTTCCACTTGGCACTGCGCCAGGCACAAAAATGGCCTATGGCTGGAGATGGGTCCCATGCCCAAAGAGCCAGCAGGGAAAACTATGCCTTGTTCGAAAGATCTTTGGGAACCGCTTGCATAGCCCCACAGACCTGGGGGCTGCAGGCTTTCCTGCTGCCTTCAGCCTCAAAACCACCCTTTCCCACTTGGCGCCGCGCCAGGCACAAAAATGGCCATACGGCTGGAGATGGGTCCCCTGCCCAAAGAGCCAGCAGGGAAAACTGTGCCCTGTTCTAAAGCTCTTTGGGAACCACTTGCGTAGCCCCACAGACCTGGGGGCTGCAGGCTTTCCTGCTGCCTTCAGCCTCAAAGCCACCCTTTCCCACTTTGCGTCGCATCAGGCACAAAAATGGCCTATGGCTGGAGATGGGTCCCATGCCCAAAGAGGCAGCAAGGAAAACTATGCCTTGTTCTAAAGCTCTTTGGGAACCGCTTGCGTAGCCCCACAGACCTGGGGGCTGCAGGCTTTGCTGCTGCCTTCAGCCTCAAAACCACCCTTTCCAACATGGCGCCGCGCCAGGCACAATAATGGCCTATGGCTGGAGATGGGTCCCCCCGCCCAAAGAGCCAGCAGGGAAAACTATGCCTTGTTCTAAAGCTCTTTGGGAACCACTTGCGTAGCCCAACAGATCTTGGGCCTGCGGGCTTTCCTGCTGCCTTCAGCCTCGACAACACCCTTTCCCACTAGGTGCCTCGCCACGCACACAAAGGGCCATACGGCTGGAGATGGGTCCCCCACCCAAAGAGCCAGCAGGGAAAACGATGCCTTGTTCTAAAGCTCTTTGGGAACCGCTTGCGTAGCCCCACAGACTTGGGGGCTGCGGGCTTTCCTGCTGCCTTCAGCCTCGACACCACCCTTTCCCACTTGGCGCCGCGCCAGGCACAAAAATGGCCATACGGCTGGAGATGGGTCCCCTGCCCAAAGAGCCAGCAGGGAAAACTATGCCTTGTTCTAAAGCTCTTTGGGAACCGCTTGCGTAGCCCCACAGACCTGGGGGCTGCGGGCTTTCCTGCTGCCTTCAGCCTCCACACCACCCTTTCCCACTTGGCGCCGCGCCAGGCTCAAAAATGGCCATACGGCTGGAGATGGGTCCCCCGCCCAAGGAGCCAGCTGGGAAAACTATGCCTTGTTCTAAAGCTCTTTGGGAACCGCTTGCGTAGCCCCACAGACCTGGGGGCTGCGGGCTTTCCTGCTGCCTTCAGACTCGACACCACCCTTTCCCACTTGGCACCGCGCCAGGCACAAAAATGGCCTATGGCTGGAGATGGGTCCCATGCCCTAAGAGCCAGCAGGGAAAACTATGCCTTGTTCTAAAGCTCTTTGGGAACCGTTTGCGTAGCCCCACAGACCTGGGGGCTGCAGGCTTTGCTGCTGCCTTCAGCCTCAAAGTCACCCTTTCCCACTTGGCGCCGCGCCAGGCACAAAAATGGCCATACGGCTGGAGATGGGTCCCCCGCCCAAAGAGCCAGCAGGGAAAACTATGCCTTGTTATAAAGCTCTTTGGGAACCGCTTGCATAGCCCCACAGACCTGGGGGCTGCAGGCTTTCCTGCTGCCTTCAGCCTCAAAACAACCCTTTCCCACTTGGCGCCGCGCCAGGCACAAAAATGGCCATACGGATGGAGATGGGTCCCCCGCCCAAAGAGCCAGCAGGGAAAATTATGCCTTGTTCTAAAGCTCTTTGGGAACCGCTTGTGTAGCCCCACAGACGTGGGGGCTGTGGGCTTTCCTGCTGCCTTCAGCCTCAAAGCCACCCTTTCGCACTTGGCGCCGCGCCAGGCACAAAAATGGCCATACGGCTGGAGATGGGTCCCCCGTCCAAAGAGCCAGCAGGGAAAACTATGCCTTGTTCTAAAGCTCTTTGGGAACCATTTGTGTAGCCCAACAGATCTTGCGCCTGCGGGCTTTCCTGCTGCCTTCAGCCTCGACACCACCCTTTCCCACTTGGCGCCGCGCCAGGCACAAAAATGGCCATACGGCTGGAGATGGGTCCCCTGCCCAAGGAGCCATTAGGGAAAACTATGCCTTGTTCTAAAGCTCTTTGGGAACCGCTTGCATAGCCCCACAGACCTGGGGCCTGCAGGCTTTCCTGCTGCCTTCAGCCTCGACACCACCCTTTCCCCCTTGGTGCCGCGCCAGGCACAAAAATGGCCATACGGCTGGAGATGGGTCCCCTGCCCAAAGAGCCAGCAGGGAAAACTATGCCCTGTTCTAAAGCTCTTTGGGAACCACTTGCGTAGCCCCACAGACCTGGGGGCTGCAGGCTTTGCTGCTGCCTTCAGCCTCAAAGCCACCCTTTCCCACTTTGCGTCGCATCAGGCACAAAAATGGCCTATGGCTGGAGATGGGTCCCATGCCCAAAGAGCCAGCAAGGAAAACTATGCCTTGTTCTAAAGCTCTTTGGGAACCGCTTGCGTAGCCCCACAGACCTGGGGGCTGCAGGCTTTGCTGCTGCCTTCAGCCTCAAAACCACCCTTTCCAACTTGGCGCCGCGCCAGGCACAAAAATGGCCTATGGCTGGAGATGGGTCCCCCGCCCAAAGAGCCAGCAGGGAAAACTATGCCTTGTTCTAAAGCTTTTTGGGAACCGCTTGCGTAGCCCCACAAACCTGGAGCTGCAGACTTTCCTGCTACCTTCAGCCGCGACACCACCCTTTCACACTTGGCGCCGCGCCAGGCACACAAATGGCCGTACGGCTGGAGATGGGTCCCATGCCCAAAGAGCCAGCAGGGAAAATTATGCCTTGTTCTAAAGCTCTTTGGGAACCGCTTGCGTAGCCGCACAGACCTGGGGGCTGCAGGCTTTCCTGATGCCTTCAGCCTCGACAGCACCCTTTCCCACTTGGCGCCGCGCCAGGCACAAAAATGGCCATACGGCTGGAGATGGGTCCCTCGCCCAAAGAGCCAGCAGGGAAAACTATGCCTTGTTCTAAAGCTCTTTGGGAACCGCTTGCGTAGCCCCACAGACCTGGGGGCTGCAGGCTCTCCTGCTGCCTTCAGCCTCAAAGCCACCCTTTCCCACTTGGCGCCGCGCCAGGCACAAAAATGGCCATATGGCTGGAGATGGGTCCCCCGCCCAAAGAGCCAGCAGGGAAAACTATGCCTTGTTCTAAAGCTCTTTGGGAACCACTTGCGTAGCCCAACAGATCTTGGGCCTGCGGGCTTTCCTGCTGCCTTCAGCCTCGACAACTCCCTTTCCCACTAGGTGCCTCGCCACGCACACAAAGGGCCATACGGCTGGAGATGGGTCCCCCGCCCAAAGAGCCAGCAGGGGAAAACGATGCCTTGTTCTAAAGCTCTTTGGGAACCGCTTGCGTAGCCCCACAGACCTGGGGGCTGCGGGCTTTCCTGCTGCCTTCAGCCTCGACACCACCCTTTCCCACTTGGCGCCGCGCCAGGCACAAAAATGGCCATACGGCTGGAGATGGGTCCCCTGCCCAAAGAGCCAGCAGGGAAAACTATGCCTTGTTCTAAAGCTCTTTGGGAACCGCTTGCGTAGCCCCACAGACGTGGGGGCTGCGGGCTTTCCTGCTGCCTTCAGCCTCCACACCACCCTTTCCCACTTGGCGCCGCGCCAGGCACAAAAATGGCCATACGGCTGGAGATGGGTCCCCCGCCCAAAGAGCCAGCAGGGAAAACTATGCCTTGTTCTAAAGCTCTTTGGGAACCGCTTGCGTAGCCCCACAGACCTGGGGGCTGCGGGCTTTCCTGCTGCCTTCAGACTCGACACCACCCTTTCCCACTTGGCGCCGCGCCAGGCACAAAAATGGCCATACGGCTGGAGATGGGTCCCTCGCCCAAAGAGCCAGCAGGGAAAACTATGCCTTGTTCTAAAGCTCTTTGGGAACGGCTTGCGTAGCCCCACAGACCTGGGGGCTGCAGGCTTTGCTGCTTCCTTCAGCCTCGACACCACCCTTTCCCACTTGGCACCGCGCCAGGCACAAAAATGGCCTATGGCTGGAGATGGGTCCCATGCCCTAAGAGCCAGCTGGGAAAACTATGCCTTGTTCTAAAGCTCTTTGGGAACCGTTTGCGTAGCCCCACAGACCTGGGGGCTGCAGGCTTTGCTGCTGCCTTCAGCCTCAAAGTCACCCTTTCCCACTTGGCGCCGCGCCAGGCACAAAAATGGCCATACGGCTGGAGATGGGTCCCCCGCCCAAAGAGCCAGCAGGGAAAACTATGCCTTGTTATAAAGCCCTTTGGGAACCGCTTGCATAGCCCCACAGACCTGGGGGCTGCAGGCTTTCCTGCTGCCTTCAGCCTCGACACCACCCTTTCCCACTTGGCGCCGCGCCAGGCACAAAAATGGCCATACGGCTGGAGATGGGTCCCCTGCCCAAAGAGCCAGCAGGGAAAATTATGCCTTGTTCTAAAGCTCTTTGGGAACCGCTTGTGTAGCCCCACAGACGTGGGTGCTGTGGGCTTTCCTGCTGCCTTCAGCCTCAAAGCCACCCTTTCCCACTTGGCGCCGCGCCAGGCACAAAAATGGCCATACGGCTGGAGATGGGTCCCCCGTCCAAAGAGCCAGCAGGGAAAAATATGCCTTGTTCTAAAGCTCTTTGGGAACCATTTGTGTAGCCCAACAGATCTTGCGCCTGCGGGCTTTCCTGCTGCCTTCAGCCTCGACACCACCCTTTCCCACTTGGCGCCGCGCCAGGCACAAAAATGGCCATACGGCTGGAGATGGGTCCCCTGCCCAAGGAGCCATTAGGGAAAACTATGCCTTGTTTTAAAGGTCTTTGGGAACCGTTTACGTAGCCCCACAGACGTGGGAGCGGCGGGCTTAACTTCTGCCTTCAACCTCCACACCACCCTTTCCCACTTGGCGCCGCGCTACGCACAAAAATGACTTATAGCTGGAGATGGGTCCCCCGCCCAAAGAGCCAGCAGGGAAAACTATGCCTTGTTCTAAAGCTCTTTGGGAACCGCTTGCATAGCCCCACAGACCTGGGGGCTGCAGGCTTTCCTGCTGCCTTCAGCCTCGACACCACCCTTTCCCCCTTGGTGCCGCGCCAGGCACAAAAATGGCCATACGGCTGGAGATGGGTCCCCCGCCCAAAGAGCCAGCTGGGAAAAATATGCCTTGTTCTAAAGGTCTTTGGGAACCGCTTGCGTAGCCCCACAGACCTGGGGGCTGCAGGCTTTCCTACTGCCTTCAGCCTCGACAGCACACTTTCCCACTTGGCACCACGCCAGGCACAAAAATGGCCTATGGCTGGAGATGGGTGCCCCGCGCAAAGAGCCAGCAGGGAAAACTATGCCTTGTTCTAAAGCTCTTTGGGAACCGCTTGCGTAGCCCCACAGACCTGGGGGCTGCAGGCTTTGCTGCTGCCTTCAGCCTCAAAACCACCCTTTCCTACTTGGCGCCGTGCCAGGCACAAAAATGGCCATACGGCTGGAGATGGGTCCCCTGCCCAAGGAGCCATTAGGGAAAATTATGCCTTGTTCTAAAGCTCTTTGGGAACCACTTGCTTAGCCCAACAGACCTGGGGGCTGCAGGCTTTCTTGCTGCCTTTAGCCTCGACACCTCCCTTTCCCACTTGGCTCCGCGCCAGGCACAAAAATGGCCATATGGCTGGAGATGGGTCCCCTGCCCCAGGAGCCATTATGGAAAACTATGCCTTGTTCTAAAGCTCTTTGGGAACCGCTTGCTTGGCCCCACGGACCTGGGCGATGCAGGCTTTCCTGCTGCCTTCAGCCTCAACACCACCCTTTCCCACTTGGCGCCGCGCCAGGCACAAAAATGGCCATACGGCTGGAGATGGGTCCCCTGCCCAAAGAGCCAGCAGGAAAACTATGCCTTGTTCTAAAGCTCTTTGGGAACCGCTTGCATAGCCCCACAGACCTGTGGGCTGCAGGCTTTCCTGCTGCCTTCAGCCTCAAAACCACCCTTTCCCACTTGGCGCCGCGCCAGGCACAAAAATGGCCATACGGCTGGAGATGGGTCCCCTGCCCAAAGAGCCAGCAGGGAAAACGATGCCCTGTTCTAAAGCTCTTTGGGAACCACTTGCGTAGCCCCACAGACCTGGGGGCTGCAGGCTTTCCTGCTGCCTTCGGCCTCAAAGCCACCCTTTCCCACTTTGCGTCGCATCAGGCACAAAAATGGCCTATGGCTGGAGATGGGTCCCATGCCCAAAGAGCCAGCAAGGAAAACTATGCCTTGTTCTAAAGCTCTTTGGGAACCGCTTGCGTAGCCCCACAGACCTGGGGGCTGCAGGCTTTGCTGCTGCCTTCAGCCTCAAAGCCACCCTTTCCCACTTGGCGCCGCGCCAGGCACAAAAATGGCCATACGGCTGGAGATGGGTCCCCCGCCCAAAGAGCCAGCAGGGAAAACTATGCCTTGTTCTAAAGCTCTTTGGGAACCGCTTGCGTAGCCCCACAGACCTGGGGGCTGCAGGCTTTGCTGCTGCCTTCAGCCTCAAAGCCACCCTTTCCCACTTGGCGCCGCGCCAGGCACAAAAATGGCCATATGGCTGGAGATGGGTCCCCCCGCCCAAAGAGCCATCAGGGAAAACTATGCCTTGTTCTAAAGGTCTTTGGGAACCACTTGCGTAGCCCAACAGATCTTGGGCCTGCGGGCTTTCCTGCTGCCTTCAGCCTCGACAACACCCTTTCCCACTAGGTGCCTCGCCACGCACACAAAGGGCCATACGGCTGGAGATGGGTCCCCCACCCAAAGAGACAGCAGGGGAAAACTATGCCTTGTTATAAAGCTCTTTGGGAACCGCTTGCGTAGCCCCACAGACCTGGGGGCTGCGGGCTTTCCTGCTGCCTTCAGCCTCGACACCACCCTTTCCCACTTGGCGCCGCGCCAGGCACAAAAATGGCCATACGGCTGGAGATGGGTCCCCTGCCCAAAGAGCCAGCAGGGAAAACTATGCCTTGTTCTAAAGCTCTTTGGGAACCGCTTGCGTAGCCCCACAGACCTGGGGGCTGCGGGCTTTCCTGCTGCCTTCAGCCTCCACACCACCCTTTCCCACTTGGCGCCGCGCCAGGCACAAAAATGGCCATACGGCTGGAGATGGGTCCCCTGCCCAAGGAGTCATTAGGGAAAATTATGCCTTGTTCTAAAGCTCTTTGGGAACCGCTTGCGTAGCCCCACAGACCTGGGGGCTGCGGGCTTCCCTGCTGCCTTCAGCCTCGACACCACCCTTTCCCACTTGGCGCCGCGCCAGGCACAAAAATTGCCTATGGCTGGAGACGGGTCCCATGCTCAATTAGCCAGCAAGGAAAACTATGCCTTGTTCTAAAGCTCTTTGGGAACCGCTTGCGTAGCCCCACAGACCTGGGGGCTGTGGGCTTTCCTGCTGCCTTCAGCCTCAAAGCCACCCTTTCCCTCTTGGCGCCGCATCAGGCACAAAAATGGCCTATGGCTGGAGATGGGTCCCATGCCCAAAGAGCCAGCAAGGAAAACTATGCCTTTTTCTAAAGCTCTTTGGGAACCGCTTGCGTAGCCCCACAGACCTGGGGGCTGCAGGCTTTGCTGCTGCCTTCAGCCTCAAAGCCACCCTTTCCCTCTTGGCGCCGCATCAGGCACAAAAATGGCCATACGGCTGGAGATGGGTCCCATGCCCAAAGAGCCAGCAGGGAAAAATATGCCTTGTTCTAAAGCTCTTTGGGAACCGCTTGCGTAGCCCCACAGACCTGGGCGCTGCGGGCTTTCCTGCTGCCTTCAGCCTCCACACCACCCTTTCCCACTTGGCGCCGCGCCAGGCACAAAAATGGCCATACGGCTGGAAATGGGTCCCCTGCCCAAAGAGCCAGCAGGGAAAACTATGCCTTGTTCTAAAGCTCTTTGGGAACCACTTGCGTAGCCCAACAGATCTTGGGCCTGCGGGCTTTCCTGCTGCATTCAGCCTCGACAACACCCTTTCCCACTAGGTGCCTCGCCACGCACACAAAGGGCCATATGGCTGGAGATGGGTCCCCCGCCCAAAGAGCCAGCAGGGAAAACTCTGCCTTGTTCTAAAGCTCTTTGGGAACCGCTTGCGTAGCCCCACAGACCTGGGGGCTGCGGGCTTTCCTGCTGCCTTCAGCCTCGACACCACCCTTTCCCACTTGGCGCAGCGCCAGGCACAAAAATGGCCATATGGCTGGAGATGGGTCCCCTGCCCAAAGAGCCAGCAGGGAAAACTATGCCTTGTTCTAAAGCTCTTTGGGAACCGCTTGCGTAGCCCCACAGACCTGGGGGCTGCGGGCTTTCCTGCTGCCTTCAGCCTCCACACCACCCTTTCACACTTGGCGCCGCGCTAGGCACAAAAATGGCCATACGGCTGGAGATGGGTCCCCCGCCCAAAGAGCCAGCAGGGAAAACTATGCCTTGTTCTAAAGCTCTTTGGGAACCATTTGTGTAGCCCAACAGATCTTGCGCCTGCGGGCTTTCCTGCTGCCTTCACCCTCGACACCACCCTTTCCCACTTGGCGCCGCGCCAGGCACAAAAATTGCCTATGGCTGGAGATGGGTCCCATGCTCAATTAGCCAGCAAGGAAAACTATGCCTTGTTCTAAAGCTCTTTGGGAACCGCTTGCGTAGCCGCACAGACCTGGGGGGTTGCGGGCCTTCCTGCTGCCTTCAGCCTCGACACCACCCTTTCCCACTTGGCACTGCACCAGGCACAAAAATGTCCATACGGCTGGAGATGGGTCCCCTGCCCAAAGAGCCAGCAGGGAAAAATATGCCTTGTTCTAAAGCTCTTTGGGAACCGCTTGCGTAGCCCCACAGACCTGGGCGCTGCGGGCTTTCCTGCTGCCTTCAGCCTCGACACCACCCTTTCCCACTTGGCGCCGCGCCAGCACAAAAATGGCCTATGGCTGGAGATGGGTCCCATGCTCAAAGAGCCAGCAGGGAAAACTATGCCTTGTTCTAAAGCTCTTTGGGAAACGCTTGCGTAGCCCCACAGACCTGGGGGCTGCGGGCCTTACTGCTGCCTTCAGCCTCGACATCACCCTTTCCCACTTGGCGCCGCGCCAGGCACAAAAATGGCCATACGGCTGGAGATGGGTCCACCGCCCAAAGAGCCAGCAGGGAAAACTATGCCTTGTTCTAAACCTCTTTGGGAACCGCTTGCGTAGCCCCACAGACCTGGGGGCTGCGGGCTTTCCTGCTGCCTTCAGCCTGAAAACCCCCCTTTCCTACTTGGCGCTATGCCAGGCATAAAAAAGGGCTATGGCTGGAGATGGGTCCCAGGCCCAAAGAGCCAGCAGGGAAAACTCTGCCTTGTTCTAAAGCTCTTTGGGAACCGCTTGCGTAGCCCCACAGACCTGGGGGCTGCGGGCTTTCCTGCTGCCTTCAGCCTCGACACAACCATTTCTGTTTGCGCGCCGGGCCAAGCACAGAAAAGGCCTGTGGCTGGAGATGGGTCCCCCGCCCAAAGAGCCAGCAGGGAAAACTATGCCTTGTTCTAAAGCTCTTTGGGAACCGCTTGCGTAGCCCCACAGACCTGGGGGCTGCGGGCCTTCCTGCTGTCTTCAGCCTCAAAACCACCCTTTCCCACTTGGCGCCGCGCCAGGCACAAAAATGGCCATACGGCTTGAGATGGATCCCCTGCCCAAAGAACAAGCAGGGAAAACTATGCCTTGTTCTAAAGCTCTTTGGGAATCGCTTGCGTAGCCCCACAGACCTGGGGGCTGCGGGCTTTCCTGCTGCCTTCAGCCTCGACACAACCATTTCTGTTTGCGCGCCGGGCCAAGCACAGAAAAGGCCTGTGGCTGGAGATGGGTCCCCCGCCCAAAGAGCCAGCAGGGAAAACTATGCCTTGTTCTAAAGCTCTTTGGGAACCGCTTGCGTAGCCCCACAGACCTGGGGGCTGCGGGCCTTCCTGCTGTCTTCAGCCTCAAAACCACCCTTTCCCACTTGGCGCCGCGCCAGGCACAAAAATGGCCATACGGCTTGAGATGGATCCCCTGCCCAAAGAACAAGCAGGGAAAACTATGCCTTGTTCTAAAGCTCTTTGGGAATCGCTTGCGTAGCCCCACAGACCTGGGGGCTGCGGGCTTTCCTGCTGCCTTCAGCCTCGACACCACCCTTTCCCATTTGGCGCCGCGCCAGGCACAAATATGGCCATATGGCTGGAGATGGGTCTCCTGCCCAAAGAGCCTGCAGGGAAAACTTTGTCTACAGTCAGTCAAGGTCGACGTATTCAACACTGAAAAGAAAGATCACATGTGTTCTTTTGGTGAGGGATATCAAGTGGAAATCCTTCTCGCGGAGTGATCAAGCGATTTAAACTTTTCATCATAATCCAAAGTCTAACATGCAAAACAATTGTCTAAGCAAAGCACAATACAGTGAGTATTAGTAAAACAACAACAGAGTGAAGCATCTTGTTATAAAGTTCTGTAACTGTCGGTGACCATCCAAAAAGAGTATCTCCCATCTGTGTCCTCCGCCTCTCTTCACTCTTTCCAACGCTTGGTGTATTTCTTCAACCTGATGATGGACGGTAATCAAAGTTGTCTGTCTACTTTCTTGGGCCTCTTTCAAGAGTCGCTTCAATTCATTGTGTTTATCAGCTTCTTCACCAGGGAGAGATTCATTCCGATAGGGGTAGGCAACAATCTCGAATCAACGTATAATTAGGTTGTAGCAATTGAAAAGACGTAACAGGAGCTTAATAATTGAAGTCGCATCCCGTAACTTTGTGTTAGTAAAGTTCAAACACAAAGATTTGAGTGATTACTATGTCATCTCTGAATACAAGACTACAGGGAGACCTCATGCTAACGCACCCTTTCCCAATATAGACAAGCACAGTCTCTGGGGTTTCATCGGGATGTGTCTCAAAGTGACAAACATTCTGGTTGGTGTCAAGACAAAGGTCTTGTGCTTTGAGAGTATTACTCTCACAAATGAATCCTTGTTGGTCTCGTGAAACGCATGCGTCAACATCAGCAGTTTGCCATTTAGTCTCATTTTGTCGTGCCCCAACCTCTGTGCTGTGTTGGATAGAGTAGAGCTCCTTGGTGATTTGGTATATGGTGTATACTGAGGCATTGCGTATCGTTAAGACAAAAGCTGTGGCTTTGCTCTCAGTGGGATCGTAGGTGAAATTAACCACATACCACCTGGACTGAAATTTTTTCTCAAATTCAATTGCGTTATCCTATATTACTTTTCGAATTTCAGTGGGCAAGGTGCCTTCTTCACCTTCCCTTATGATTGCGGCTGTCATAGATTGCATCCACAATTGGGCTTGGATACAACTAAGAGCCAAGGAAACATTGGTTTGGGTTGTACCAAGTGCATCTGTGATCAGCTGATGGTCTTTTTCACCCGTTTCTTCCCATTGAGGCAATATATTCGATAAAAGCCCTTGGTGGTTTCCCAATGCTAATAGAGAGGACCGTAGGGGATGTCTTAATTTGTCCAGATCAGTAGTGGTTGTGACTAGTTTGTTGGCAAGTATCTCAGCATCTATACTATTCAAGACTCCCAGGCCTGTTCCTAAGATACCAGTCGCATCCCTCTTCCGTCCGTGTGAAGTGGCAAGAGTTCGTTTGCGTAACCATGCTGACCATTCTGCATAAGATGTACTCAGGAACGGTAAGCAGGTGGGTTTGATCGCAGAGATTTTAATCTGCATTGACAATTCTGCTCGTTTGAGGGAATATGTGGGATTAAACAGTACCTGTTGTTGACCTGTGTGTGTTTAATAACGTAAGGGCCAATGTTGAAAATGTAAGGAGTTAGTCTAATGGAGGGCTTAGAAAAGAGAGAGGTGGTTTTTTCTCTTAGAAGAGAGAGCCTTTGAGAGTTTGTGGGGTGTAGGTTCTGGATTCATTTCAGCAAGTTCAGGTGTATTTGAGTCAATCATAAATTCAAATAACAATTCTGTGCCCTTGTAGCCCCAAATACAGTACACTACTGTAGGTTTGATGAAAGTGAAATTGTGCCAGCAATCTGAATTTGGCGCCATAATTTTGTAACAATCAGTGTTGTATTTGTCCGCTTTGGTAGAGTCTACATAGATGGTTTTAATTCCAGTTGGCCTGTGGTGAGTAGACCCGTTGATAAATCAGCAACCAATGTGTGTTCTTGTGGAATAATTACTAAATTGGCCAAGAATACAAAAATACAGCATTGTTCACACATTAAGGAAAGTCATAAAATCAAGAGGCTTCTGAGGTAGAATACAGCCGCAGCTAGCACACGAAGAATGCAACAGCTGTGATTCCCTGTACAAGGTTGTTTGCGAAACTACACAAGGGATGGAACGGAACGCGCTTGTTCCGTGGCCTTCCCTTGTGACGAATAGCAGATATGGGGACGAGATGGTACTACGGAACTGATAAGCGGCCTACACGCTACCCGAGCCAACATTTCGTCAAATGTTGATGAAATGCTGTCCTTTTGTGTGAACTTTGCTCACCACAATGTACCAAAACACACCTCCATCCCGGAGGCTATCCGCCCCCGAGGTGTGAACACTCCTCCTTGAGTACATTAATCATAATAAAAGTACATATGACTAAAGTCACTCAAACTCCACTTTGAAGATAAAAAAATAATATAAAAATAGCCCAAGAGAGAGGGGATGTCAGGGAAGACACCATCGCGAAGAATCCCACCGCTGTTTTCTGGGATCAGTCGACGGGCTGAGCCTTTCTTCCCCCCCATAAGGACGCCTTTGGGTAAGACTTTGATTACACCGAGTGCTTTCTCGGAGACTCTAGAAATTTCTCTAGAGAATCTCTACCCTACATTTATAGCCAGGCTGTATCGTTTATAATTTTGTCGCGCGTTTGTATATTTAACAATGTCTTTATTTGCACGTGCTTTGCAGACAGTGTATTTATCACCGGCAATCCTAAAGAACCTGTATATCTGTTGTTTAAATAAACTGCACTGTTTCAGTAGCTAGTTGTTTCGCTTTCTCACTGAAGGCGACCAAAACTTGAGAGAGGCCGTGCTGGTTCAGGAGCACGACTAGACTGAAGGTGCAGCCCACTATTAGTGTCTCCAAATCGTAATAGTTTAACACATATTAAACGCGATTGGCCTGATAGTGCTGAATTGGGCATCACTCAGAATTGAAACCCAGCCGCACCTGGCCTCCCACCTCGGTGAGGAGTGTTAGAACGCAAGGGGGTTTATCTTCTGCCAAAACCGCTTGGCCCCATTTCACGCAACAGAATTTGGCGTAGTCGGCAGGATTGCCATGGATAAACTGCTGCAAAAATATGATTGTGCCCCTTCCCAGGCTGGGAAGGAGTGGGCCCAAAAAGTTTGGAAGGATGAAGAGAAAGTGGTGGAACGTATTGAAGAGCGTCGGGTTTCACAGAAGCTCAGAGCGGGGAAAGGCAAGGGTGTGATTTGTGCTGTGTTAGGCGCCTGTTTATCTTGTGCACAACAAGAAGCTACAGAAACCCCCGCTCCTAATCTGATTTCAGCTGTAGAATATGCAACCATGAAATCGGAGAATGAGGTGCTGAAGTCATCATTAGCCTTGCAAAAGGAGACAGGAGAAAGATTAAGAACTCAAGTCGATAAGCTTGTGAGTGAGAATGAATGTTTAGGAAACCGGAATGCTCAACTTGGGAGTGAAAATCGCCAACTTAAAATGTTATTGGAAACGGTGACCGGGCTCTTAGATAAAATGCAGCCCTCGACCCAGGTCCAACAGATTCGTAAGTTACTGTGTTATCCAAATTCCGGAACCCAGACCGGAGATTTTTTTGTCTAATAGTGAGGATGACGAAGAAGATGAGGAGGAAAGGACTTTTACTTTGAAATCCCAAGTTTTTCCTTTACGTCCTCTGGTTAAAACTGAAACTGCAGTTGATGATGGTGATGAAATTCACACCACTGTGCGTACCGTTCCATGGACACCAACCGAGTTAACAAAAATAAGGGAGAAATATTCGAGGCGACCAGAAGAGTCAGCTGTTGAGTACGTGTGGCGAGTTTCTTCTGAAGGGTGGCACAGAATTATGCTGAGTGAGGAAGAAGCAGGAGACTCTTGGGGACCAGGAGTGTTTTTAACCACTATGCCTGGGGATCATAATTATTCCCTAACCGCTCGAGCAGCCTATTGGGCAAGGGGTATGGATCCGCGAGAGAGGGGGGAGCCGTTAGAGATTAGAGCTACAGGCTACTCTGATCTGTTTGCGGCTGTACGGAAAGCAGCTTGTCTGCAAGCCATGTATGAAAGAGAGGAGTTTCGGAAATCCCCAATGTCAGCTGCTATCGACCCGGATCGATTAGCCCCTCTCATCCGTGGTCTTCCCGATTGCCTGAAACCGTTCCTTGTTCGCACTCAAGATCGTATACGGGATGCTCGGGGTGCTCATGGGCGGGGCCGTCGTCACTACATGCCCACCTGGAATGTACAGGAAATAGATCAATATGGGCGCCGAATGGGCTGGGCCAGCCAAACTAGTGAGAAATCCTCCGAACACCCGCGAAAGGTTCGCCAAGTCCAAACTCACACTCAAAACCCTAAATCAGAGGGAAGGTTTAAGCCTGATAAGGACTGAAATGAGTTGTGGCGTAAAGCCCTACAATTAGGGGTGCCCCGACAATTCTTGCACGGTGACCCTACGGGAGATCTCCGTACGCTAGTCCAATCTCTACCTAGAAAGAATAATGCGGCTGGGGAGAAAAGTCTAACCAGAGAATCCCCAAGCCGTGAGAAAATTGTGCCTTCTGCACCGGAACGTAACTTGATTGATTTGACAGAGTCCCAGCCAAAACACTCCTATCCCCGGGGAGGGCAGTGAGCCACCCTGTCCGGCAGGTACTAGCAATCCAATGGCGCTCTCATAAAGACTCCGAACCCGTTATTGTCATTCCTGTTGGACCCCCGGAAGATATTGGTAAATTTTATTATTGATACCGGAGCCCAAATGTCTGCAATCACTAACGAAAGAGCACAACTTCTAGGTATAAATCCCACCCGACGCAGAGTCAACTTCACAGGAATTGATGGTGTGGTAAAAACATGCCCCACTGCAAAAATTAACCTCTGGTTGCCGGGAGAGCAGCGAATGACTAGGGCAGAAGTGTTAGTGGGTGCCTCACGTACTAACCTCCTAGGATTTGACGTACTGCGTGGGCGAATGTGGAAACTCCCAGATGGAGATGGAACTGTGTGGAGTTTTGCAGGACGCAAAAAAGGATTAGACACAGTTAAATTGGGGCTATCAGAAACATCTATACTTTTGCCTCCTTCTAAAATTACCAACGTCTGACAGTACCCACTGCCTGCAGCTGCACTTGCAGGAGCAGACGGGGTGGTATCAGATTTAGAAAAAAGAAACATCATTAAGAGGACTCACTCGCCTTATAATTCACCGGTGTGGCCAGTAAAGAAACCAAAAAGGCAATGGCGGTTCACAGTAGATTACGGAAAATTAAACGCCAACACTGCACCCCTGACCGCTGCGGTTCCTAATATCGCGGAAATTGTGACAATGATAAAAGGAGCTGCCCATGCTTGGGTGGCTGCCTTAGATGTTAAAGACATATTTTTTTATGATTCTCCTCCTTGAGCAGGACAAGGCGTAGTTTGCATTCACATGGAAAGGAGTCCAATATACCTTTAACCGCTTTCCGCAAGGATACAAACATTCCCCCACTATTGCCCATAATGCTTTAGCTAAAGTGCTATCAGAGATTCCTGTTTCACAGGGATGTACGGTATACCAATATATTGACGACATCTTAATGGGGGAGAGAGCCAAGAAAGTGTACAAGACATGATGCAAAACATGCAAAAAACATTACTTGATTTAAGATTGGAAATTCCCGACTCAAAGTGTCAGGGACCCGCACAGGAAGTTAAATTCCTGGGGGTCTGGTGGATTAAGGGAGCTGCTTCCGTCCCTCAGGATACCCTGAAAAAATAGAACATGGACAGAATCCTTCCAGCACGAAGGAGTTACAGCAAGTCCTAGGAACTTTAAGTTATTGGCGTAAACACATCCCTGGCTTTTCCATCATTGCTCGCCCCCTTTATTGTTTGCTCAAAAAAGGTAAATCCTGGGAGTGGACTGAACAACATACTAATGCACTAGAATTGCTAATAAAAGAGCTAAGGTTATTCCAACAACTTGGCCCCATACATCCAACTGACCCTGTCCATGTAGAATGGGGGTTCAGGGAACATGGTTCCCGTTGTAATTTATGGCAAAAGGGACCAGCAGGACCGGAGAGACCATTAGAATTTAGCTCCCACTCCTTCAATGATACTGAGAGCAGATATTCAGACCTGGAGAAGGGTTTACTGTCCCTGGTGCGAGCACTGCAACGAGCAGAGCAGATAAGGAGAGAACAGAGCGTGATTGTTCGAGGCCCTTTTCGACTCCTAGATGTGGTCCGTAAAGGGACAGCACCGCCAGCCGGCATTGCCCAGAAACCCACAGTTCGAAAGTGGTATGCTTATTTAGAAGGCATTAATGAAATCATGCCAATCTCTGAAGGTAGTATCAAAGTATCCATGCTCCAGAAGGATATAGATGGTGCCCTATTGTTCCAATCCCCACCAAACAGACCATCTCCGATCCCAGAAGCACCTCCTTTGAGGGACAGCAGTGATCTTACAGGAGTGTGGTTTACTGGTGCGTCATCTCACCGTGAGAACAGCAAGTGGAAATACAAGGCCGTAGCACTGGAAGTAGCAACGGGGGAAAGAGCAATTGAAACAGGAGAAGGTAGGGCACAAGTAGGGGAACTCAGAGCCGTCCTACTAGCTGCACAACATGGGGCTACTTACATTTACACTGACTCATATGCTGTTTTTAAAGGAGCCACTGAATGGCTAGGACACTGGGCAGCCAATGATTGGCAGGTGAATAGAGTCCCAATCTGGGAGACAGATAGTTGGAAGCAACTGTTGGAAACAGGAGGACAGAGAACATTGCACATTGCTTGAGTAAAAGGCCACGATCGTTCAAACTCGATCACTGCTCAGTTCAACCAACAGGTAGATAGCCTCACGCGGCTACAACAAATTGACATTGTAGATGATGGTCGGGAATGGGAACGCTTACTCGAATCGTTACATGTTAAACGTGGCCGCACAGGCCGTCCTGACCTGTATCGGGAAGGTGGGTGGCTTGTGTCAGTTAAGCTGTGCCAACAAATAGTAACTGCCTGGTCACAATGTCGCCTACGACTCAGCAAAGATCATCTGAGTAAGGCGCCTCCCTTACACATGCGGGACAAGAAAGTGTTGTGGCATTCATGGCAGATTGATTATATTGGGCCCTTGAGATCATCAGGTGGGAAAAGTTATGTCCTGGTAGGAGTGGAGATTATCTCCAGCCTCAGTATGGCCAGCAGTTTCAAACCAGCTACCAGGGACAACACAGTGAAAGGCCTAAAAGGGTGGTTCAGCACACTTCCCCTTCCCGAGGAAATCCAGAGTGATAATGGTTCACACTTTACCGCTTCGGAGGTACAAGATTGGGCCAAAGAAGAAGGGATTCGATGGGTATTTCATACTCCCTATTATCCCCAGGCTAATGGCATTGTTGAATGCACCAATAGATTGGTTAAGCGTTTTGCAAAAAGTCATGAACCTGGTTGGCATTTGCGATTGGATGATGCCATCTATCAACTAAATAACAGATGGAGTGGAGACGGCTGTCCTAAAATGAAAGCTTTCTGTGTGCCTGCCAATATTATCTCTCCAAAGGCTGCCAATGAACCGGGAAAATACCCCGGAAGATTTCACCCTGGACTACCTGTGCTAGTGAAAATGCCTCAAAATGGGACGGTGCCAATGGTGCTAGCTACTCCCAAAAATCCCTATGCATGGGAAGCCAAGGATTGTTCAGGGAAGATACACCGGATCAGCACCCGGTGGACCGCACCTTCTTTTTAACCCCGTCGGTCGAATAAGACCGAGCAGATTTTCTTTTCCTTTGTGTCTTACAGGAACCTTGGATGAGCTGTACAGACGGATTGGCCTACGCTACCTTTGAGTGTCTCCAGGGAATCCTGACATTGATCCTGGCAATAATACTACTTTTATGATGTATGGCTATCTGGAGGCCCAAATTCTAAAATGACGAATTGGCAGATGGAATTGATGCTATTCAGTTTCACCTTTTTATTCCCTGTTGTTTGTAGTCAAAGAGACCCAGAGTGGCCATGGTCTCAAGCCTTTGTCGTCTGTAATACAAGACTACAGGGAGACCTCATGCTAACGCACCCTTTCCCAATCTAGACAAGCACAGTCTCTGGGGTTTCATCGGGATGTGTCTCAAAGTGACAAACATTCTGGTTGGTGTCAAGACAAAGGTCTTGTGCTTTGAGAGTATTACTCTCACAAATGAATCCTTGTTGGTCTCGTGAAACGCATGCGTCAACATCAGCAGTTTGCCATTTAGTCTCATTTTGTCGTGCCCAACCTCTGTGCTGTGTTGGATAGAGTAGAGCGCCTTGGTGATTCAACCCCAGTGCGATGATTGGGTATATGGTGTATACTGAGGCATTGCGTATCGTTAAGACAAAAGCTGTGGCTTTGCTCTCAGTGGGATCGTAGGTGAAATTAACCACATACCACCAGGATTGAAATTTTCTCTCAAACTCAATTGCATTATCCCATATTACTTTTCGAATTTCAGTGGGCAAGGTGCCTTCTTCACCTTCCCTTATGATTTATGAGTTTTTGCAAAACGCTTAACCAATCTATTGGTGCATTCAACAATGCCATTAGCCTGAGGATAATAGGGAGTATGAAATACCCATCGAATCCCTTCTTCTTTGGCCCAATCTTGTACCACTGTAGCGGTAAAGTGTGAACCATTATCACTCTGGATTTCCTCGGGAAGGGGAAGTGTGCTGAAGCACCCTTTTAGGCCTTTCACTGTGTTGTCCCTGGTAGCTGGTTTGAAACTGCTGGCCATACTGAGGCTGGAGATAATCTCCACTCCTACCAGGACATATCTTTTCCCACCTGATGATCTCAAGGGCCCAATATAATCAATCTGCCATGAATGCCACAACGCTTTCTTGTCCCGCATGTGTAAGGGAGGTGCCTTACTCGGATGATCTTTGCTGAGTCGTAGGCGACATTGTGACCAGGCAGTTACTATTTGTTGGCACAGCTTAACTGACACAAGCCACCCACCTTCCCGATACAGGTCAGGACGGCCTGTGCGGCCACGTTTAACATGTAACGATTCGAGTAAGCGTTCCCATTCCCGACCATCATCTACAATGTCAATTTGTTGTAGCCGCGTGAGGCTATCTACCTGTTGGTTGAACTGAGCAGTGATCGAGTTTGAACGATCGTGGCCTTTTACTCAAGCAATGTGCAATGTTCTCTGTCCTCCTATTTCCAACAGTTGCTTCCAACTATCTGTCTCCCAGATTGGGACTCTATTCACCTGCCAATCATTGGCTGCCCAGTGTCCTAGCCATTCAGTGGCTCCTTTAAAAACAGCATATGAGTCAGTGTAAATGTAAGTAGCCCCATGTTGTGCAGCTAGTAGGACGGCTCTGAGTTCCCCTACTTGTGCCCTACCTTCTCCTGTTTCAATCGCTCTTTCTCCCGTTGTTACGTCCAGTCCTACGGCCTTATATTTCCACTCATTTTTTTCACGGTGAGATGACGCACCAGTAAACCACACTCCTGTAAGATCACTGCTGTCCCTCGAAGGAGGTGCTTCTTGGATCGGAGATGGTCTGTTCGGTGGGGATTGGAACAATAGGGCACCATCTATATCCTTTGGTATCCTTCTGAAGTAGCCTTGGATACTTTAACACTGCCTTCAGAGACTGGCATGATTTCATTAATGCCTTCTAAATAAGCATACCACTTTCGAACTGTAGGTCTCTGGGCAATGCCAGCTGGTGGTGGTGTCCCTTTAAGGACCACATCTGGGAGGCGAAAAGGTCCCAGGAAAGATCACACTCTGTTCTCTTCTTATCTGCTCTGCTCGTTGCAACGCTCGCACCAGGGACAGTAAACCCTTCTCAAAGTCTGAATATCTGCTCTCAGTATCATTGAAGGAGTGGGAGCAAAATTCTAATGGTCTCTCCGGTCCTGCTGGTCCCTTCTGCCATAAATTACAACGGGAACCATGTTCACTGAACCCCCCATTCTACATGGACAGGGTCAGTTGGATGTATAGGACCAAGCTGTTGGAATAACCTTAGCTCTTTTATTATCAATTCTAGTGCATTAGTATGTTGTTCAGTCCACTTCCAGGATTTACCCTTTTTTGGCAAGCTATGAAGGGGTGAGCAATGATGGAAAAGCCAGGGATCTGTTTACGCCAATAAATTAAAGTTCCCAGGACTTGCTGTAACTCCTCCACGCTGGATGAATTCTGTCCATGTTCTATTTTTTCCAGGGTATCCTGAGGGACAGAAGCAGCTCCCTTAATCCACCAGACCCCCAGGAATTTGACTTCCTGTGCTGGTCCCTGACACTTTGAGTCGGGAATTTCCAATCTTAAATCAAGTAATGTTTTTCGGATGTTTTCCATCATGTCTTGTACACTTTCTAGGTTCTCTCCCCTATTAAGATGTCATCAATAATACATTGGTATACTGTACATCCCTGTGAAACAGGAATCTCTGATAGCACTTTAGCTAAAGCATTATGGGCAATAGTGGGGGAATGTTTGTATCCTTGCGGAAAGCGGTTAAAGGTATATTGGACTCCTTTCCATGTGAATGCAAACTGCGCTTTGTCCTGCTCAAGGAGGGGAATCATAAAAAAAATATGTCTTTAACATCTAAGGCAACCCTCCAAGGATGGGCAGCTCCTTGTATCATTGTCACAATTTCCGCGATAGTCGGAACCACAGCGGTCAGGGCTGCAGTGTTGGCATCCAACTTTTGGTAATCTACTGTGAACTGCTATTGCCTTTTTGGTTTCTTTACTGCCACACCGGTGAAAAATAAGGCGAGTGAGTCCTCTTAATGATGTCCCTTTTTTCTAAATCTGATACCACTCTGTCTGCTCCTGCAACAGCAGCTGCAGGCAGTGGATACTACAGGACAGCAGAGATTTTAGAGGGAGGGAAAGGCATGGAAGTTTCCAATAGACTCAATTTCACTGTGTCTATTACTTTTTCAAATCCTGCAAAACTTCACACTGTGGAGACATCATTAAGAAAAGTCATTAAGAAAACCCCGGGCAGCAGGTTTTCCTGGGGCCTTCAGCCTCAAAGCCACCCTTTCCCACTTGGCGCCGCGCCAGGCACAAAAATGGCCATATGGCTGGAGATGGGTCCCCTGCCCAAAGAGCCAGCAGGGAAAACCGTGCCTTGTTCTAAAGCACTTTGGGAACCGCTTGCGTAGCCCCACAGACCTGGGGGCTGCAGGCATTCCTGCTGCCTTCAGCCTCGACACCACCCTTTCCCGCTTGGTGCCGCGTCAGGCAAAAAAATCACCATATGGCTGGAGATGGGTCCCCCGCCCAAAGAGCCAGCAGGGAAAATTATGCCTTGTTCTAAGCCTCCTTGGGAACCGCTTGCGTAGCCCCACAGACCTGGGGGCTGCAGGCTTTCCTGCTGCCTTCAGCCTCAAAACCACCCTTTCCCATTTGGTGCCGCGCCAGGCACAAAAATGGCCTATGGCTGGAGATGGGTCCCATGCCCAAAGAGCCAGCAGGGAAAACTATGCCTCGTTCTAAAGCTCTTTGGGAACTGCTTGCGTAGCACCACAGACCTGGGGGCTGCGGGCTTTCCTGCTGCCTTCAGCCTTAAAACCACCCTTTCCCACTTGGCGCCGCGCCAGGCACAAAAATGGCCTATGTCTGGAGATGGATCCCCTGCCCAAAGAGCCAGCAGGGAAAACTATGCCTTGTTCTAAAGCTCTTTGGGAACGGCTTGCTTGGCCCCACAGACCTGGGGGCTGCGGGCTTTGCTGCTGCCTTCAGCCTCGACAACACCCTTTCCCACTTGGCGCCGCGCCAGGCACAAAAATGGCCTATGGCTGGAGATGGGTCCCCCGCCCAAAGAGCCAGCAGGGAAAACTATGCCATGTTCTAAAGCTCTTTGGGAACCGCTTGCGTAGCCCCACAGACCTGGGGGCTGCGGGCTTTCCTGCTGCCTTCAGCCTCGACACCACCCTTTCCCACTTGGCGCCGCGCCAGGCACAAAAATGGCCATACGGCTGGAGATGGGTCCCCCGCCCAAAGAGCCAGCAGGGAAAACTATGCCTTGTTCTAAAAGTCTTTGGGAACAGATTCGTAGCCCCAGAGACCTGGGGGCTACGGGCTTTCCTGCTGCCTTCAGCCTCAAAGGCACCCTTTCCCACTTGGCGCCGCGCCAGGCACAATAATGGCCATACGGCTGGAGATGGGTCCCCCGCCCAAAGAGCCAGCAGGGAAAACTATGCCTTGTTCTAAAGCTCTTTGGGAACCGCTTGCGTAGCCCCAGAGACATGGGAGCTACAGGCTTTCCTGCTGCCTCCAGCCTCGACACCACCCTTTCCCACTTGGCGCCGCACCAGGCACAAAAATGGGCATACGGCTGGAGATGGGTCCCCCGCCCAAGGAGCCAGCAGGGAAAACTATGCCTTGTTCTAAAGCTCTTTGGGAACCGCTTGCGTAGCCCCACAGACCTGGTGGCTGCGGGCCTTCCTGCTGCCTTCAGCCTCAAAACCACCTTTTCCCTCTGGGCACCACGCCACGCACAAAAATGGCCATATGGGTGGAGATGGGTCCCCCGCCCAAAGAGCCAGCAGGGAAAACTATGCCTTGTTCTAAAGCTCTTTGGGAACCGCTTCCGTAGCCCAGCAGTCCTGGGGGCTGCGGTCTTTCCTGCTGCCTTCAGCCACGACACCACGCTTTCCCACTTGGCGCCGCGCCAGGCACAAAAATGGCCATACGGCTGGAGATGAGTCCCCTGCCCAAGGAGGCAGCAGGGAAAACTATGCCTTGTTCTAAAGCTCTTTGGGAACCGCTTGCGTAGCCCCACAGACTTGGGGGCTGCGGGCTTTCCTGCTGCCTTCAGCCTCAAAACCAACCTTTCCCTCTGGGCGCCGGGCCAGGCACAAAAAAGGCCTTTGGCTGGAGATAGGTCCATTGCCCAAAGAGCCAGCAGGGAAAACTATGCCTTGTTCTAAATCTCTTTGGGAACCGCTTGCGTAGCCCCAGAGACATGGGGGCTGCGGGCTTTCCTGCTGCCTTCAGCCTCGAGAACACCCTTTCCCACTTGGTGCCGCGCCAGGCACAAAAATGGCCATACGGCTGGAGATGGGTCCCCCGCCCAAAGAGCCAGCAGGGAAAACTATGCCTTGTTCTAAAGCTCTTTGGCAACCGCTTGCGTAGCCCCACAGACCTGGGGGCTGCGGGCTTTCCTGCTGCCTTCAGCCTCAAAACCACCCTTTCCCTCTGGGCGCCGGGCCAGGCACAAAAAAGGCCTATGGCTGGAGATAGGTCCATTGCCCAAAGAGCCAGCAGGGAAAACTATGCCTTGTTCTAAATCTCTTTGGGAACCGCTTGCGTAGCCCCACAGTCCTGGGGGCTGCGGGCTTTCCTGCTGCCTTCAGCCTCGACACCACCCTTTCCCACTTGGTGCTGCGCCAGGCACAAAAATGGCCATACGGCTGGAGATGTGTTACCCGCCCAAAGAGCCAGCAGGGAAAACTATGCCTTGTTCTAAAGCTCCTTGGGAACCGCTTGCGTAGCCCCACAGACCTGGGGGCTGCGGGCTTTACTGCTGCCTTCAGCCTCGACACCACCCTTTCCCACTTGGCGCCGCGCCAGGCACAAAAATGGCCATACGGCTGGAGATTGGTCCCAAGTCCAAAGAACAGGTAGGGAAAACTATGCCTTGTTCTAAAGGTCTTTGGGAACAGATTCGTAGCCCCACAGACCTGGGGGCTGCGGGCTTTCCTGCTGCCTTCAGCCTCAAAACCACCCTTTCCCACTTGGTGCCGCGCCAGGCACAAAAATGGCCATACGGCTGGAGATGGGTCCCCCGCCCAAAGAGGCAGCAGGGAAAACTATACCTTGTTCTAAAGCTCTTTGGGAACCGCTTGCGTAGCCCAAGAGACCTGGGGGCTGCAGGCTTTCCTGCTGCCTTCAGCCTCAAAACCACCCTTTCGCACTTGGGGCCGCGCCAGGCACAAAAATGGCCATACGGCTGGAGATGGGTCCCCCGCCCAAAGAGGCAGCAGGGAAAACTATGCCTTGTTCTAAGCTCTTTGGGAACCGCTTCGTAGCCCCACAGACCTGGGGGCTGCGGGCTTTCCTGCTGCCTTCAGACTCGACACCACTCTTTCCCACTGGGCGCCGGGCCAGGCACAAAAATAGCCATACGGCTGGAGATGGGTCCCCCGCCCAAGGAGCCAGCAGGGAAAACTATGCCTTGTTCTAAAGCTCTTTGGGAACCGCTTGCGTAATCCCACAGACCTGGGGGCTGCGGGCTTTCCTGCTGCCTTCAGCCTTAAGACCACCCTTTCCCTCTGGGCGCCGGGCCAGGCAGAAAAAAGGCCTATGGCTGGAGATGGGTCCCGCGCCCAAAGAGCCAGCAGGGAAAACTATGCCTTGTTCTAAAGCTCTTTGGGAACCGCTTGCGTAGCCCCACAGACCTGCGGGCTGCGGGCTCTCCTGCTGCCTTCAGCCTCAAAACCACCCTTTCGCACTTGGCGCCGCGCCAGGCACAAAAATGGCCATACGGCTGGAGATAGGTCCCCCGCCCAAAGAGCCAGGAGGGAAAACTATGCCTTGTTCTAAAGCTCTTTGGGAACCGCTTGCGTAGCCCCACAGACCTGGGGGCTGCGGGCCTTCCTGCTGCCTTCAGCCTCGACACCACCCTTTCCCACTTGGTGCCGCGCCAGGCCCAAAAATGGCCATACGGCTGGAGATGGGTGCCACGCCCAAAGAGCCAGCAGGGAAAACTATGCCTTGTTCTAAAGCTCTTTGGGAACCGCTTGTGTAGCCCCACAGACCTGGGGGCTGCGGGCTTTCCTTCTGCCTTCAGCCTCGACAACACCCTTTCCCACTTGGGGCCGAGCCAGGCACAAAAATGGCCATACGGCTGGAGATGGGTCCCATGCCCAAAGAGCCAGCACGGAAAACTATACCTTGTTTTAAAGCTCTTTGGGAACCGCTTGCGTAGCCCCACAGACCTGGGGGCTGCGGGCTTTCCTGCTGCCTTCAGCCTCGACACCACCCTTTCCCTCTGGGCGCCGGGCCAGGCAAAAAAATGGCCATACGGCTGGAGATGGGTCCCCCGCCCAAAGAGGCAGCAGGGAAAACTATACCTTGTTCTAAAGCTCTTTGGGAACCGCTTGCGTAGCCCCAGAGACATGGGGGCTGCAGGCTTTCCTGCTGCCTTCAGCCTCGAAGCCACCCTTTCCCACTTGGCGCCGCGCCAGGCACAAAAATGGCCATACGGCTGGAGATGGGTCCCCCGCCGAAGGAGCCAGCAGGGAAAACTCTGCCTTGTTCTAAAGCTCTTTGGGAACCGCTTGCGTAATCCCACAGACCTGGGGGCTGCGGGCTTTACTGCTGCCTTCAGCCTCAAAACCAACTTTTCCCTCTGGGCGCCGCGCCAGGCACAAAAATGTCCATATGGCTGGAGATGGGTCCCCCGCCCAAAGAGCCATCAGGGAAAAATATGCCTTGTTCTAAAGCTCTTTGGGAACTGCTTGCGTAGCCCCACAGACCTGGGGGCTGCGGGCTTTCCTGCTGCCTTCAGCCTCGACACCACCCTTTCCCACTTGGCGCCGCGCCAGGCACAAAAATGGCCATACGGCTGGAGATGGGTCCCCTGCCCAAAGAGCCAGCAGGGAAAACTATGCCTTGTTCTAAAGCTCTTTGGGAACCGCTTGCGTAGCCCCACAGACCTGGGGGCTGCGGGCTTTCCTGCTGCCTTCAGCCTCGACACCACCCTTTCCCTCTGGGCGCCGGGCCAGGCAAAAAAATGGCCATACGGCTGGAGTTGGGTCCCATTCCCAAAGAGCCAGCAGGGAAAACTATGCCTTGTTCTAAAGCTATTTGGGAACGGCTTGCTTGGCCCCACAGACCTGGGGGCTGCGGGCTTTCCTGCTGCCTTCAGCCTCGACACCACCCTTTCCCACTTGGCGCCGCGCCAGGCACAAAAATGGCCATACGGCTGGAGATGGGTCCCCCACCCAAAGAGCCAGCAGGGAAAACTATGCCTTGTTCTAAAGCTCTTTGGGAAAGGCTTGCGTAGCCCCACAGACCTGGGGGCTGCGGGCTTTCCTGCTGCCTTCAGCATCAATACTACCCTTTCCCACTTGGCGCCGCACCAGACACAAAAATGGCCTTTGGCTGGAGATGGGTCCCATGCCCAAAGAGCCAGCAGTGAAAACTATGCCTTGTTCTAAATCTCGTTGGGAACCGCTTGCGTAGCCCCAGAGACATGGGGCTGCAGGCTTTCCTGCTGCCTTCAGTCTCGAAACCACCCTTTCGCACTTGGCGCCGCGCCAGGCACAAAAATGGCCATACGGCTGGAGATGGGTCCCCCGCCCAAAGAGCCATCAGGGAAAACTATGCCTTGTTCTAAAGCTCTTTGGGAACCGCTTGCGTAGCCCCACAGACCTGGGGGCTGCGGGCTTTCCTGCTGCCTTCAGCCTCAAAACCACCCTTTCCCACTTGGTGCCGCACCAGGCACAAAAATGGCCTACGGCTGGAGATGGGTCCCAGGCCCAAAGAGCCAGCAGTGAAAATTATGCCTTGTTCTAAAGCTCTTTGGGAACCGCTTGCGTAACCACACAGATCTGGGGGCTGCAGGCTTTCCTGCTGCCTTCAGCCTCGACACCACCCTTTCCCACTTGGCGCCGCGCCAGGCACAAAAATGGCCATACGGCTGGAGATGGGTCCCCCGCCGAAGGAGCCAGCAGGGAAAACTATGCCTTGTTCTAAAGCTCTTTGGGAACCGCTTGCGTAATCCCACAGACGTGGGGGCTGCGGGCTTTCCTGCTGCCTTCAGCCTCAACACCAACCTTTCCCACTTGGCGCCGCGCCAGGCACAAAAATGGCCTATGGCTGGAGATGGGTCCCATGCCCAAAGAGCCAGCAGGGAAAACTATGCCTTGTTCTAAAGCTCTTTGGGAACTGCTTGCATAGCCCCACAGACCTGGGGGTTGCAGGCTTTGCTGGGCCTTCAGCCTCGACACCACCCTTTCCCACTTGGCGCCGCACCAGGCACAAAAATGGCCATACGGCTGGAGATGGGTCCCCACCCAAAGAGCCAGCAGGGAAAACTATGTCTTGTTCTAAAGCTCTTTGGGAACCGCTTGCGTAATCCCACAGACCTGGGGGCTGCGGGCTTTCCTGCTGCCTTCAGCCTCGACACCACCCTTTACCTCTGGGCGCCGCGCCAGGCACAAAAAAGGCCTATGGCTGGAGATGGGTCCCCCGCCCAAAGAGCCAGCAGGGAAAACTATGCCTTGTTCTAAAGGTCTTTGGGAACAGATTCGTAGCCCCACAGACCTGGGGGCTGCGGGCTTTCCTGCTGCCTTCAGCCTCGACACCACCCTTTCCCACTTGGTGCTGCGCCAGGCACAAAAATGGCCATACGGCTGGAGATGTGTTACCCGCCCAAAGAGCCAGCAGGGAAAACTATGCCTTGTTCTAAAGCTCCTTGGGAACCGCTTGCGTAGCCCCACAGACCTGGGGGCTGCGGGCTTTACTGCTGCCTTCAGCCTCGACACCACCCTTTCCCACTTGGCGCCGCGCCAGGCACAAAAATGGCCATACGGCTGGAGATTGGTCCCAAGTCCAAAGAACAGGTAGGGAAAACTATGCCTTGTTCTAAAGGTCTTTGGGAACAGATTCGTAGCCCCACAGACCTGGGGGCTGCGGGCTTTCCTGCTGCCTTCAGCCTCAAAACCACCCTTTCCCACTTGGTGCCGCGCCAGGCACAAAAATGGCCATACGGCTGGAGATGGGTCCCCCGCCCAAAGAGGCAGCAGGGAAAACTATACCTTGTTCTAAAGCTCTTTGGGAACCGCTTGCGTAGCCCAAGAGACCTGGGGGCTGCAGGCTTTCCTGCTGCCTTCAGCCTCGACACCACCCTTTCGCACTTGGGGCCGCGCCAGGCACAAAAATGGCCATACGGCTGGAGATGGGTCCCCCGCCCAAAGAGGCAGCAGGGAAAACTATGCCTTGTTCTAAGCTCTTTGGGAACCGCTTCGTAGCCCCACAGACCTGGGGGCTGCGGCTTTCCTGCTGCCTTCAGCCTCGACACCACCCTTTCCCTCTGGGCGCCGGGCCAGGCAAAAAAATGGCCATACGGCTGGAGATGGGTCCCCCGCCCAAAGAGGCAGCAGGGAAAACTATACCTTGTTCTAAAGCTCTTTGGGAACCGCTTGCGTAGCCCCAGAGACATGGGGGCTGCAGGCTTTCCTGCTGCCTTCAGCCTCGAAGCCACCCTTTCCCACTTGGCGCCGCGCCAGGCACAAAAATGGCCATACGGCTGGAGATGGGTCCCCCGCCGAAGGAGCCAGCAGGGAAAACTCTGCCTTGTTCTAAAGCTCTTTGGGAACCGCTTGCGTAATCCCACAGACCTGGGGGCTGCGGGCTTTACTGCTGCCTTCAGCCTCAAAACCAACTTTTCCCTCTGGGCGCCGCGCCAGGCACAAAAATGTCCATATGGCTGGAGATGGGTCCCCCGCCCAAAGAGCCATCAGGGAAAACTTTGCCTTGTTCTAAAGCTCTTTGGGAACCGCTTGCGTAGCCCCACAGACCTGGGGGCTGCGGGCCTTCCTGCTGCCTTCAGCCTCGACACCACCCTTTCCCACTGGGCGCCGGGCCAGGCACAAAAATGGCCATACGGCTGG
Organism: Rissa tridactyla; assembly: GCF_028500815.1. NCBI lineage: Eukaryota > Metazoa > Chordata > Aves > Charadriiformes > Laridae > Rissa > Rissa tridactyla. Next base: position 107,595 of record NW_026529377.1, read on the forward strand.
AGATGGGTCCCCCACCCACAGAGCCAGCAGGGAAAAATATGCCTTGTTCTAAAGCTCTTTGGGAACTGCTTGCGTAGCCCCACAGACCTGGGGGCTGCGGGCTTTCCTGCTGCCTTCAGCCTCGACACCACCCTTTCCCACTTGGCGCCGCGCCAGGCACAAAAATGGCCATACGGCTGGAGATGGGTCCCCTGCCCAAAGAGCCAGCAGGGAAAACTATGCCTTGTTCTAAAGCTCTTTGGGAACCGCTTGCGTAGCCCCACAGACCTGGGGGCTGCGGGCTTTCCTGCTGCCTTCAGCCTCGACACCACCCTTTCCCTCTGGGCGCCGGGCCAGGCAAAAAAATGGCCATACGGCTGGAGTTGGGTCCCATTCCCAAAGAGCCAGCAGGGAAAACTATGCCTTGTTCTAAAGCTATTTGGGAACGGCTTGCTTGGCCCCACAGACCTGGGGGCTGCGGGCTTTCCTGCTGCCTTCAGCCTCGACACCACCCTTTCCCACTTGGCGCCGCGCCAGGCACAAAAATGGCCATACGGCTGGAGATGGGTCCCCCACCCAAAGAGCCAGCAGGGAAAACTATGCCTTGTTCTAAAGCTCTTTGGGAAAGGCTTGCGTAGCCCCACAGACCTGGGGGCTGCGGGCTTTCCTGCTGCCTTCAGCATCAATACTACCCTTTCCCACTTGGCGCCGCACCAGACACAAAAATGGCCTTTGGCTGGAGATGGGTCCCATGCCCAAAGAGCCAGCAGTGAAAACTATGCCTTGTTCTAAATCTCGTTGGGAACCGCTTGCGTAGCCCCAGAGACATGGGGCTGCAGGCTTTCCTGCTGCCTTCAGTCTCCAAACCACCCTTTCGCACTTGGCGCCGCGCCAGGCACAAAAATGGCCATACGGCTGGAGATGGGTCCCCCGCCCAAAGAGCCATCAGGGAAAACTATGCCTTGTTCTAAAGCTCTTTGGGAACCGCTTGCGTAGCCCCACAGACCTGGGGGCTGCGGGCTTTCCTGCTGCCTTCAGCCTCAAAACCACCCTTTCCCACTTGGTGCCGCACCAGGCACAAAAATGGCCTACGGCTGGAGATGGGTCCCAGGCCCAAAGAGCCAGCAGTGAAAATTATGCCTTGTTCTAAAGCTCTTTGGGAACCGCTTGCGTAACCACACAGATCTGGGGGCTGCAGGCTTTCCTGCTGCCTTCAGCCTCGACACCACCCTTTCCCACTTGGCGCCGCGCCAGGCACAAAAATGGCCATACGGCTGGAGATGGGTCCCCCGCCGAAGGAGCCAGCAGGGAAAACTATGCCTTGTTCTAAAGCTCTTTGGGAACCGCTTGCGTAATCCCACAGACGTGGGGGCTGCGGGCTTTCCTGCTGCCTTCAGCCTCAACACCAACCTTTCCCACTTGGCGCCGCGCCAGGCACAAAAATGGCCTATGGCTGGAGATGGGTCCCATGCCCAAAGAGCCAGCAGGGAAAACTATGCCTTGTTCTAAAGCTCTTTGGGAACTGCTTGCATAGCCCCACAGACCTGGGGGTTGCAGGCTTTGCTGGGCCTTCAGCCTCGACACCACCCTTTCCCACTTGGCGCCGCACCAGGCACAAAAATGGCCATACGGCTGGAGATGGGTCCCCACCCAAAGAGCCAGCAGGGAAAACTATGTCTTGTTCTAAAGCTCTTTGGGAACCGCTTGCGTAATCCCACAGACCTGGGGGCTGCGGGCTTTCCTGCTGCCTTCAGCCTCGACACCACCCTTTACCTCTGGGCGCCGCGCCAGGCACAAAAAAGGCCTATGGCTGGAGATGGGTCCCCCGCCCAAAGAGCCAGCAGGGAAAACTATGCCTTGTTCTAAAGGTCTTTGGGAACAGATTCGTAGCCCCACAGACCTGGGGGCTGCGGGCTTTCCTGCTGCCTTCAGCCTCGACACCACCCTTTCCCACTTGGTGCTGCGCCAGGCACAAAAATGGCCATACGGCTGGAGATGTGTTACCCGCCCAAAGAGCCAGCAGGGAAAACTATGCCTTGTTCTAAAGCTCCTTGGGAACCGCTTGCGTAGCCCCACAGACCTGGGGGCTGCGGGCTTTACTGCTGCCTTCAGCCTCGACACCACCCTTTCCCACTTGGCGCCGCGCCAGGCACAAAAATGGCCATACGGCTGGAGATTGGTCCCAAGTCCAAAGAACAGGTAGGGAAAACTATGCCTTGTTCTAAAGGTCTTTGGGAACAGATTCGTAGCCCCACAGACCTGGGGGCTGCGGGCTTTCCTGCTGCCTTCAGCCTCAAAACCACCCTTTCCCACTTGGTGCCGCGCCAGGCACAAAAATGGCCATACGGCTGGAGATGGGTCCCCCGCCCAAAGAGGCAGCAGGGAAAACTATACCTTGTTCTAAAGCTCTTTGGGAACCGCTTGCGTAGCCCAAGAGACCTGGGGGCTGCAGGCTTTCCTGCTGCCTTCAGCCTCGACACCACCCTTTCGCACTTGGGGCCGCGCCAGGCACAAAAATGGCCATACGGCTGGAGATGGGTCCCCCGCCCAAAGAGGCAGCAGGGAAAACTATGCCTTGTTCTAAGCTCTTTGGGAACCGCTTCGTAGCCCCACAGACCTGGGGGCTGCGGCTTTCCTGCTGCCTTCAGCCTCGACACCACCCTTTCCCTCTGGGCGCCGGGCCAGGCAAAAAAATGGCCATACGGCTGGAGATGGGTCCCCCGCCCAAAGAGGCAGCAGGGAAAACTATACCTTGTTCTAAAGCTCTTTGGGAACCGCTTGCGTAGCCCCAGAGACATGGGGGCTGCAGGCTTTCCTGCTGCCTTCAGCCTCGAAGCCACCCTTTCCCACTTGGCGCCGCGCCAGGCACAAAAATGGCCATACGGCTGGAGATGGGTCCCCCGCCGAAGGAGCCAGCAGGGAAAACTCTGCCTTGTTCTAAAGCTCTTTGGGAACCGCTTGCGTAATCCCACAGACCTGGGGGCTGCGGGCTTTACTGCTGCCTTCAGCCTCAAAACCAACTTTTCCCTCTGGGCGCCGCGCCAGGCACAAAAATGTCCATATGGCTGGAGATGGGTCCCCCGCCCAAAGAGCCATCAGGGAAAACTTTGCCTTGTTCTAAAGCTCTTTGGGAACCGCTTGCGTAGCCCCACAGACCTGGGGGCTGCGGGCCTTCCTGCTGCCTTCAGCCTCGACACCACCCTTTCCCACTGGGCGCCGGGCCAGGCACAAAAATGGCCATACGGCTGGAGATGGGTCCCCCACCCACAGAGCCAGCAGGGAAAAATATGCCTTGTTCTAAAGCTCTTTGGGAACTGCTTGCGTAGCCCCACAGACCTGGGGGCTGCGGGCTTTCCTGCTGCCTTCAGCCTCGACACCACCCTTTCCCACTTGGCGCCGCGCCAGGCAAAAAAATGGCCATACGGCTGGAGATGGGTCCCCTGCCCAAAGAGCCAGCAGGGAAAACTATGCCTTGTTCTAAAGCTATTTGGGAACGGCTTGCTTGGCCCCACAGACCTGGGGGCTGCGGGCTTTCCTGCTGCCTTCAGCCTCGACACCACCCTTTCCCACTTGGCGCCGCGCCAGGCACAAAAATGGCCATACGGCTGGAGATGGGTCCCTTGCCCAAAGAGCCAGCAGGGAAAACTATGCCTTGTTCTAAAGCTCTTTGGGAAAGGCTTGCGTAGCCCCACAGACCTGGGGGCTGCGGGCTTTCCTGCTGCCTTCAGCATCAATACTACCCTTTCCCACTTGGCGCCGCACCAGACACAAAAATGGCCTTTGGCTGGAGATGGGTCCCATGCCCAAAGAGCCAGCAGTGAAAACTATGCCTTGTTCTAAATCTCGTTGGGAACCGCTTGCGTAGCCCCAGAGACATGGGGCTGCAGGCTTTCCTGCTGCCTTCAGTCTCCAAACCACCCTTTCGCACTTGGCGCCGCGCCAGGCACAAAAATGGCCATACGGCTGGAGATGGGTCCCCCGCCCAAAGAGCCATCAGGGAAAACTATGCCTTGTTCTAAAGCTCTTTGGGAACCGCTTGCGTAGCCCCACAGACCTGGGGGCTGCGGGCTTTCCTGCTGCCTTCAGCCTCAAAACCACCCTTTCCCACTTGGTGCCGCACCAGGCACAAAAATGGCCTACGGCTGGAGATGGGTCCCAGGCCCAAAGAGCCAGCAGTGAAAATTATGCCTTGTTCTAAAGCTCTTTGGGAACCGCTTGCGTAACCACACAGATCTGGGGGCTGCAGGCTTTCCTGCTGCCTTCAGCCTCGACACCACCCTTTCCCACTTGGCGCCGCGCCAGGCACAAAAATGGCCATACGGCTGGAGATGGGTCCCCCGCCGAAGGAGCCAGCAGGGAAAACTATGCCTTGTTCTAAAGCTCTTTGGGAACCGCTTGCGTAATCCCACAGACGTGGGGGCTGCGGGCTTTCCTGCTGCCTTCAGCCTCAACACCAACCTTTCCCACTTGGCGCCGCGCCAGGCACAAAAATGGCCTATGGCTGGAGATGGGTCCCATGCCCAAAGAGCCAGCAGGGAAAACTATGCCTTGTTCTAAACCTCTTTGGGAACTGCTTGCATAGCCCCACAGACCTGGGGGTTGCAGGATTTGCTGGGCCTTCAGCCTCGACACCACCCTTTCCCACTTGGCGCCGCACCAGGCACAAAAATGGCCATACGGCTGGAGATGGGTCCCCACCCAAAGAGCCAGCAGGGAAAACTATGTCTTGTTCTAAAGCTCTTTGGGAACCGCTTGCGTAATCCCACAGACCTGGGGGCTGCGGGCTTTCCTGCTGCCTTCAGCCTCGACACCACCCTTTACCTCTGGGCGCCGCGCCAGGCACAAAAAAGGCCTATGGCTGGAGATGGGTCCCCCGCCCAAAGAGCCAGCAGGGAAAACTATGCCTTGTTCTAAAGGTCTTTGGGAACAGATTCGTAGCCCCACAGACCTGGGGGCTGCGGGCTTTCCTGCTGCCTTCAGCCTCAAAACCACCATTTCCCACTTGGCGCCGCGCCAGGCACAAAAATGGCCATAAGGCTGGAGATGGGTCCCCCGCCCAAAGAGCCAGCAGGGAAAACTATGCCTTGTTCTAAAGCTCTTTGGGAACCGCTTGCGTAGCCCCACAGACCTGGGGGCTGCGGGCCTTCCTGCTGCCTTCAGCATCAAAACTACCCTTTCCCACTTGGTGCCGCACCAGGCACAAAAATGGCCTATGGCTGGAGATGGGTCCCATGCCCAAAGAGCCAGCAGTGAAAATTATGCCTTGTTCTAAAGCTATTTGGGAACGGCTTGCTTGGCCCCACAGACCTGGGGGCTGCGGGCTTTCCTGCTGCCTTCAGCCTCGACACCACCCTTTCCCACTTGGCGCCGCGCCAGGCACAATAATGGCCATACGGCTGGAGATGGGTCCCCCACCCAAAGAGCCAGCAGGGAAAACTATGCCTTGTTCTAAAGCTCTTTGGGAAAGGCTTGCGTAGCCCCACAGACCTGGGGGCTGCGGGCTTTCCTGCTGCCTTCAGCATAAATACTACCCTTTCCCACTTGGCGCCGCACCAGACACAAAAATGGCCTTTGGCTGGAGATGGGTCCCATGCCCAAAGAGCCAGCAGTGAAAACTATGCCTTGTTCTAAATCTCGTTGGGAACCGCTTGCGTAGCCCCAGAGACATGGGGGCTGCAGGCTTTCCTGCTGCCTTCAGTCTCGAAACCACCCTTTCGCACTTGGCGCCGCGCCAGGCACAAAAATGGCCATACGGCTGGAGATGGGTCCCCCGCCCAAAGAGCCATCAGGGAAAACTATGCCTTGTTCTAAAGCTCTTTGGGAACCGCTTGCGTAGCCCCACAGACCTGGGGACTGCGGGCTTTCCTGCTGCCTTCAGCCTCAAAACCACCCTTTCCCACTTGGTGCCGCACCAGGCACAAAAATGGCCTATGGCTGGAGATGGGTCCCATGCCCAAAGAGCCAGCAGTGAAAATTATGCCTTGTTCTAAAGCTCTTTGGGAACCGCTTGCATAACCACACAGATCTGGGGGCTGCAGGCTTTCCTGCTGCCTTCAGCCTCGACACCACCCTTTCCCACTTGGCGCCGCGCCAGGCACAAAAATGGCCATACGGCTGGAGATGGGTCCCCCGCCGAAGGAGCCAGCAGGGAAAACTATGCCTTGTTCTAAAGCTCTTTGGGAACCGCTTGCGTAATCCCACAGACGTGGGGGCTGCGGGCTTTCCTGCTGCCTTCAGCCTCAACACCACCCTTTCCCACTTGGCGCCGCGCCAGGCACAAAAATGGCCTATGGCTGGAGATGGATCCCCTGCCCAAGGAGCCAGCAGGGAAAACTATGCCTTGTTCTAAAGCTCTTTGGGAACAACTTGCGTAGCCCCACAGACCTGGGGGCTGCGGGCTTTCCTGCTGCCTTCAGCCTCGACACCACCCTTTCCCCCTTGGTGCCGCGCCAGGCACAAAAATGGCCAATGGCTGGAGATGGGTCCCATGCCCAAAGAGCCAGCAGGGAAAACTATGCCTTGTTCTAAAGCTCTTTGGGAACCGCTTGCATAGCCCCACAGACCTGGGGGTTGCAGGCTTTGCTGGGCCTTCAGCCTCGACACCACCCTTTCCCACTTGGCGCCGCACCAGGCACAAAAATGGCCATACGGCTGGAGATGGGTCCCCACCCAAAGAGCCAGCAGGGAAAACTATGCCTTGTTCTAAAGCTCTTTGGGAACCGCTTGCGTAATCCCACAGACCTGGGGGCTGCGGGCTTTCCTGCTGCCTTCAGCCTCGACACCACCCTTTCCCACTTGGCGCCGCGCCAGGCACAAAAATGGCCATACGGCTGGAGATGGGTCCCCCGCCCAAAGAGCCAGCAGGGAAAACTATGCCTTGTTCTAAAGCTCTTTGGGAAAGGCTTCCGTAGCCCCACAGACCTGGGGCCTGCGGGCTTTCCTGCTGCCTTCAGCATCAATACTACCCTTTCCCACTTGGCGCCGCACCAGACACAAAAATGGCCTTTGGCTGGAGATGGGTCCCATGCCCAAAGAGCCAGCAGTGAAAACTATGCCTTGTTCTAAATCTCTTTGGGAACCGCTTGCGTAGCCCCAGAGACATGGGGGCTGCAGGCTTTCCTGCTGCCTTCAGTCTCGAAACCACCCTTTCGCACTTGGCGCCGCGCCAGGCACAAAAATGGCCATACGGCTGGAGATGGGTCCCCCGCCGAAGGAGCCATCAGGGAAAACTATGCCTTGTTCTAAAGCTCTTTGGGAACCGCTTAGTAGCCCCACAGACCTGGGGACTGCGGGCTTTCCTGCTGCCTTCAGCCTCAAAACCACCCTTTCCCACTTGGTGCCGCACCAGGCACAAAAATGGCCTATGGCTGGAGATGGGTCCCATGCCCAAAGAGCCAGCAGTGAAAATTATGCCTTGTCCTAAAGCTCTTTGGGAACCGCTTGCGTAACCACACAGATCTGGGGGCTGCAGGCTTTCCTGCTGCCTTCAGCCTCGACACCACCCTTTCCCACTTGGCGCCGCGCCAGGCACAAAAATGGCCATACGGCTGGAGATGGGTCCCCCGCCGAAGGAGCCAGCAGGGAAAACTGTGCCTTGTTCTAAAGCTCTTTGGGAACCGCTTGCGTAATCCCACAGACCTGGGGCCTGCGGGCTTTCCTGCTGCCTTCAGCCTCAACACCACCCTTTCCCACTTGGCGCCGCGCCAGGCACAAAAATGGCCTATGGCTGGAGATGGATCCCCTGCCCAAGGGGCCAGCAGGGAAAACTATGCCTTGTTCTAAAGCTCTTTGGGAACCGCTTGCGTAGCCCCACAGACCTGGGGGCTGCAGGCTTTGCTGCTACCTTCAGCCTCAAAGCCACCCTTTCCCACTTGGCGCCGCATCAGGCACAAAAATGGCCATACAGCTGGAGATGGGTCCCACGCCCAAAGAACAAGTAGGGAACACTCTGCCATGTTCTAAAGCTCTTTGGGAACCGCTTGCATAGCCCCACAGACCTGGGGGTTGCAGGCTTTGCTGGGCCTTCAGCCTCGACACCACCCTTTCCCACTTGGCGCCGCACCAGGCACAAAAATGGCCATACGGCTGGAGATGGGTCCCCACCCAAAGAGCCATTAGGGAAAACTATGCCTTGTTCTAAAGCTCTTTGGGAACCGCTTGCGTAATCCCACAGACCTGGGGGCTGCGGGCTTTCCTGGGGCCTTCAGCCTCGACACCACCCTTTCCCACTTGGCGCCGCGCCAGGCACAAAAATGGCCATACGGCTGGAGATGGGTCCCCCGCCCAAAGAGCCATCAGGGAAAACTATGCCTTGTTCTAAAGCTCTTTGGGAACCGCTTGCGTAGCCCCACAGACCTGGGGGCTGCGGGCCTTCCTGCTGCCTTCAGCATCAAAACTACCCTTTCCCACTTGGTGCCGCACCAGGCACAAAAATGGCCTATGGCTGGAGATGGGTCCCATGCCCAAAGAGCCAGCAGTGAAAATTATGCCTTGTTCTAAAGCTATTTGGGAACGGCTTGCTTGGCCCCACAGACCTGGGGGCTGCGGGCTTTCCTGCTGCCTTCAGCCTCGACACCACTCTTTCCCACTTGGCGCCGCGCCAGGCACAAAAATGGCCATACGGCTGGAGATGGGTCCCCCACCCAAAGAGCCAGCAGGGAAAACTATGCCTTGTTCTAAAGCTCTTTGGGAAAGGCTTGCGTAGCCCCACAGACCTGGTGGCTGCGGGCTTTCCTGCTGCCTTCAGCATCAATACTACCCTTTCCCACTTGGCGCCGCACCAGACACAAAAATGGCCTATGGCTGGAGATGGGTCCCCTGCCCAAAGAGCCAGCAGTGAAAACTATGCCTTGTTCTAAATCTCGTTGGGAACCGCTTGCGTAGCCCCAGAGACATGGGGGCTGCAGGCTTTCCTGCTGCCTTCAGTCTCGAAACCACCGTTTCGCACTTGGCGCCGCGCCAGGCACAAAAATGGCCATACGGCTGGAGATGGGTCCCCCGCCCAAAGAGCCATCAGGGAAAACTATGCCTTGTTCTAAAGCTCTTTGGGAACCGCTTGCGTAATCCCACAGACGTGGGGGCTGCGGGCTTTCCTGCTGCCTTCAGCCTCAACACCAACCTTTCCCACTTGGTGCCGCACCAGGCACAAAAATGGCCTATGGCTGGAGATGGGTCCCATGCCCAAAGAGCCAGCAGTGAAAATTATGCCTTGTTCTAAAGCTCTTTGGGAACCGCTTGCGTAACCACACAGATCTGGGGGCTGCAGGCTTTCCTGCTGCCTTCAGCCTCGACACTACCCTTTCCCACTTGGCGCCGCGCCAGGCACAAAAATGGCCATACGGCTGGAGATGGGTCCCCCGCCGAAGGAGCCAGCAGGGAAAACTATGCCTTGTTCTAAAGCTCTTTGGGAACCGCTTGCGTAATCCCACAGACGTGGGGGCTGCGGGCTTTCCTGCTGCCTTCAGCCTCAACACCACCCTTTCCCACTTGGCGCCGCGCCAGGCACAAAAATGGCCTATGGCTGGAGATGGATCCCCTGCCCAAGGAGCCAGCAGGGAAAACTATGCCTTGTTCTAAAGCTCTTTGGGAACAACTTGCGTAGCCCCACAGACCTGGGGGCTGCAGGCTTTCCTGCTGCCTTCAGTCTCGAAACCACCCTTTCGCACTTGGCGCCGCGCCAGGCACAAAAATGGCCATACGGCTGGAGATGGGTCCCCCGCCCAAAGAGCCATCAGGGAAAACTATGCCTTGTTCTAAAGCTCTTTGGGAACCGCTTGCGTAGCCCCACAGACCTGGGGACTGCGGGCTTTCCTGCTGCCTTCAGCCTCAAAACCACCCTTTCCCACTTGGCGCCGCACCAGACACAAAAATGGCCTTTGGCTGGAGATGGGTCCCATGCCCAAAGAGCCAGCAGTGAAAACTATGCCTTGTTCTAAATCTCTTTGGGAACCGCTTGCGTAGCCCCAGAGACATGGGGGCTGCAGGCTTTCCTGCTGCCTTCAGTCTCGAAACCACCCTTTCGCACTTGGCGCCGCGCCAGGCACAAAAATGGCCATACGGCTGGAGATGGGTCCCCCGCCGAAGGAGCCATCAGGGAAAACTATGCCTTGTTCTAAAGCTCTTTGGGAACCGCTTAGTAGCCCCACAGACCTGGGGACTGCGGGCTTTCCTGCTGCCTTCAGCCTCAAAACCACCCTTTCCCACTTGGTGCCGCACCAGGCACAAAAATGGCCTATGGCTGGAGATGGGTCCCATGCCCAAAGAGCCAGCAGTGAAAATTATGCCTTGTCCTAAAGCTCTTTGGGAACCGCTTGCGTAACCACACAGATCTGGGGGCTGCAGGCTTTCCTGCTGCCTTCAGCCTCGACACCACCCTTTCCCACTTGGCGCCGCGCCAGGCACAAAAATGGCCATACGGCTGGAGATGGGTCCCCCGCCGAAGGAGCCAGCAGGGAAAACTATGCCTTGTTCTAAAGCTCTTTGGGAACCGCTTGCGTAATCCCACAGACCTGGGGCCTGCGGGCTTTCCTGCTGCCTTCAGCCTCAACACCACCCTTTCCCACTTGGCGCCGCGCCAGGCACAAAAATGGCCTATGGCTGGAGATGGATCCCCTGCCCAAGGGGCCAGCAGGGAAAACTATGCCTTGTTCTAAAGCTCTTTGGGAACCGCTTGCGTAGCCCCACAGACCTGGGGGCTGCAGGCTTTGCTGCTACCTTCAGCCTCAAAGCCACCCTTTCCCACTTGGCGCCGCATCAGGCACAAAAATGGCCATACAGCTGGTGATATGTCCCACGCCCAAAGAACAAGTAGGGAACACTCTGCCATGTTCTAAAGCTCTTTGGGAACCGCTTGCGTAGCCCCACCGACCTGGGGGCTGCGGGCCTTCCTGCTGCCTTCAGCCTCGACACCACCCTTTCACACTTGGCGCCGCGCCAGGCACAAAAATGGCCTATGGCTGGAGATGGATCCCCTGCTCAAGGAGCCAGCAGGGAAAACTATGCCTTGTTCTAAAGCTCTTTGGGAACCACTTGCGTAGCCCCACAGACCTGGGGGCTGCGGGCTTTCCTGCTGCCTTCAGCCTCGACACCACCCTTTCCCCCTTGGTGCCGCGCCAGGCACAAAAATGGCCAATGGCTGGAGATGGGTCCCATGCCCAAAGAGCCAGCAGGGAAAACTATGCCTTGTTCTAAAGCTCTTTGGGAACCGCTTGCATAGCCCCACAGACCTGGGGGTTGCAGGCTTTTCTGGGCCTTCAGCCTCGACACCACCCTTTCCCACTTGGCGCCGCGCCAGGCACAAAAATGGCCATACGGCTGGAGATGGGTCCCCCGCCCAAAGAGCCATCAGGGAAAACTATGCCTTGTTCTAAAGCTCTTTGGGAACCGCTTGCGTAGCCCCACAGACCTGGGGGCTGCGGGCCTTCCTGCTGCCTTCAGCATCAAAACTACCCTTTCCCACTTGGTGCCGCACCAGGCACAAAAATGGCCTATGGCTGGAGATGGGTCCCATGCCCAAAGAGCCAGCAGTGAAAATTATGCCTTGTTCTAAAGCTATTTGGGAACGGCTTGCTTGGCCCCACAGACCTGGGGGCTGCGGGCTTTCCTGCTGCCTTCAGCCTCGACACCACCCTTTCCCCCTTGGCGCCGCGCTAGGCACAAAAATGGCCATACGGCTGGAGATGGGTCCCCCACCCAAAGAGCCATCAGGGAAAACTATGCCTTGTTCTAAAGCTCTTTGGGAACCGCTTGCGTAATCCCACAGACGTGGGGGCTGCGGGCTTTCCTGCTGCCTTCAGCCTCAACACCAACCTTTCCCACTTGGTGCCGCACCAGGCACAAAAATGGCCTATGGCTGGAGATGGGTCCCATGCCCAAAGAGCCAGCAGTGAAAATTATGCCTTGTTCTAAAGCTCTTTGGGAACCGCTTGCGTAACCACACAGATCTGGGGGCTGCAGGCTTTCCTGCTGCCTTCAGCCTCGACACTACCCTTTCCCACTTGGCGCCGCGCCAGGCACAAAAATGGCCATACGGCTGGAGATGGGTCCCCCGCCGAAGGAGCCAGCAGGGAAAACTATGCCTTGTTCTAAAGCTCTTTGGGAACCGCTTGCGTAATCCCACAGACGTGGGGGCTGCGGGCTTTCCTGCTGCCTTCAGCCTCAACACCACCCTTTCCCACTTGGCGCCGCGCCAGGCACAAAAATGGCCTATGGCTGGAGATGGATCCCCTGCCCAAGGAGCCAGCAGGGAAAACTATGCCTTGTTCTAAAGCTCTTTGGGAACAACTTGCGTAGCCCCACAGACCTGGGGGCTGCGGGCTTTCCTGCTGCCTTCAGCCTCGACACCACCCTTTCCCCCTTGGTGCCGCGCCAGGCACAAAAATGGCCAATGGCTGGAGATGGGTCCCATGCCCAAAGAGCCAGCAGGGAAAACTATGCCTTGTTCTAAAGCTCTTTGGGAACCGCTTGCGTAATCCCACAGACCTGGGGGCTGCGGGCTTTCCTGCTGCCTTCAGCCTCGACACCACCCTTTCCCACTTGGCGCCGCGCCAGGCACAAAAATGGCCATACGGCTGGAGATGGGTCCCCCACCCAAAGAGCCAGCAGGGAAAACTATGCCTTGTTCTAAAGCTCTTTGGGAAAGGCTTGCGTAGCCCCAGAGACCTGGTGGCTGCGGGCTTTCCTGCTGCCTTCAGCATCAATACTACCCTTTCCCTCTTGGCGCCGCACCAGACACAAAAATGGCCTTTGGCTGGAGATGGGTCCCATGCCCAAAGAGCCAGCAGTGAAAACTATGCCTTGTTCTAAATCTCGTTGGGAACCGCTTGCGTAGCCCCAGAGACATGGGGGCTGCAGGCTTTCCTGCTGCCTTCAGTCTCGAAACCACCCTTTCGCACTTGGCGCCGCGCCAGGCACAAAAATGGCCATACGGCTGGAGATGGGTCCCCCGCCCAAAGAGCCATCAGGGAAAACTATGCCTTGTTCTAAAGCTCTTTGGGAACCGCTTGCGTAGCCCCACAGACCTGGGGACTGCGGGCTTTCCTGCTGCCTTCAGCCTCAAAATCACCCTTTCCCACTTGGTGCCGCACCAGGCACAAAAATGGCCTATGGCTGGAGATGGGTCCCATGCCCAAAGAGCCAGCAGTGAAAATTATGCCTTGTTCTAAAGCTCTTTGGGAACCGCTTGCGTAACCACACAGATCTGGGGGCTGCAGGCTTTCCTGCTGCCTTCAGCCTCGACACCACCCTTTCCCACTTGGCGCCGCGCCAGGCACAAAAATGGCCATAAGGCTGGAGATGGGTCCCCCGCCCAAGGAGCCAGCAGGGAAAAATATGCCTTGTTCTAAAGCTCTTTGGGAACCGCTTGCGTAATCCCACAGACGTGGGGGCTGCGGGCTTTCCTGCTGCCTTCAGCCTCAACACCACCCTTTCCCACTTGGCGCCGCGCCAGGCACAAAAATGGCCTATGGCTGGAGATGGATCCCCTGCCCAAGGAGCCAGCAGGGAAAACTATGCCTTGTTCTAAAGCTCTTTGGGAACAACTTGCGTAGCCCCACAGACCTGGGGGCTGCGGGCTTTCCTGCTGCCTTCAGCCTCGACACCACCCTTTCGCACTTGGCGCCGCGCCAGGCACAAAAATGGCCATACGGCTGGAGATGGGTCCCCCACCCAAAGAGCCAGCAGGGAAAACTATGCCTTGTTCTAAAGCTCTTTGGAAAGGCTTGCGTAGCCCCACAGACCTGGTGGCTGCGGGCTTTCCTGCTGCCTTCAGCATCAATACAACCCTTTCCCACTTGGCGCCGCACCAGACACAAAAATGGCCTTTGGCTGGAGATGGGTCCCATGCCCAAAGAGCCAGCAGTGAAAACTATGCCTTGTTCTAAATCTCGTTGGGAACCGCTTGCGTAGCCCCAGAGACATGGGGGCTGCAGGCTTTCCTGCTGCCTTCAGTCTCGAAACCACCCTTTCGCACTTGGCGCCGCGCCAGGCACAAAAATGGCCATACGGCTGGAGATGGGTCCCCCGCCCAAAGAGCCATCAGGGAAAACTATGCCTTGTTCTAAAGCTCTTTGGGAACCGCTTGCGTAGCCCCACAGACCTGGGGACTGCGGGCTTTCCTGCTGCCTTCAGCCTCAAAACCACCCTTTCGCACTTGGTGCCGCACCAGGCACAAAAATGGCCTATGGCTGGAGATGGGTCCCATGCCCAAAGAGCCAGCAGTGAAAATTATGCCTTGTTCTAAAGCTCTTTGGGAACCGCTTGCGTAACCACACAGATCTGGGGGCTGCAGGCTTTCCTGCTGCCTTCAGCCTCGACACCACCCTTTCCCACTTGGCGCCGCGCCAGGCACAAAAATGGCCATACGGCTGGAGATGGGTCCCCCGCCGAAGGAGCCAGCAGGGAAAACTATGCCTTGTTCTAAAGCTCTTTGGGAACCGCTTGCATAGCCCCACAGACCTGGGGGTTGCAGGCTTTGCTGGGCCTTCAGCCTCGACACCACCCTTTCCCACTTGGCGCCGCACCAGGCACAAAAATGGCCATACGGCTGGAGATGGGTCCCCACCCAAAGAGCCAGCAGGGAAAACTATGCCTTGTTCTAAAGCTCTTTGGGAACCGCTTGTGTAACCCCTCAGACGTGGGGGCTGCGGGCTTTCCTGCTGCCTTCAGCCTCAACACCACCCTTTCCCACTTGGCGCCGCGCCAGGCACAAAAATGGCCTATGGCTGGAGATGGATCCCCTGCCCAAGGAGCCAGCAGGGAAAACTATGCCTTGTTCTAAAGCTCTTTGGGAACAACTTGCGTAGCCCCACAGACCTGGGGGCTGCGGGCTTTCCTGCTGCCTTCAGCCTCGACACCACCCTTTCCCCCTTGGTGCCGCGCCAGGCACAAAAATGGCCAATGGCTGGAGATGGGTCCCATGCCCAAAGAGCCAGCAGGGAAAACTATGCCTTGTTCTAAAGCTCTTTGGGAACCGCTTGCGTAATCCCACAGACCTGGGGGCTGCGGGCTTTCCTGCTGCCTTCAGCCTCGACACCACCCTTTCCCACTTGGCGCCGCGCCAGGCACAAAAATGGCCATACGGCTGGAGATGGGTCCCCCACCCAAAGAGCCAGCAGGGAAAACTATGCCTTGTTCTAAAGCTCTTTGGGAAAGGCTTGCGTAGCCCCAGAGACCTGGTGGCTGCGGGCTTTCCTGCTGCCTTCAGCATCAATACTACCCTTTCCCTCTTGGCGCCGCACCAGACACAAAAATGGCCTTTGGCTGGAGATGGGTCCCATGCCCAAAGAGCCAGCAGTGAAAACTATGCCTTGTTCTAAATCTCGTTGGGAACCGCTTGCGTAGCCCCAGAGACATGGGGGCTGCAGGCTTTCCTGCTGCCTTCAGTCTCGAAACCACCCTTTCGCACTTGGCGCCGCGCCAGGCACAAAAATGGCCATACGGCTGGAGATGGGTCCCCCGCCCAAAGAGCCATCAGGGAAAACTATGCCTTGTTCTAAAGCTCTTTGGGAACCGCTTGCGTAGCCCCACAGACCTGGGGACTGCGGGCTTTCCTGCTGCCTTCAGCCTCAAAATCACCCTTTCCCACTTGGTGCCGCACCAGGCACAAAAATGGCCTATGGCTGGAGATGGGTCCCCCACCCAAAGAGCCAGCAGTGAAAATTATGCCTTGTTCTAAAGCTCTTTGGGAACCGCTTGCGTAACCACACAGATCTGGGGGCTGCAGGCTTTCCTGCTGCCTTCAGCCTCGACACCACCCTTTCCCACTTGGCGCCGCGCCAGGCACAAAAATGGCCATAAGGCTGGAGATGGGTCCCCCGCCCAAGGAGCCAGCAGGGAAAAATATGCCTTGTTCTAAAGCTCTTTGGGAACCGCTTGCGTAATCCCACAGACGTGGGGGCTGCGGGCTTTCCTGCTGCCTTCAGCCTCAACACCACCCTTTCCCACTTGGCGCCGCGCCAGGCACAAAAATGGCCTATGGCTGGAGATGGATCCCCTGCCCAAGGAGCCAGCAGGGAAAACTATGCCTTGTTCTAAAGCTCTTTGGGAACAACTTGCGTAGCCCCACAGACCTGGGGGCTGCGGGCTTTCCTGCTGCCTTCAGCCTCGACACCACCCTTTCGCACTTGGCGCCGCGCCAGGCACAAAAATGGCCATACGGCTGGAGATGGGTCCCCCACCCAAAGAGCCAGCAGGGAAAACTATGCCTTGTTCTAAAGCTCTTTGGGAAAGGCTTGCGTAGCCCCACAGACCTGGTGGCTGCGGGCTTTCCTGCTGCCTTCAGCATCAATACTACCCTTTCCCACTTGGCGCCGCACCAGACACAAAAATGGCCTTTGGCTGGAGATGGGTCCCATGCCCAAAGAGCCAGCAGTGAAAACTATGCCTTGTTCTAAATCTCGTTGGGAACCGCTTGCGTAGCCCCAGAGACATGGGGGCTACAGGCTTTCCTGCTGCCTTCAGTCTCGAAACCACCCTTTCGCACTTGGCGCCGCGCCAGGCACAAAAATGGCCATACGGCTGGAGATGGGTCCCCCGCCCAAAGAGCCATCAGGGAAAACTATGCCTTGTTCTAAAGCTCTTTGGGAACCGCTTGCGTAGCCCCACAGACCTGGGGACTGCGGGCTTTCCTGCTGCCTTCAGCCTCAAAACCACCCTTTCGCACTTGGTGCCGCACCAGGCACAAAAATGGCCTATGGCTGGAGATGGGTCCCATGCCCAAAGAGCCAGCAGTGAAAATTATGCCTTGTTCTAAAGCTCTTTGGGAACCGCTTGCGTAACCACACAGATCTGGGGGCTGCAGGCTTTCCTGCTGCCTTCAGCCTCGACACCACCCTTTCCCACTTGGCGCCGCGCCAGGCACAAAAATGGCCATACGGCTGGAGATGGGTCCCCCGCCGAAGGAGCCAGCAGGGAAAACTATGCCTTGTTCTAAAGCTCTTTGGGAACCGCTTGCATAGCCCCACAGACCTGGGGGTTGCAGGCTTTGCTGGGCCTTCAGCCTCGACACCACCCTTTCCCACTTGGCGCCGCACCAGGCACAAAAATGGCCATACGGCTGGAGATGGGTCCCCACCCAAAGAGCCAGCAGGGAAAACTATGCCTTGTTCTAAAGCTCTTTGGGAACCGCTTGTGTAATCCCACAGACCTGGGGGCTGCGGGCTTTCCTGCTGCCTTCAGCCTCGACACCACCCTTTCCCACTTGGCGCCGCGCCAGGCACAAAAATGGCCATACGGCTGGAGATGGGTCCCCCCACCCAAAGAGCCAGCAGGGAAAACTATGCCTTGTTCTAAAGGTCTTTGGGAAAGGCTTGCGTAGCCCCACAGACCTGGGGCCTGCGGGCTTTTCCTGCTGCCTTCAGCATCAATACTACCCTTTCCCACTTGGCGCCGCACCAGACACAAAAATGGCCTTTGGCTGGAGATGGGTCCCATGGCCAAAGAGCCAGCAGTGAAAACTATGCCTTGTTCTAAAGCTCCTTTGGGAACCGCTTGCGTAGCCCCAGAGACATGGGGGCTGCAGGCTTTCCTGCTGCCTTCAGTCTCGAAACCACCCTTTCGCACTTGGCGCCGCGCCAGGCACAAAAATGGCCATACGGCTGGAGATGGGTCCCCCGCCCAAAGAGCCATCAGGGAAAACTATGCCTTGTTCTAAAGCTCTTTGGGAACCGCTTGCGTAGCCCCACAGACCTGGGGGACTGCGGGCTTTCCTGCTGCCTTCAGCCTCAAAACCACCCTTTCCCACTTAGTGCCGCACCAGGCACAAAAATGGCCTATGGCTGGAGATGGGTCCCATGCCCAAAGAGCCAGCAGTGAAAATTATGCCTTGTTCTAAAGCTCTTTGGGAACCGCTTGCGTAACCACACAGATCTGGGGGCTGCAGGCTTTCCTGCTGCCTTCAGCCTCGACACCACCCTTTCCCACTTGGCGCCGCGCCAGGCACAAAAATGGCCTATGGCTGGAGATGGATCCCCTGCCCAAGGGGCCCAGCAGGGAAAACTATGCCTTGTTCTAAAGCTCTTTGGGAACCGCTTGCGTAGCCCCACAGACCTGGGGGCTGCAGGCTTTGCTGCTACCTTCAGCCTCAAAGCCACCCTTTCCCCACTTGGCGCCGCATCAGGAACAAAAATGGCCATACAGCTGGAGATGGGTCCCACGCCCAAAGAACAAGTAGGGAACACTCTGCCATGTTCTAAAGCTCTTTGGGAACCGCTTGTGTAATCCCACAGACCTGGGGACTGCGGGCTTTCCTGCTGCCTTACCTACAGCCTCAACACCAACCTTTCCACTTGGCGCCGCGCCAGGCACAAAAATGGCATATGGCTGGAGATGGATCCCCTGCCCCAAGGAGCCAGCAAGGAAAACTATGCCTTGTTCTAAAGCTCTTTGGGAACCACTTGCGTAGCCCCACAGACCTGGGGCCTGCGGGCTTTCCTGCTGCCTTCAGCCTCGACACCACCCTTTCCCCCTTGGTGCCGCGCCAGGCACAAAAATGGCCAATGGCTGGAGATGGGTCCCATGCCCAAAGAACCAGCAGGGAAAACTATGCCTTGTTCTAAAGCTCTTTGGGAACCGCTTGCATAGCCCCACAGACCTGGGGGTTGCAGGCTTTGCTGGGCCTTCAGCCTCGACACCACCCTTTCCCACTTGGCGCCGCACCAGGCACAAAAATGGCCATACGGCTGGAGATGGGTCCCCACCCAAAGAGCCAGCAGGGAAAACTATGCCTTGTTCTAAAGCTCTTTGGGAACCGCTTGCGTAATCCCACAGACCTGGGGGCTGCGGGCTTTCCTGCTGCCTTCAGCCTCGACACCACCCTTTACCTCTGGGCGCCGCGCCAGGCACAAAAAAGGCCTATGGCTGGAGATGGGTCCCCCGCCCAAGGAGCCAGCAGGGAAAACTATGCCTTGTTCTAAAGCTCTTTGGGAACAGATTCGTAGCCCCACAGACCTGGGGGCTGCGGGCTTTCCTGCTGCCTTCAGCCTCAAAACCACCATTTCCCACTTGGCGCCGCGCCAGGCACAAAAATGGCCATACGGCTGGAGATGGGTCCCCCGCCCAAAGAGCCATCAGGGAAAACTATGCCTTGTTCTAAAGCTCTTTGGGAACCGCTTGCGTAGCCCCACAGACCTGGGGGCTGCGGGCCTTCCTGCTGCCTTCAGCATCAAAACTACCCTTTCCCACTTCGTGCCGCACCAGGCACAAAAATGGCCATACGGCTGGAGATGGGTCCCATGCCCAAAGAGCCAGCAGTGAAAATTATGCCTTGTTCTAAAGCTATTTGGGAACGGCTTGCTTGGCCCCACAGACCTGGGGGCTGCGGGCTTTCCTGCTGCCTTCAGCCTCGACACCACCCTTTCCCACTTGGCGCCGCGCCAGGCACAAAAATGGCCATACGGCTGGAGATGGGTCCCATGCCCAAAGAGCCAGCAGGGAAAACTATGCCTTGTTCTAAAGCTCTTTGGGAAAGGCTTGCGTAGCCCCACAGACCTGGTGGCTGCGGGCTTTCCTGCTGCCTTCAGCATCAATACTACCCTTTCCCACTTGGCGCCGCACCAGACACAAAAATGGCCTTTGGCTGGAGATGGGTCCCATGCCCAAAGAGCCAGCAGTGAAAACTATGCCTTGTTCTAAATCTCTTTGGGAACCGCTTGCGTAGCCCCAGAGACATGGGGGCTGCAGGCTTTCCTGCTGCCTTCAGTCTCGAAACCACCCTTTCGCACTTGGCGCCGCGCCAGGCACAAAAATGGCCTATGGCTGGAGATGGGTCCCATGCCCAAAGAGCCAGCAGTGAAAATTATGCCTTGTTCTAAAGCTCTTTGGGAACCGCTTGCGTAACCACACAGACCTGGGGGCTGCAGGCTTTCCTGCTGCCTTCAGCCTCGACACCACCCTTTCCCACTTGGCGCCGCGCCAGGCACAAAAATGGCCATACGGCTGGAGATGGGTCCCCCGCCGAAGGAGCCAGCAGGGAAAAATATGCCTTGTTCTAAAGCTCTTTGGGAACTGCTTGCGTAATCCCACAGACGTGGGGGCTGCGGGCTTTCCTGCTGCCTTCAGCCTCAACACCAACCTTTCCCACTTGGCGCCGCGCCAGGCACAAAAATGGCCTATGGCTGGAGATGGATCCCCTGCCCAAGGAGCCAGCAGGGAAAACTATGCCTTGTTCTAAAGCTCTTTGGGAACCACTTGCGTAGCCCCACAGACCTGGGGGCTGCGGGCTTTCCTGCTGCCTTCAGCATCGACACCACCCTTTCCCCCTTGGTGCCGTGCCAGGCACAAAAATGGCCAATGGCTGGAGATGGGTCCCATGCCCAAAGAGCCAGCAGGGAAAACTATGCCTTGTTCTAAAGCTCTTTGGGAACCGCTTGCATAGCCCCACAGACCTGGGGGTTGCAGGCTTTGCTGGGCCTTCAGCCTCGACACCACCCTTTCCCACTTGGCGCCGCGCCAGGCACAAAAATGGCCATACGGCTGGAGATGGGTCCCCACCCAAAGAGCCAGCAGGGAAAACTATGCCTTGTTCTAAATGTCTTTGGGAACCACTTGCGTAATCCCACAGACCTGGGGGCTGCGGGCTTTCCTGCTGCCTTCAGCCTCGACACCACCCTTTACATCTGGGCGCCGCGCCAGGCACAAAAATGGCCATAGGGCTGGAGATGGGTCCTGCGCCCAAGGAGCCAGCAGGGAAAACTATCCCTTGTTCTAAAGCTCTTTGGGAACCGCTTGCGTAGCCCCACAGACCTGGGAGCTACGGGCCTTCCTGTTGCCTTCAGCCTCAAAGCCACCCTTTCGCACTTGGCGCCGCGCCAGGCACCAAAAAGGCCTATGGCTGGAGATGGGTCCCCCGTCCAAGGAGCCAGCAGGGAAAACTATGCCTTGTTCTAAAGGTCTTTGGGAACAGATTCGTAGCCCCACAGACCTGGGGGCTGCGGGCTTTCCTGCTGCCTTCAGCCTCAAAACCACCCTTTCCCACTTGGCGCCGCGCCAGGCACAAAAATGGCCTATGGCTGGAGATGGGTCCCATGCCCAAAGAGCCAGCAGTGAAAATTATGCCTTGTTCTAAAGCTCTTTGGGAACCGCTTGCGGAACCACACAGATCTGGGGGCTGCGGGCTTTCCTGCTGCCTTCAGCCTCGACACCACCCTTTCCCCCTTGGTGCCGCGCCAGGCACAAAAATGGCCATACGGCTGGAGATGGGTCCCCACCCAAAGAGCCAGCAGGGAAAATTATGCCTTGTTCTAAAGCTCTTTGGGAACCGCTTGCGTAATCCCACAGACGTGGGGGCTGCGGGCTTTCCTGCTGCCTTCAGCCTCGACACCACCCTTTACCTCTTGGCGCCGCGCCAGGCCCAAAAATGGCCATACGGCTGGAGATGGGTCCCCTGCCCAAAGAGCCAGCAGGGAAAACTATGCCTTGTTCTAAAGCTCTTTGGGAACCGCTTGCGTAGCCCCACAGACCTGGGAGCTACGGGCCTTCCTGTTGCCTTCAGCCTCGACACCACCCTTTCCCACTTGGTGCCGTGCCAGGCACAAAAATGGCCTACGGCTGGAGATGGATCCCCCGCCCAAAGAGCCAGCAGGGAAAACTATGCCTTGTTCTAAAGCTCTTTGGGAACCGCTTGCCTAGCGCCACAGACCTGAGGGCTGCGGGCTTTCCTGATGCCTTCAGCCTCGAAGCCACCCTTTCGCATTTGGCGCCGCGCCAGGCACAAAAATGGGCATATGGCTGGAGATGGGTCCCATGCCCAAAGAGCCAGCAGGGAAAACTATGCCTTGTTCTAAAGCTCTTTGGGAACCGCTTGCGGAGACCCACAGACCTGGGGCTGCAGGCTTTCCTGCTGCCTTCAGCCTCAAAAGCCACCCTTTCCCACTTGGCGCCGCGCCAGGCACAAAAATGGCCATACGGCTGGAGATGGGTCCCCCGCCGAACGAGCCATTAGGGAAAAATATGCCTTGTTCTAAAGCTCTTTGGGAACCACTTGCGTAGCCCCACAGACCTGGGGGCTGCGGGCTTTCCTGCTGCCTTCAGCCTCGATACCACCATTTCTGTCTGGGCTCCGCGCCAGGCACAAAAATGGCCACATGGCTGGAGATGGGTCCCCCGCCCAAGGAGCCAGCAGGGAAAACTATGTCTTGTTCTAAAGCTCTTTGGTAACCACTTGCGTAGCCCCACAGACCTGGGGGCTGCGGGCCTTCCTGCTGCCTTCAGCCTCAAAACCACCCTTTCGCACTTGGCGCCGCTCCAGGCCCAAAAATGGCCATACGGCTGGAGATGGGTCCCCCGCCCAAGGAGCCAGCAGGGAAAACTATGCCTTGTTCTAAAGCTCTTTGGGAACCGCTTGCAAAGCCCCACAGACCTGGGAGCTACGGGCCTTCCTGTTGCCTTCAGCCTCGACACCACCCTTTCCCACTTGGCGCCGCGCCAGGCACAAAAATGGCCTATAGCTAGAGATGGGTCCCCCGCCCAAAGAGCCAGCAGGTAAAACTATGCCTTGTTCTAAAGCTCTTTGATAACCACTTGCGTAGCCCCACAGACCTGGGGGCTGCGGGCTTTCCTGCTGCCTTCAGCCTCAAAACCACCCTTTCCCACTTGGCGCCGCTCCAGGCCCAAAAATGGCCATACGGCTGGAGATGGGTCCCCCGCCCAAAGAGCCAGCAGGGAAAACTATGCCTTGTTCTAAAGCTCTTTGGGAACCACTTGTGTAGCCCCACAGACCTGGGGGCTGCAGGCTTTCCTACTTCCTTCAGCCTCAAAACCACCCTTTCCCTCTGGGCGCCGGGCCAGGCACAAAAATGGCCACATGGCTGGAGATGGGTCCCCCGCCCAAGGAGCCAGCAGGGAAAACTATGCCTTGTTCTAAAGCTCTTTGGGAACCGCTTGCGGAGACCCACAGACCTGGGGCTGCAGGCTTTCCTGCTGCCTTCAGCCTCAAAAGCCACCCTTTTCCACTTGGCGCCGCGCCAGGCACAAAAATGGCCATACGGCTGGAGATGGGTCCCCCGCCGAACGAGCCATTAGGGAAACCTATGCCTTGTTCTAAAGCTCTTTGGGAACCACTTGCGTAGCCCCACAGACCTGGGGGCTGCGGGCTTTCCTGCTGCCTTCAGCCTCGATACCACCATTTCCGTCTGGTCTCCGCGCCAGGCACAAAAATGGCCACATGGCTGGAGATGGGCCCCCGCCCAAGGAGCCAGCAGGGAAAACTATGCCTTGTTCTAAAGCTCTTTGGTAACCACTTGCGTAGCCCCACAGACCTGGGGGCTGCGGGCCTTCCTGCTGCCTTCAGCCTCAAAACCACCCTTTCGCACTTGGCGCCGCTCCAGGCCCAAAAATGGCCATATGGCTGGAGATGGGTCCCCCGCCCAAGGAGCCAGCAGGGAAAACTATGCCTTGTTCTAAAGCTCTCTGGGAACCACTTGCGTAGCCCCACAGACCTGGGGGCTGTGGGCTTTCCTACTGCCTTCAGCCTCAAAACAACCCTTTCCCTCTGGGCGCCGGGCCAGGCACAAAATGGGCATACGGCTGGAGATGCGTACCCTGCCCAAAGAGCCAGCAGGGAAAACTATGCCTTGTTCTAAAGAACTTTGGGAACCGCTTGCGTAGCCGCACAGACCTGGGAGCTACGGGCCTTCCTGTTGCCTTCAGCCTCGACACCACCCTTTCCCACTTGGTGCAGCGCCAAGCACAAAAATGGCCATACGGCTGGAGATGGGTCCCCCGCCCAAGGAGCCAGCAGGGAAAACTATGCCTTGTTCTAAAGCTCTTTGGGAACCGCTTGCGGAGACCCAGAGACCTGGGGGCTGCAGGCTTTCCTACTGCCTTCAGCCTCAAAGCCACCCTTTCGCACTTGGCGCTGCGCCAGGCACAAAAATGGGCATATGGCTGGAGATGGGTCCCATGCCCAAAGAGCCAGCAGTGAAAATTATGCCTTGTTCTAAAGCTCTTTGGGAACCGCTTGCGTAACCACACAGATCTGGGGGCTGCAGGCTTTCCTGCTGCCTTCAGCCTCGACACCACCCTTTCCCACTTGGCGCCGCGCCAGGCACAAAAATGGCCATACGGCTGGAGATGGGTCCCCCGCCGAAGGAGCCAGCAGGGAAAACTATGCCTTGTTCTAAAGCTCTTTGGGAACCGCTTGCATAGCCCCACAGACCTGGGGGTTGCAGGCTTTGCTGGGCCTTCAGCCTCGACACCACCCTTTCCCACTTGGCGCCGCACCAGGCACAAAAATGGCCATACGGCTGGAGATGGGTCCCCACCCAAAGAGCCAGCAGGGAAAACTATGCCTTGTTCTAAAGCTCTTTGGGAACCGCTTGTGTAATCCCACAGACCTGGGGGCTGCGGGCTTTCCTGCTGCCTTCAGCCTCGACACCACCCTTTCCCACTTGGCGCCGCGCCAGGCACAAAAATGGCCATACGGCTGGAGATGGGTCCCCCACCCAAAGAGCCAGCAGGGAAAACTATGCCTTGTTCTAAAGGTCTTTGGGAAAGGCTTGCGTAGCCCCACAGACCTGGGGCCTGCGGGCTTTCCTGCTGCCTTCAGCATCAATACTACCCTTTCCCACTTGGCGCCGCACCAGACACAAAAATGGCCTTTGGCTGGAGATGGGTCCCATGGCCAAAGAGCCAGCAGTGAAAACTATGCCTTGTTCTAAAGCTCTTTGGGAACCGCTTGCGTAGCCCCAGAGACATGGGGGCTGCAGGCTTTCCTGCTGCCTTCAGTCTCGAAACCACCCTTTCGCACTTGGCGCCGCGCCAGGCACAAAAATGGCCATACGGCTGGAGATGGGTCCCCCGCCCAAAGAGCCATCAGGGAAAACTATGCCTTGTTCTAAAGCTCTTTGGGAACCGCTTGCGTAGCCCCACAGACCTGGGGACTGCGGGCTTTCCTGCTGCCTTCAGCCTCAAAACTACCCTTTCCCACTTAGTGCCGCACCAGGCACAAAAATGGCCTATGGCTGGAGATGGGTCCCATGCCCAAAGAGCCAGCAGTGAAAATTATGCCTTGTTCTAAAGCTCTTTGGGAACCGCTTGCGTAACCACACAGATCTGGGGGCTGCAGGCTTTCCTGCTGCCTTCAGCCTCGACACCACCCTTTCCCACTTGGCGCCGCGCCAGGCACAAAAATGGCCTATGGCTGGAGATGGATCCCCTGCCCAAGGGGCCAGCAGGGAAAACTATGCCTTGTTCTAAAGCTCTTTGGGAACCGCTTGCGTAGCTCCACAGACCTGGGGGCTGCAGGCTTTGCTGCTACCTTCAGCCTCAAAGCCACCCTTTCCCACTTGGCGCCGCATCAGGAACAAAAATGGCCATACAGCTGGAGATGGGTCCCACGCCCAAAGAACAAGTAGGGAACACTCTGCCATGTTCTAAAGCTCTTTGGGAACCGCTTGCGTAATCCCACAGACCTGGGGACTGCGGGCTTTCCTGCTGCCTTCAGCCTCAACACCAACCTTTCCCACTTGGCGCCGCGCCAGGCACAAAAATGGCATATGGCTGGAGATGGATCCCCTGCCCAAGGAGCCAGCAAGGAAAACTATGCCTTGTTCTAAAGCTCTTTGGGAACCACTTGCGTAGCCCCACAGACCTGGGGCCTGCGGGCTTTCCTGCTGCCTTCAGCCTCGACACCACCCTTTCCCCCTTGGTGCCGCGCCAGGCACAAAAATGGCCAATGGCTGGAGATGGGTCCCATGCCCAAAGAACCAGCAGGGAAAACTATGCCTTGTTCTAAAGCTCTTTGGGAACCGCTTGCATAGCCCCACAGACCTGGGGGTTGCAGGCTTTGCTGGGCCTTCAGCCTCGACACCACCCTTTCCCACTTGGCGCCGCACCAGGCACAAAAATGGCCATACGGCTGGAGATGGGTCCCCACCCAAAGAGCCAGCAGGGAAAACTATGCCTTGTTCTAAAGCTCTTTGGGAACCGCTTGCGTAATCCCACAGACCTGGGGGCTGCGGGCTTTCCTGCTGCCTTCAGCCTCGACACCACCCTTTACCTCTGGGCGCCGCGCCAGGCACAAAAAAGGCCTATGGCTGGAGATGGGTCCCCCGCCCAAGGAGCCAGCAGGGAAAACTATGCCTTGTTCTAAAGCTCTTTGGGAACAGATTCGTAGCCCCACAGACCTGGGGGCTGCGGGCTTTCCTGCTGCCTTCAGCCTCAAAACCACCATTTCCCACTTGGCGCCGCGCCAGGCACAAAAATGGCCATACGGCTGGAGATGGGTCCCCCGCCCAAAGAGCCATCAGGGAAAACTATGCCTTGTTCTAAAGCTCTTTGGGAACCGCTTGCGTAGCCCCACAGACCTGGGGGCTGCGGGCCTTCCTGCTGCCTTCAGCATCAAAACTACCCTTTCCCACTTGGTGCCGCACCAGGCACAAAAATGGCCATACGGCTGGAGATGGGTCCCATGCCCAAAGAGCCAGCAGTGAAAATTATGCCTTGTTCTAAAGCTATTTGGGAACGGCTTGCTTGGCCCCACAGACCTGGGGGCTGCGGGCTTTCCTGCTGCCTTCAGCCTCGACACCACCCTTTCCCACTTGGCGCCGCGCCAGGCACAAAAATGGCCATACGGCTGGAGATGGGTCCCATGCCCAAAGAGCCAGCAGGGAAAACTATGCCTTGTTCTAAAGCTCTTTGGGAAAGGCTTGCGTAGCCCCACAGACCTGGTGGCTGCGGGCTTTCCTGCTGCCTTCAGCATCAACACTACCCTTTCCCACTTGGCGCCGCACCAGACACAAAAATGGCCTTTGGCTGGAGATGGGTCCCATGCCCAAAGAGCCAGCAGTGAAAACTATGCCTTGTTCTAAATCTCTTTGGGAACCGCTTGCGTAGCCCCAGAGACATGGGGGCTGCAGGCTTTCCTGCTGCCTTCAGTCTCGAAACCACCCTTTCGCACTTGGCGCCGCGCCAGGCACAAAAATGGCCTATGGCTGGAGATGGGTCCCATGCCCAAAGAGCCAGCAGTGAAAATTATGCCTTGTTCTAAAGCTCTTTGGGAACCGCTTGCGTAACCACACAGACCTGGGGGCTGCAGGCTTTCCTGCTGCCTTCAGCCTCGACACCACCCTTTCCCACTTGGCGCCGCGCCAGGCACAAAAATGGCCATACGGCTGGAGATGGGTCCCCCGCCGAAGGAGCCAGCAGGGAAAACTATGCCTTGTTCTAAAGCTCTTTGGGAACTGCTTGCGTAATCCCACAGACGTGGGGGCTGCGGGCTTTCCTGCTGCCTTCAGCCTCAACACCAACCTTTCCCACTTGGCGCCGCGCCAGGCACAAAAATGGCCTATGGCTGGAGATGGATCCCCTGCCCAAGGAGCCAGCAGGGAAAACTATGCCTTGTTCTAAAGCTCTTTGGGAACCACTTGCGTAGCCCCACAGACCTGGGGGCTGCGGGCTTTCCTGCTGCCTTCAGCCTCGACACCACCCTTTCCCCCTTGGTGCCGTGCCAGGCACAAAAATGGCCAATGGCTGGAGATGGGTCCCATGCCCAAAGAGCCAGCAGGGAAAACTATGCCTTGTTCTAAAGCTCTTTGGGAACCGCTTGCATAGCCCCAGAGACCTGGGGGTTGCAGGCTTTGCTGGGCCTTCAGCCTCGACACCACCCTTTCCCACTTGGCGCCGCGCCAGGCACAAAAATGGCCATACGGCTGGAGATGGGTCCCCACCCAAAGAGCCAGCAGGGAAAACTATGCCTTGTTCTAAATGTCTTTGGGAACCACTTGCGTAATCCCACAGACCTGGGGGCTGCGGGCTTTCCTGCTGCCTTCAGCCTCGACACCACCCTTTACATCTGGGCGCCGCGCCAGGCACAAAAATGGCCATAGGGCTGGAGATGGGTCCTGCGCCCAAGGAGCCAGCAGGGAAAACTATCC
The DNA here is from genome assembly GCF_028500815.1 of Rissa tridactyla. Classification (NCBI taxonomy): domain Eukaryota; kingdom Metazoa; phylum Chordata; class Aves; order Charadriiformes; family Laridae; genus Rissa; species Rissa tridactyla. The sequence goes on from NW_026529377.1 coordinate 135,443, forward strand.
CTTGTTCTAAAGCTCTTTGGGAACCGCTTGCGTAGCCCCACAGACCTGGGAGCTACGGGCCTTCCTGTTGCCTTCAGCCTCAAAGCCACCCTTTCGCACTTGGCGCCGCGCCAGGCACCAAAAAGGCCTATGGCTGGAGATGGGTCCCCCGCCCAAGGAGCCAGCAGGGAAAACTATGCCTTGTTCTAAAGGTCTTTGGGAACAGATTCGTAGCCCCACAGACCTGGGGGCTGCGGGCTTTCCTGCTGCCTTCAGCCTCAAAACCACCCTTTCCCACTTGGCGCCGCGCCAGGCACAAAAATGGCCATACGGCTGGAGATGGGTCCCCCGCGCAAAGAGCCAGCAGGGAAAACTATACCTTGTTCTAAAGATCTTTGGGAACCGCTTGCGTAGCCCCAGAGACACGGGGACTGCGGGCTTTCCTGCTGCCTTCAGCCTCAAAACCACCCTTTCCCACTTGGTGCCGCACCAGGCACAAAAATGGCCTATGGCTGGAGATGGGTCCCATGCCCAAAGAGCCAGCAGTGAAAATTATGCCTTGTTCTAAAGCTCTTTGGGAACCGCTTGCGTAACCACACAGACCTGGGGGCTGCGGGCTTTCCTGCTGCCTTCAGCCTCGACACCACCCTTTCCCCCTTGGTGCCGCGCCAGGCACAAAAATGGCCATACGGCTGGAGATGGGTCCCCACCCAAAGAGCCAGCAGGGAAAATTATGCCTTGTTCTAAAGCTCTTTGGGAACCGCTTGCGTAATCCCACAGACCTGGGGGCTGCGGGCTTTCCTGCTGCCTTCAGCCTCGACACCACCCTTTACCTCTTGGCGCCGCGCCAGGCCCAAAAATGGCCATACGGCTGGAGATGGGTCCCCTGCCCAAAGAGCCAGCAGGGAAAACTATGCCTTGTTCTAAAGGTCTTTGGGAACCGCTTGCGTAGCCCCACAGACCTGGGAGCTACGGGCCTTCCTGTTGCCTTCAGCCTCGACACCACCCTTTCCCACTTGGTGCCGCGCCAGGCACAAAAATGGCCTACGGGTGGAGATGGATCGCCCGCCCAAAGAGCCAGCAGGGAAAACTATGCCTTGTTCTAAAGCTCTTTGGGAACCGCTTGCCTAGCCCCACAGACCTGAGGGCTGCGGGCTTTCCTGCTGCCTTCAGCCTCGAAGCCACCCTTTCGCATTTGGCGCCGCGCCAGGCACAAAAATGGGCATATGGCTGGAGATGGGTCCCATGCCCAAAGAGCCAGCAGGGAAAACTATGCCTTGTTCTAAAGCTCTTTGGGAACCGCTTGCGGAGACCCACAGACCTGGGGCTGCAGGCTTTCCTGCTGCCTTCAGCCTCAAAAGCCACCCTTTCCCACTTGGCGCCGCGCCAGGCACAAAAATGGCCATACGGCTGGAGATGGGTCCCCCGCCGAACGAGCCATTAGGGAAAAATATGCCTTGTTCTAAAGCTCTTTGGGAACCACTTGCGTAGCCCCACAGACCTGGGGGCTGCGGGCTTTCCTGCTGCCTTCAGCCTCGATACCACCATTTCTGTCTGGGCTCCGCGCCAGGCACAAAAATGGCCACATGGCTGGAGATGGGTCCCCCGCCCAAGGAGCCAGCAGGGAAAACTATGTCTTGTTCTAAAGCTCTTTGGTAACCACTTGCGTAGCCCCACAGACCTGGGGGCTGCGGGCCTTCCTGCTGCCTTCAGCCTCAAAACCACCCTTTCGCACTTGGCGCCGCTCCAGGCCCAAAAATGGCCATACGGCTGGAGATGGGTCCCCCGCCCAAGGAGCCAGCAGGGAAAACTATGCCTTGTTCTAAAGCTGTCTGGGAACCACTTGCGTAGCCCCACAGACGTGGGGGCTGTGGGCTTTCCTACTGCCTTCAGCCTCAAAACAACCCTTTCCCTCTGGGCGCCGGGCCAGGCACAAAATGGGCATACGGCTGGAGATGCGTACCCTGCCCAAAGAGCCAGCAGGGAAAACTATGCCTTGTTCTAAAGAACTTTGGGAACCGCTTGCGTAGCCGCACAGACCTGGGAGCTACGGGCCTTCCTGTTGCCTTCAGCCTCGACACCACCCTTTCCCACTTGGTGCCGCGCCAAGCACAAAAATGGCCATACGGCTGGAGATGGGTCCCCCGCCCAAGGAGCCAGCAGGGAAAACTATGCCTTGTTCTAAAGCTCTTTGGGAACCACTTGCGTAGCCCCACAGACCTGGGGGCTGTGGGCTTTCCTGCTGCCTTCAGCCTCAAAACCACCCTTTCCCTCTGGGAACCGCGCCAAGCACAAAAATGGCCATATGGCTGGAGATGGGTCTCCCGCCCAAAGAGCCAGCAGGGAAAACTATGCCTTGTTCTAAAGGTCTTTGGGAACCACTTGCGTAGCCCCACAGACCTGGTTCCTGCGGGCCTTTCTGCTGCTTTCAGCCTCGACACCACCCTTTCCCACTTGGCGCCGCGCCAGGCACAAAAATGGCCTTATGGCTGGAGATGGGTCCCCCGCCCAAAGAGCCAGCAGGGAAAACTATCCCTTGGTCTAAGGCTATTTGGGAACCGCTTGCGTAGCCCCACAGACCTGGGGGCTGCGGGCCTTCCTGCTGCCTTCAGAGTCAAAACCACCCTTTCCCAGTTGGATCCGCGCCAGGCACAAAAATGGCCGTATGGCTGGAGATGTGTGCCACGCCCAAAGAGCCAGCAGGGAAAACTATGCCTTGTTCTAAAGCTCTTTGGGAACCGCTTGCGTAGCCCCACAGACCTGGGGGCTGCGGGCTTTCCTGCTGCCTTCAGCCTCAAAACCACCCTTTTGCACTTGGGGCCGCGCCAGGCACAAAAATGGCCATATGGCTGGAGATGGGTCCCCCGCCCAAAGAGCCAGCAGGGACAACTATGCCTTGTTCTAAAGCTCTTTGGGAACCGCTTGCAAAGCCCCACAGACCTGGGAGCTACGGGCCTTCCTGTTGCCTTCAGCCTCGACACCACCCTTTCCCACTTGGCGCCGCGCCAGGCACAAAAATGGCCTATAGCTAGAGATGGGTCCCCCGCCCAAAGAGCCAGCAGGTAAAACTATGCCTTGTTCTAAAGCTCTTTGATAACCACTTGCGTAGCCCCACAGACCTGGGGGCTGCGGGCTTTCCTGCTGCCTTCAGCCTCAAAACCACCCTTTCCCACTTGGCGCCGCTCCAGGCCCAAAAATGGCCATACGGCTGGAGATGGGTCCCCCGCCCAAAGAGCCAGCAGGGAAAACTATGCCTTGTTCTAAAGCTCTTTGGGAACCACTTGTGTAGCCCCACAGACCTGGGGGCTGCAGGCTTCCCTACTTCCTTCAGCCTCAAAACCACCCTTTCCCTCTGGGCGCCGGGCCAGGCACAAAAATGGCCACATGGCTGGAGATGGGTCCCCCGCCCAAGGAGCCAGCAGGGAAAACTATGCCTTGTTCTAAAGCTCTTTGGGAACCGCTTGCGGAGACCCACAGACCTGGGGCTGCAGGCTTTCCTGCTGCCTTCAGCCTCAAAAGCCACCCTTTTCCACTTGGCGCCGCGCCAGGCACAAAAATGGCCATACGGCTGGAGATGGGTCCCCCGCCGAACGAGCCATTAGGGAAAACTATGCCTTGTTCTAAAGCTCTTTGGGAACCACTTGCGTAGCCCCACAGACCTGGGGGCTGCGGGCTTTCCTGCTGCCTTCAGCCTCGATACCACCATTTCCGTCTGGTCTCCGCGCCAGGCACAAAAATGGCCACATGGCTGGAGATGGGCCCCCGCCCAAGGAGCCAGCAGGGAAAACTATGCCTTGTTCTAAAGCTCTTTGGTAACCACTTGCGTAGCCCCACAGACCTGGGGGCTGCGGGCCTTCCTGCTGCCTTCAGCCTCAAAACCACCCTTTCGCACTTGGCGCCGCTCCAGGCCCAAAAATGGCCATATGGCTGGAGATGGGTCCCCCGCCCAAGGAGCCAGCAGGGAAAACTATGCCTTGTTCTAAAGCTCTCTGGGAACCACTTGCGTAGCCCCACAGACCTGGGGGCTGTGGGCTTTCCTACTGCCTTCAGCCTCAAAACAACCCTTTCCCTCTGGGCGCCGGGCCAGGCACAAAATGGGCATACGGCTGGAGATGCGTACCCTGCCCAAAGAGCCAGCAGGGAAAACTATGCCTTGTTCTAAAGAACTTTGGGAACCGCTTGCGTAGCCGCACAGACCTGGGAGCTACGGGCCTTCCTGTTGCCTTCAGCCTCGACACCACCCTTTCCCACTTGGTGCCGCGCCAAGCACAAAAATGGCCATACGGCTGGAGATGGGTCCCCCGCCCAAGGAGCCAGCAGGGAAAACTATGCCTTGTTCTAAAGCTCTTTGGGAACCGCTTGCGGAGACCCAGAGACCTGGGGGCTGCAGGCTTTCCTACTGCCTTCAGCCTCAAAGCCACCCTTTCGCACTTGGCGCTGCGCCAGGCACAAAAATGGGCATATGGCTGGAGATGGGTGCCACGCCCAAAGAGCCAGCAGGGAAAACTATCCCTTGTTCTAAGGCTCTTTGGGAACCGCTTGCGTAGCCCCACAGACCTGGGGGCTGCGGGCCTTCCTGCTGCCTTCAGCCTCGACACCACCCTTTCCCACTTAGCGCCGCGCCAGGCACAAAAATGGCGATATGGCTGGAGATGGGTCCCCCGCCCAAGGAGCCAGCAGGGAAAACTGTCCCTTATTATAAGGCTCTTTGGGAACCGCTTGCGTAGCCCCACAGACCTGAGGGCTGCGGGCTTTCCTGCTGCCTTCAGCCTCAAAGCCACCCTTTCCCACTTGGCGCCGCGCCAGGCATAAAAATGGGCATATGGCTGGAGATGGGTCCCCCTCCCAAAGATCCATCAGGGAAAACTATGCCTTGTTCTAAAGCTCTTTGGGAACCGCTTGCGTAGCTCCACAGACCTGGGGGCGGCGGGCCTTCCTGCTGCCTTCAGCCTCGACACCACCCTTTCCCACTTGGCGCCACGCCAGGCACAAAAATGGCCATACGGCTGGAGATGGGTCCCCCGCCCAAAGAGCCAGCAGAGAAAACTATGCCTTGTTCTAAAGCTCTTTGGGAACCGCTTGCGTAGCCCCACAGACCTGGGTGCTGCAGGCTTTCCTGCTGCTTTAAGCCTCAAAAGCCACCCTTTCCCACTTGGCGCCGCGCCAGGCACAAAAATGGCCATATGGCTGCACATGGGTCCCCCGCCGAACGAGCCATTAGGGAAAACTATGCCTTGTTCTAAAGCTCTTTGGGAACCGCTTGCGTAGCCCCACAGACCTGAGGGCTGCGGGCTTTCCTGCTGCCTTCAGCCTCAAAACCACCCTTTCCCCCTTGGCGCCGTGCCAGGCTCAAAAATGGCCATACGGCTGGAGATGGGTCCCATGCCCAAAGAACAAGCAGGGAAAACTATGCCTTGTTCTAAAGCTCTTTGGGAACCGCTTTCAAAGCCCCACAGACCTGGGAGCTACGGGCCTTCCTGTTGCCTTCAGCCTCGACACCACCCTTTCCCACTTGGCGCCGCGCCAGGCACAAAAACGGCCTATAGCTGGAGATGGGTCCCCCGCCCAAAGAGACAGCAGGTAAAACTATGCCTTGTTCTAAAGCTCTTTGATAACCACTTGCGTAGCCCCACAGACCTGGGGGCTGCGGGCTTTCCTGCTGCCTTCAGCCTCGACACCACCCTTTCCCACTTGGCGCCGCGCCAGGCCCAAAAATGGCCATACGGCTGGAGATGGGTCCCCCGCCCAAAGAGCCAGCAGGGAAAACTATGCCTTGTTCTAAAGGTCTTTGGGAACCGCTTGCGTAGCTCCACAGACCTGGGGGCGGCGGGCCTTCCTGCTGCCTTCAGCCTCGACACCACCCTTTCCCACTTGGCGCCACGCCAGGCACAAAAATGGCCATACGGCTGGAGATGGGTCCCCCGCCCAAAGAGCCAGCAGAGAAAACTATGCCTTGTTCTAAAGCTCTTTGGGAACCGCTTGCGTAGCCCCACAGACCTGGGTGCTGCAGGCTTTCCTGCTGCTTTAAGCCTCAAAAGCCACCCTTTCCCACTTGGCGCCGCGCCAGGCACAAAAATGGCCATATGGCTGCACATGGGTCCCCCGCCGAACGAGCCATTAGGGAAAACTATGCCTTGTTCTAAAGCTCTTTGGGAACCGCTTGCGTAGCCCCACAGACCTGAGGGCTGCGGGCTTTCCTGCTGCCTTCAGCCTCAAAACCACCCTTTCCCCCTTGGCGCCGTGCCAGGCTCAAAAATGGCCATACGGCTGGAGATGGGTCCCATGCCCAAAGAACAAGCAGGGAAAACTATGCCTTGTTCTAAAGCTCTTTGGGAACCGCTTTCAAAGCCCCACAGACCTGGGAGCTACGGGCCTTCCTGTTGCCTTCAGCCTCGACACCACCCTTTCCCACTTGGCGCCGCGCCAGGCACAAAAACGGCCTATAGCTGGAGATGGGTCCCCCGCCCAAAGAGACAGCAGGTAAAACTATGCCTTGTTCTAAAGCTCTTTGATAACCACTTGCGTAGCCCCACAGACCTGGGGGCTGCGGGCTTTCCTGCTGCCTTCAGCCTCGACACCACCCTTTCCCACTTGGCGCCGCGCCAGGCCCAAAAATGGCCATACGGCTGGAGATGGGTCCCCCGCCCAAAGAGCCAGCAGGGAAAACTATGCCTTGTTCTAAAGGTCTTTGGGAACCACTTGCGTAGCCCCACAGACCTGGGGGCTGCAGGCTTTCCTACTGCCTTCAGCCTCAAAACCACCCTTTCCCTCTGGGCGCCGCGCCAGGCATAAAAATGGCCATACGGCTGGAGATGGGTCCCCCGCCCAAGGAGCCAGCAGGGAAAACTATCCCTTGTTCTAAGGTTATTTGGGAACCGCTTGCGTAGCCCCACAGACGTGGGAGCTGCGGGCTTTCCTGCTGCCTTCAGCCTCAAAAGCCACCCTTTCCCACTTGGCGCCGCGCTAGGCACAAAAATGGCCATATGGCTGGAGATGGGTCCCCCACCGAACGAGCCATTAGGGAAAACTATGCCTTGTTCTAAAGCTCTTTGGGAACCACTTGCGTAGCCCCACAGACCTGGGGGCTGCGGGCTTTCCTGCTGCCTTCAGCCTCGATACCACCATTTCCGTCTGGTCTCCGCGCCAGGCACAAAAATGGCCACATGGCTGGAGATGGGTCCCCCGCCCAAGGAGCCATTAGGGAAAACTATGCCTTGTTCTAAACCTCTTTGGGAACCACTTCCGTAGCCCCACAGACCTGGGGGCTGTAGGCTTTCCTGCTGCCTTCAGCCTCAAAACCACCCTTTCCCACTTGGCGCCGCTCCAGGCCCAAAAATGGCCATACGGCTGGAGATGGGTCCCCCGCCCAAGGAGCCAGCAGGGAAAACTATGCCTTGTTCTAAAGCACTTTGGGAACCGCTTGCGTAGCCGCACAGACCTGGGAGCTACGGGCCTTCCTGTTGCCTTCAGCCTCGACACCACCGTTTCCCACTTGGTGCCGCGCCAGGCCCAAAAATGGCCATACGGCTGGAGATGGGTCCCCCGCCCAAGGAGCCAGCAGGGAAAACTATGCCTTGTTCTAAAGCTCTTTGGGAACCACTTGCGTAGCCCCACAGACCTGGGGGCTGCGGGCTTTCCTGCTGCCTTCAGCCTCAAAACCACCCTTTCCCTCTGGGAACCGCGCCAAGCACAAAAATGGCCATATGGCTGGAGATGGGTCTCCCGCCCAAAGCGCCAGCAGGGAAAACTATGCCTTGTTCTAAAGCTCTTTGGGAACCGCTTGCGTAGCCCCACAGACCTGGGGCCTGCGGGCCTTTCTGATGCTTTCAGCCTCGACACCACCCTTTCCCACTTGGCGCCGCGCCAGGCACAAAAATGGGCATATGGCTGGAGATGGGTCCCCCGCCCAAAGAGCCAGCAGGGAAAACTATCCCTTGTTCTAAGGCTATTTCGGAACCGCTTGCGTAGCCCCACAGACCTGGGGGCTGCGGGCTTTCCTGCTGCCTTCAGCCTCAAAACCACCCTTTCCCTCTGGGCGCCGCGCCAAGCACAATAATGGCCATACGGCTGGAGATGGGTCCCCCGCCCAAAGAGCCAGCAGGGAAAACTATCCCTTGGTCTAAGGCTATTTGGGAACCGCTTGCGTAGCCCCACAGACCTGGGAGCTGCGGGCCTTCCTGCTGCCTTCAGCCTCAAAACCACCCTTTCCCACTTGGCGCCGCGCCAGGCACAAAAATGGCCATACGGCTGGAGATGGGTCCCCCGCCCAAAGAGACAGCAGGTAAAACTATGCCTTGTTCTAAAGCTCTTTGGGAACCACTTGCGTAGCCCCACAGACCTGGGGGCTCTGCGGGCTTTCCTGCTGCCTTCAGCCTCAACACCACCCTTTCCATCTGGGCGCCGCGCCAAGCACTAAAATGGCCATACGGCTGGAGATGGGTCCCCCGCCCAAAGAGCCAGCAGGGAAAACTATCCCTTGTTCTAAGGCTATTTGGGAACCGCTTGCGTAGCCCCACAGACCTGAGGGCTGCGGGCTTTCCTGCTGCCTTCAGCCTCAAAACCACCCTTTCCCTCTGAGCGCCGCGCCAGGCACAAAAATGGCCATATGGCTGGAGATGGGTCCCCCGCCAAAAGAGCCAGCAGGGAAAACTATGTCTTGTTCTAAAGCTCTTTGGGAACCGCTTGCGTAACTCTACAGATCTGGGAGATACGGGCCTTCCTGTTGCCTTGAGCCTCGACACCACCCTTTCCCACTTGGTGCCGCGCCAGGCACAAAAATGGCCTACGGCTGGAGATGGGTCCCCCGCCCAAGGAGCCAGCAGGGAAAACTATGCCTTGTTCTAAAGCTGTTTGGGAACCTCTTGCGTAGCCCTACAGACCTGGGGGCTGCGGGCTTTCCTGCTGCCTTCAGCCTCAAAACCACCCTTTCCCACTTGGCGGCGCGCCAGGCACAAAAATGGCAATAAGGCTTGAGATGGGTCCCCTGCCCAAGGAGCTAGCAGGGAAAACTATGCCTTGTTCTAAAGCTCTTTGGGAACCGCTTGCGTAGCCCCACAGACCTGGGCTCTGCGCGCTTTCCTGCTGCATTCAGCCTCAACACCACCCTTTCCCTCTGGGCGCCGCGCCAAGCACTAAAATGGCCATACGGGTGGAGATGGGTCCCCCGCCCAAAGAGCCAGCAGGGAAAACTATGCCTTGTTCTAAAGCTCTTTGGGAACCGCTTCCGTAGCCCCACAGACATGGGAGCTACGGGCCTTCCTGCTGCCTTCAGCCTCAAAACCACCCTATACCACTTGGCGCCGCGCCAGGCACAAAAAAGGCCTATGGCTGGAGATGGGTCCCACGCCCAAAGAGCCAGCAGGGAAAACTATGCCTTGTTCTAAAGCTCTTTGGGAACCGCTTGCGTAGACCCACAGACCTGAGGGCTGTGGGCCTTTCTGCTGCCTTCAGCCTCAAAACCACCCTTTCCCACTTAGTGCCGCACCAGGCACAAAAATTGCCTATGGCTGGAGATGGGTCCCATGCCCAAAGAGCCAGAAGTGAAAATTATGCCTTGTTCTAAAGCTCTTTGGGAACCGCTTGCGTAACCACACAGATCTGGGGGCTGCAGGCTTTCCTGCTGCCTTCAGCCTCGACACCACCCTTTCCCACTTGGCGCCGCGCCAGGCACAAAAATGGCCATACGGCTGGAGATGGGTCCCCCGCCGAAGGAGCCAGCAGGGAAAACTATGCCTTGTTCTAAAGCTCTTTGGGAACCGCTTGCGTAATCCCACAGACGTGGGGGCTGCGGGCTTTCCTGCTGCCTTCAGCCTCAACACCAGCCTTTCCCACTTGGCGCCGCGCCAGGCACAAAAATGGCCTATGGCTGGAGATGGATCCCCTACCCAAGGAGCCAGCAGGGAAAACTATGCCTTGTTCTAAAGCTCTTTGGGAACCACTTGCGTAGCCCCAGAGACCTGGGGGCTGCGGGCTTTCCTGCTGCCTTCAGCCTCGACACCACCCTTTCCCCCTTGGTGCCGCGCCAGGCACAAAAATGGCCAATGGCTGGAGATGGGTCCCATGCCCAAAGAGCCAGCAGGGAAAACTATGCCTTGTTCTAAAGGTCTTTGGGAACCGCTTGCATAGCCCCACAGACCTGGGGGTTGCAGGCTTTGCTGGGCCTTCAGCCTCGACACCACCCTTTCCCACTTGGCGCCGCACCAGGCACAAAAATCGCCATACGGCTGGAGATGGGTCCCCACCCAAAGAGACAGCAGGGAAAACTATGCCTTGTTCTAAAGCTCTTTGGGAACCGCTTGCGTAATCCCACAGACCTGGGGGCTGCGGGCTTTCCTGCTGCCTTCAGCCTCGACACCACCCTTTACCTCTGGGCGCCGCGCCAGGCACAAAAATGGCCATAGGGCTGGAGATGGGTCCTGCGCCCAAGGAGCCAGCAGGGAAAACTATGCCTTGTTCTAAAGCTCTTTGGGAACCGCTTGCGTAGCCCCACAGACCTGGGGGCTGCAGGCCTTCCTGCTGCCTTCAGCCTTAAAATCACCCTTTCCCACTTGGCGCCGCGCCAGGCACAAAAATGGCCATACGGCTGGAGATGGGTCCCCCGCCCAAAGAGCCAGCAGGGAAAACTATGCCTTGTTCTAAAGGTCTTTGGGAACCGCTTGCGTAGCCCCACAGACCTGGGAGCTACGGGCCTTCCTGTTGCCTTCAGCCTCAAAGCCACCCTTTCTCACATGGCGCCGCGCCAGGCACAAAAAAGGCCTATGGCTGGAGATGGGTCCCCGCCCAAGGAGCCAGCAGGGAAAACTATGCCTTGTTCTAAAGGTCTTTGGGAACAGATTCGTAGCCCCACAGACCTGGGAGCTGCGGGCTTTCCTGCTGCCTTCAGCCTCAAAACCACCCTTTCCCACTTGGCGCCGCGCCAGGCACAAAAATGGCCATACGGCTGGAGATGGGTCCCCCGCGCAAAGAGCCAGCACGGAAAACTATACCTTGTTCTAAAGCTCTTTGGGAACCGCTTGCGTAGCCCCAGAGACATGGGAGCTGCAGGCTTTCCTGCTGCCTTCAGCCTCAAAACCACCCTTTCCCATTTGGCGCCGCGCCAGGCACAAAAATGGCCATACGGCTGGAGATGGGTCCCCCGTCCAAAGAGCCATCAGGGAAAACTATGCCTTGTTCTAAAGCTCTTTGGGAACCGCTTGCGTAGCCCCAGAGACCTGGGGGCTGCGGGCCTTCCTGCTGCCTTCAGCATCAAAACTACCCTTTCCCACTTGGTGCTGCGCCAGGCACAAAAATGGCCATATGGCTGGAGATGGGTCCCATGCCCAAAGAGCCAGCAGGGAAAACTATGCCTTGTTCTAAAGCTCTTTGGGAACCGCTTGCATAGCCCCACAGAACTGGGGGTTGCAGGCTTTGCTGGGCCTTCAGCCTCGACACCACCCTTTCCCACTTGGCGCCGCACCAGGCACAAAAATGGCCATACGGCTGGAGATGGGTCCCCACCCAAAGAGCCAGCAGGGAAAACTATGCCTTGTTCTAAAGCTCTTTGGGAACCGCTTGCGTAATCCCACAGACCTGGGGGCTGCGGGCTTTCCTGCTGCCTTCAGCCTCGACACCACCCTTTACCTCTGGGCGCCGCGCCAGGCACAAAAATGGCCATAGGGCTGGAGATGGGTCCTGCGCCCAAGGAGCCAGCAGGGAAAACTATCCCTTGTTCTAAAGCTCTTTGGGAACCGCTTGCGTAGCCCCACAGACCTGGGGGCTGCAGGCCTTCCTGCTGCCTTCAGCCTTAAAATCACCCTTTCCCACTTGATGCCGCGCCAGGCCCAAAAATGGCCATACGGCTGGAGATGGGTCCCCCGCCCAAAGAGCCAGAAGGGAAAACTATGCCTTGTTCTAAACCTCTTTGGGAACCGCTTGCGTAGCCCCACAGACCAGGGAGCTACGGGCCTTCCTGTTGCCTTCAGCCTCAAAGCCACCCTTTCGCACTTTGCGCCGCGCCAGGCACAAAAAAGGCCTATGGCTGGAGATGGGTCCCCCGCCCAAGAAGCCAGCAGGGAAAACTATGCCTTGTTCTAAAGGTCTTTGGGAACAGATTCGTAGCCCCACAGACTTGGGGGCTGCGGGCTTTCCTGCTGCCTTCAGCCTCGACACCACCCTTTCCCACTTGGCGCCGCGCCAGGCACAAAAATGGCCATACGGCTGGAGATGGGTCCCCCGTCCAAAGAGCCAGCAGGGAAAACTATGCCTTGTTCTAAAGGTCTTTGGGAACTGCTTGCGTAGCCCCACAGACCTGGGGGCTGCAGGCTTTCCTGCTGCCTTCAGCCTCAAAACTACCCTTTCCCACTTGGCGCTGTGCCAGGCACAGAAATGGCCATACGACTGGAGATGGGTCCCCCGCCCAAAGAGCCATCAGGGAAAACTATGCCTTGTTCTAAAGCTCTTTGGGAACCGCTTGCGTAGCCCCACAGACCTGGGGGCTGCGGGCCTTCCTGCTGCCTTCAGCCTCGACACCACCCTTTCCCACTTGGTGCCGCGCCAGACACAAAAATGGCCTTTGGCTGGAGATGGGTCCCATGCCCAAAGAGCCAGCAGGGAAAACTATGCCTTGTTCTAAAGCTCTTTGGGATCCGCTTCGTAGCCCCAGAGACATGGGGGCTGCAGGCTTTCCTGCTGCCTTCAGCCTCAAAACCACCCTTTCCCACTTGGCGCCGCGCCAGGCACAAAAATAGCCAATGGCTGGAGATGGGTCCCCCGCCCAAAGAGCCAGCAGGGAAAACTATGCCTTGTTCTAAAGCTATTTGGGAACCGCTTGCGTAGCCCCACAGACCTGGGGGCTGCGGGCTTTCCTGCTGCCTTCAGCCTCGACACCACCCTTTCCCACTTGGCGCCGCGCCAGACACAAAAATGGCCATACGGCTGGAGATGGGTCCCCCGCCCAAAGAGCCAGCAGGGAAAACTATGCCTTGTTCTAAAAGTCTTTGGGAACTGCTTGCGTAGCCCCACAGACCTGGGGGCTGCAGGCTTTCCTGCTGCCTTCAGCATCAAAACTACCCTTTCCCACTTGGTGCCGCGCCAGGCATAAAAATGGCCATACGGCTGGAGATGGGTCCCATGCCCAAAGAGCCAGCAGGGAAAACTATGCCTTGTTCTAAAGCTCTTTGGGAACCGCTTGCATAGCCCCACAGAACTGGGGGTTGCAGGCTTTGCTGGGCCTTCAGCCTCGACACCACCCTTTCCCACTTGGCGCCGCACCAGGCACAAAAATGGCCATACGGCTGGAGATGGGTCCCAACCCAAAGAGACAGCAGGGAAAACTATGCCTTGTTCTAAAGCTCTTTGGGAACCGCTTGCGTAATCCCACAGACCTGGGGGCTGCGGGCTTTCCTGCTGCCTTCAGCCTCGACACCACCCTTTACCTCTGGGCGCCGCGCCAGGCACAAAAATGGCCATAGGGCTGGAGATGGGTCCTGCGCCCAAGGAGCCAGCAGGGAAAACTATGCCTTGTTCTAAAGCTCTTTGGGAACCGCTTGCGTAGCCCCACAGACCTGGGGGCTGCAGGCCTTCCTGCTGCCTTCAGCCTTAAAATCACCCTTTCCCACTTGGCGCCGCGCCAGGCCCAAAAATGGCCATACGGCTGGAGATGGGTCCCCCGCCCAAAGAGCCAGCAGGGAAAACTATGCCTTGTTCTAAAGCTCTTTGGGAACCGCTTGCGTAGCCCCACAGACCTGGGAGCTACGGGCCTTCCTGTTGCCTTCAGCCTCAAAGCCACCCTTTCGCACTTGGCGCCGCGCCAGGCACAAAAATGGCCATACGGCTGGAGATGGGTCCCCCGCCCAAAGAGCCAGCAGGGAAAACTATACCTTGTTCTAAAGATCTTTGGGAACCGCTTGCGTAGCCCCAGAGACATGGGGGCTGCAGGCTTTCCTGCTGCCTTCAGCCTCAAAAGCCACCCTTTCCCACTTGGCGCCGCGCCAGGCACAAAAATGGCCATACGGCTGGAGATGGGTCCCCCGTCCAAAGAGCCAGCAGGGAAAACTATGCCTTGTTCTAAAGGTCTTTGGGAACTGCTTGCGTAGCCCCACAGACCTGGGGGCTGCAGGCTTTCCTGCTGCCTTCAGCCTCAAAACTACCCTTTCCCACTTGGCGCTGTGCCAGGCACAGAAATGGCCATACGACTGGAGATGGGTCCCCCGCCCAAAGAGCCATCAGGGAAAACTATGCCTTGTTCTAAAGCTCTTTGGGAACCGCTTGCGTAGCCCCACAGACCTGGGGGCTGCTGGCCTTCCTGCTGCCTTCAGCCTCGACACCACCCTTTCCCACTTGGTGCCGCGCCAGGCACAAAAATGGCCTACGGCTGGAGATGGGTCCCATGCCCAAAGAGCCAGCAGGGAAAACTATGCCTTGTTCTAAAGCTCTTTGGGAACCGCTTCCGTAGCCCTACAGACCTGGGAGCTGCGGGCTTTCCTGCTGCCTTCATCCTCGACACCACCCTTTCGCACTGGGCGCCGCGCCAGGCCCAAAAATGGCCATACGGCTGGAGATGTGTGCCACGCCCAAAGAGCCAGCAGGGAAAACTATGCCTTGTTCTAAAACTCTTTGAGAACCGCTTGCGTAGCCCCACAGACCTGGGGCTGCAGGCTTTGCTACTGCCTTCAGCCTCAAAGCCACCCTTTCGCACTTGGCGCCGCGCCAGGCACAAAAATGGGCATATGGCTGGAGATGGGTTCCCCGCCCAAAGATCCATCAGGGAAAACTATGCCTTGTTCTAAAGCTCTTTGGGAACCGCTTGCGTAGCTCCACAGACCTGGGGGCGGAGGGCCTTCCTGCTGCCTTCAGCCTCGACACCACCCTTTCCCACTTGGCGCCACGCCAGGCGCAAAAATGGCCATACGGCTGGAGATGGGTCCCCCGCCCAAAGAGCCATTAGGGAAAACTATGCCTTGTTCTAAAGCTCTTTGGGAACCGCTTGCGTAGCCCCACAGACCTGAGGGCTGCGGGCTTTCCTGCTGCCTTCAGCCTCAAAACCACCCTTTCCCTCTGGGCGCCGCGCCAAGCACAATAATGGCCATACGGCTGGAGATGGGTCCCATGCCCAAAGAGCCAGCAGGGAAAACTATGCCTTGTTCTAAAGCTCTTTGGGAACCGCTTGCAAAGCCCCACAGACCTGGGAGCTACGGGCCTTCCTGCTGCCTTCAGCCTCGACACCATCCTTTCCCACTTGGTGCCGCGCCAGGCACAAAAATGGCCTATAGCTGGAGATGGGTCCCCCGCCCAAAGAGACAGCAGGTAAAACTATGCCTTGTTCTAAAGCTCTTTGATAACCACTTGCATAGCCCCACAGACCTGGGGCCTGCGGGCTTTCCTGCTGCCTTCAGCCTCAAAACCACCCTTTCCCACTTGGAGCCGCGCCAGGCACAAAAAAGGCCTATGGCTGGAGATGGGTCCCCCGCCCAAAGAGCCAGCAGGGAAAACTATGCCTTGTTCTAAAGCTATTTGGGAACCGCTTGCGTAGCCCCACAGACCTGGGGGCTTTAGGCTCTGCTGCTGCCTTCACCCTTAAAGCCACCCTTTCGCACTTGGCGCCGCGCCAGGCACAAAAATGGCCATACGGCTGGAGATGGGTCCCCCGCCCAAAGAGCCAGCAGGGAAAACTATGCCTTGTTCTAAAGCTCTTTGGGAACCGCTTTCGTAGCCCCACAGACCTGGGGGCTGCGGGCTTTCCTGCTGCCTTCAGACTCGACACCACCCTTTCCCACTTGGTGCCGCGCCAGGCACAAAAATGGCCATATGGCTGGAGGTGTGTCACCCGCCCAAAGAGCCAGCAGGGAAAACTATGCCTTGTTCTAAAGGTCTTTGGGAACCGCTTGCGTAATCCCACAGACCTGGGGGCTGCGGGCTTTCCTGCTGCCTTCAGCCTCAAAACCACCCTTTCCCACTTGGCGCCGCGCCAGGCACAAAAATGGCCATACGGCTGGAGATGCGTACCCTGCCCAAGGAGCCAGCAGGGAAAACTATGCCTTGTTCTAAAGCTCTTTGGGAACCGCTTGCGTAGCCCAACAGACCTGGGGGCTGCGGGCCTTCCTGCTGCCTTGAGCCTCGACACCACCCTTTCCCACTTGGTGCTGCGCCAGGCACAAAAATGGCCATATGGCTGGAGATGGGTCCCATGCCCAAAGAGCCAGCAGGGAAAACTATGCCTTGTTCTAAAGGTCTTTGGGAACCGCTTGCGTAATCCCACAGACTTGGGGGCTGCAGGCTTTCCCGCTGCCTTCAGCCTCAAAACCACCCTTTCCCACTTGGTGCCGCGCCAGGCACAAAAATGGCCATACGGCTGGAGATGGGTGCCACGCCCAAAGAGCCAGCAGGGAAAACTATGCCTTGTTCTAAAGCTCTTTGGGAACCGCTTGCGTAGCCCCACAGACCTGGGGGCTGCGGGCTTTCCTGCTGCCTTCAGCCTCGACACCACCCTTTCCCACTTGGCGCCGCGCCAGGCACAAAAATGGGCATATGGCTGGAGATGGGTCCCCCACCCAAAGAGCCAGCAGGGAAAACTATGCCTTGTTCTAAAGCTCTTTGGGAACTGCTTGCGTAGCCCCACAGACCTGGGGGCTGCGGGCTTTCCTGCTGCCTTCAGCCTCAAAACCACCCTTTCCCCCTTGGCGACGTGCCAGGCTCAAAAATGGCCATACGGCTGGAGATGGGTCCCCCGCCCAAAGAGCCAGCAGGGAAAACTATGCCTTGTTCTAAAGCTCTTTGGGAACCGCTTGCGTAGCCCCAGAGACATGGGGGCTGCAGGCTTTCCTGCTGCCTTCAGCCTCGACACCACCCTTTCGCACTTGGCGCCGCGCCAGGCACAAAAATGGCCATACGGCTGGAGATGGCTCCCCCGCCCAAAGAGCCAGCAGGGAAAACTATGCCTTGTTCTAAAGCTGTTTGGGAACCGCTTGCGTAGCCCCACAGACCTGGGGGCTGCGGGCTTTGCTGCTGCCTTTAGCCTTGAAACCACTCTTTCCCACTTGGCGCCGCGCCAGGCACAAAAATGGCCTATGGCTGGAGATGGGTCCCCCGCCCAAAGAGCCAGCAGGGAAAACTATGCCTTGTTCTAAAGCTCTTTGGAAACCGCTTGCGTAGCCCCACAGACCTGGGGGCTGCGGGCTTTCATGCTGCCTTCAGCCTCGACACCTCCCTTTCCCACTTGGTGCCGCGCCAGGCACAAAAATGGCCATACGGCTGGAGATGGGTCCCCCACCTAAAGAGCCAGCAGGGAAAACTATGCCTTGTTCTAAAGGTCTTTGGGAACCGCTTGCGTAATCCCACAGACCTGGGGGCTGCGGGCTTTCCTGCTGCCTTCAGCCTCAAAACCACCCTTTCCCACTTGGCGGCGCGCCAGGCACAAAAATGGCAATAAGGCTTGAGATGGGTCCCCTGCCCAAGGAGCCAGCAGGGAAAACTATGCCTTGTTCTAAAGCTCTTTGGGAACCGCTTGCGTAGCCCCACAGACCTGGGCTCTGCGGGCTTTCCTGCTGCCTTCACCCTCAACACCACCCTTTCCCTCTGGGCGCCGCGCCAAGCACTAAAATGGCCATACGGCTGGAGATGGGTCCCCAGCCCAAGGAGCCAGCAGGGAAAACCATCCCTTGGTCTAAGGCTATTTGGGAATCGCTTGCGTAGCCCTACAGACCTGGGGCCTGCGGGCTTTCATGCTGCCTTCAGCCTCAAAGCCACCCTTTCCCACTTGGTGCTGCGCCAGGCCCAAAAATAACCATATGGCTGGAGATGGGTCCCCCGACCAAAGAGCCAGCAGGGAAAACTATGCCTTGTTCTAAAGCTCTTTGGGAACCGTTTGCGTAGCCCAACAGACCTGGGGGCTGCGGGCTTTCCTGCTGCCTTCAGCCTCAAAACCACCCTTTCCCACTTGGCGCCGCACCAGGCATAAAAATGGCCATACGGCTGGAGATGGGTCCCCCGCCCAAAGAGCCAGCAGGGAAAACTATGCCTTGTTCTAAAGCTCTTTGGGAACCGCTTGCGCAGCCCCACAGACCTGGGGGCTGCGGGCTTTCCTGCTGCCTTTAGCCTCAAAACCACTCTTTCCCTCTGGGCGCCGCGCCAGGCACAAAAATGGCCATACGGCTGGAGATGGGTCCCCCGCCCAAAGAGCCATCAGGGAAAACTATGCCTTGTTCTAAAGCTCTTTGGGAACCGCTTGCGTACCCCCACAGACCTGGGGGCTGCGGGCTTTCCTGCTGCCTTCAGACTCGACACCACCCTTTCCCACTTGGCGCCGCGCCAGGCACAAAAATGGCCATACGGCTGGAGATGCGTACCCTGCCCAAGGAGCCAGCAGGGAAAACTATGCCTTGTTCTAAAGCTCTTTGGGAACCGCTTGCGTAGCCCAACAGACCTGGGGGCTGCGGGCCTTCCTGCTGCCTTGAGCCTCGACACCACCCTTTCCCACTTGGTGCTGCGCCAGGCACAAAAATGGCCATATGGCTGGAGATGGGTCCCATGCCCAAAGAGCCAGCAGGGAAAACTATGCCTTGTTCTAAAGGTCTTTGGGAACCGCTTGCGTAATCCCACAGACTTGGGGGCTGCAGGCTTTCCTGCTGCCTTCAGCCTCAAAACCACCCTTTCCCACTTGGTGCCGCGCCAGGCACAAAAATGGCCATACGGCTGGAGATGGGTGCCACGCCCAAAGAGCCAGCAGGGAAAACTATGCCTTGTTCTAAAGCTCTTTGGGAACCGCTTGCGTAGCCCCACAGACCTGGGGGCTGCGGGCTTTCCTGCTGCCTTCAGCCTCGACACCACCCTTTCCCACTTGGCGCCGCGCCAGGCACAAAAATGGGCATATGGCTGGAGATGGGTCCCCCACCCAAAGAGCCAGCAGGGAAAACTATGCCTTGTTCTAAAGCTATTTGGGAACCGCTTGCGTAGCCCCACAGACCTGGGGGCTGCGGGCTTTCCTGCTGCCTTCAGCCTCAAAACCACCCTTTCCCCCTTGGCGACGTGCCAGGCTCAAAAATGGCCATACGGCTGGAGATGGGTCCCCCGCCCAAAGAGCCAGCAGGGAAAACTATGCCTTGTTCTAAAGCTCTTTGGGAACCGCTTGCGTAGCCCCACAGACCTGGGGGCTGCGGGCTTTCCTGCTGCCTTCAGCCTCGACACCACCCTTTCCCACTTGGCGCCGCGCCAGGCACAAAAATGGCCATATGGCTGGAGATGGGTCCCCCACCCAAAGAGCCAGCAGGGAAAACTATGCCTTGTTCTAAAGCTCTTTGGGAACTGCTTGCCTAGCCCCACAGACCTGGGGGCTGCGGGCTTTCCTGCTGCCTTCAGCCTCAAAACCACCCTTTCCCACTTGGCGACGTGCCAGGCTCAAAAATGGCCATACGGCTGGAGATGGGTCCCCCGCCCAAAGAGCCAGCAGGGAAAACTATGCCTTGTTCTAAAGCTCTTTGGGAACCGCTTGCGTAGCCCCACAGACCTGGGGGCTGCAGGCTTTCCTGCTGCCTTCAGCCTCGACACCACCCTTTCCCACTTGGCGCCGCGCCAGGCACAAAAATGGCCATACGGCTGGAGATGGGTCCCATGCCCAAAGAGCCAGCAGGGAAAACTATGCCTTGTTCTAAACCTCTTTGGGAACCGCTTGCAAAGCCCCACAGACCTGGGAGCTACGGGCCTTCCTGCTGCCTTCAGCCTCGACACCATCCTTTCCCACTTGGTGCCGCGCCAGGCACAAAAATGGCCTATAGCTGGAGATGGGTCCCCCGCCCAAAGAGACAGCAGGTAAAACTATGCCTTGTTCTAAAGCTCTTTGATAACCACTTGCATAGCCCCACAGACCTGGGGCCTGCGGGCTTTCCTGCTGCCTTCAGCCTCAAAACCACCCTTTCCCACTTGGAGCCGCGCCAGGCACAAAAAAGGCCTATGGCTGGAGATGGGTCCCCCGCCCAAAGAGCCAGCAGGGAAAACTATGCCTTGTTCTAAAGCTATTTGGGAACCGCTTGCGTAGCCCCACAGACCTGGGGGCTTTAGGCTCTGCTGCTGCCTTCACCCTTAAAGCCACCCTTTCGCACTTGGCGCCGCGCCAGGCACAAAAATGGCCATACGGCTGGAGATGGGTCCCCCGCCCAAAGAGCCAGCAGGGAAAACTATGCCTTGTTCTAAAGCTCTTTGGGAACCGCTTTCGTAGCCCCACAGACCTGGGGGCTGCGGGCTTTCCTGCTGCCTTCAGACTCGACACCACCCTTTCCCACTTGGTGCCGCGCCAGGCACAAAAATGGCCATATGGCTGGAGGTGTGTCACCCGCCCAAAGAGCCAGCAGGGAAAACTATGCCTTGTTCTAAAGGTCTTTGGGAACCGCTTGCGTAATCCCACAGACCTGGGGGCTGCGGGCTTTCCTGCTGCCTTCAGCCTCAAAACCACCCTTTCCCACTTGGCGCCGCGCCAGGCACAAAAATGGCCATACGGCTGGAGATGCGTACCCTGCCCAAGGAGCCAGCAGGGAAAACTATGCCTTGTTCTAAAGCTCTTTGGGAACCGCTTGCGTAGCCCAACAGACCTGGGGGCTGCGGGCCTTCCTGCTGCCTTGAGCCTCGACACCACCCTTTCCCACTTGGTGCTGCGCCAGGCACAAAAATGGCCATATGGCTGGAGATGGGTCCCATGCCCAAAGAGCCAGCAGGGAAAACTATGCCTTGTTCTAAAGGTCTTTGGGAACCGCTTGCGTAATCCCACAGACTTGGGGGCTGCAGGCTTTCCCGCTGCCTTCAGCCTCAAAACCACCCTTTCCCACTTGGTGCCGCGCCAGGCACAAAAATGGCCATACGGCTGGAGATGGGTGCCACGCCCAAAGAGCCAGCAGGGAAAACTATGCCTTGTTCTAAAGCTCTTTGGGAACCGCTTGCGTAGCCCCACAGACCTGGGGGCTGCGGGCTTTCCTGCTGCCTTCAGCCTCGACACCACCCTTTCCCACTTGGCGCCGCGCCAGGCACAAAAATGGGCATATGGCTGGAGATGGATCCCCCACCCAAAGAGCCAGCAGGGAAAACTATGCCTTGTTCTAAAGCTCTTTGGGAACTGCTTGCGTAGCCCCACAGACCTGGGGGCTGCGGGCTTTCCTGCTGCCTTCAGCCTCAAAACCACCCTTTCCCCCTTGGCGACGTGCCAGGCTCAAAAATGGCCATACGGCTGGAGATGGGTCCCCCGCCCAAAGAGCCAGCAGGGAAAACTATGCCTTGTTCTAAAGCTCTTTGGGAACCGCTTGCGTAGCCCCACAGACCTGGGGGCTGCAGGCTTTCCTGCTGCCTTCAGCCTTGAAACCACTCTTTCCCACTTGGCGCCGCGCCAGGCACAAAAATGGCCTATGGCTGGAGATGGGTCCCCCGCCCAAAGAGCCAGCAGGGAAAACTATGCCTTGTTCTAAAGCTCTTTGGAAACCGCTTGCGTAGCCCCACAGACCTGGGGGCTGCGGGCTTTCATGCTGCCTTCAGCCTCGACACCTCCCTTTCCCACTTGGTGCCGCGCCAGGCACAAAAATGGCCATACGGCTGGAGATGGGTCCCCCACCTAAAGAGCCAGCAGGGAAAACTATGCCTTGTTCTAAAGGTCTTTGGGAACCGCTTGCGTAATCCCACAGACCTGGGGGCTGCGGGCTTTCCTGCTGCCTTCAGCCTCAAAACCACCCTTTCCCACTTGGCGGCGCGCCAGGCACAAAAATGGCAATAAGGCTTGAGATGGGTCCCCTGCCCAAGGAGCCAGCAGGGAAAACTATGCCTTGTTCTAAAGCTCTTTGGGAACCGCTTGCGTAGCCCCACAGACCTGGGCTCTGCGGGCTTTCCTGCTGCCTTCAGCCTCAACACCACCCTTTCCCTCTGGGCGCCGCGCCAAGCACTAAAATGGCCATACGGCTGGAGATGGGTCCCCAGCCCAAGGAGCCAGCAGGGAAAACCATCCCTTGGTCTAAGGCTATTTGGGAATCGCTTGCGTAGCCCTACAGACCTGGGGCCTGCGGGCTTTCATGCTGCCTTCAGCCTCAAAGCCACCCTTTCCCACTTGGTGCTGCGCCAGGCCCAAAAATAACCATATGGCTGGAGATGGGTCCCCCGACCAAAGAGCCAGCAGGGAAAACTATGCCTTGTTCTAAAGCTCTTTGGGAACCGTTTGCGTAGCCCAACAGACCTGGGGGCTGCGGGCTTTCCTGCTGCCTTCAGCCTCAAAACCACCCTTTCCCACTTGGCGCCGCACCAGGCATAAAAATGGCCATACGGCTGGAGATGGGTCCCCCGCCCAAAGAGCCAGCAGGGAAAACTATGCCTTGTTCTAAAGCTCTTTGGGAACCGCTTGCGCAGCCCCACAGACCTGGGGGCTGCGGGCTTTCCTGCTGCCTTTAGCCTCAAAACCACTCTTTCCCTCTGGGCGCCGCGCCAGGCACAAAAATGGCCATACGGCTGGAGATGGGTCCCCCGCCCAAAGAGCCATCAGGGAAAACTATGCCTTGTTCTAAAGCTCTTTGGGAACCGCTTGCGTACCCCCACAGACCTGGGGGCTGCGGGCTTTCCTGCTGCCTTCAGACTCGACACCACCCTTTCCCACTTGGCGCCGCGCCAGGCACAAAAATGGCCATACGGCTGGAGATGCGTACCCTGCCCAAGGAGCCAGCAGGGAAAACTATGCCTTGTTCTAAAGCTCTTTGGGAACCGCTTGCGTAGCCCAACAGACCTGGGGGCTGCGGGCCTTCCTGCTGCCTTGAGCCTCGACACCACCCTTTCCCACTTGGTGCTGCGCCAGGCACAAAAATGGCCATATGGCTGGAGATGGGTCCCATGCCCAAAGAGCCAGCAGGGAAAACTATGCCTTGTTCTAAAGGTCTTTGGGAACCGCTTGCGTAATCCCACAGACTTGGGGGCTGCAGGCTTTCCTGCTGCCTTCAGCCTCAAAACCACCCTTTCCCACTTGGTGCCGCGCCAGGCACAAAAATGGCCATACGGCTGGAGATGGGTGCCACGCCCAAAGAGCCAGCAGGGAAAACTATGCCTTGTTCTAAAGCTCTTTGGGAACCGCTTGCGTAGCCCCACAGACCTGGGGGCTGCGGGCTTTCCTGCTGCCTTCAGCCTCGACACCACCCTTTCCCACTTGGCGCCGCGCCAGGCACAAAAATGGGCATATGGCTGGAGATGGGTCCCCCACCCAAAGAGCCAGCAGGGAAAACTATGCCTTGTTCTAAAGCTATTTGGGAACCGCTTGCGTAGCCCCACAGACCTGGGGGCTGCGGGCTTTCCTGCTGCCTTCAGCCTCAAAACCACCCTTTCCCCCTTGGCGACGTGCCAGGCTCAAAAATGGCCATACGGCTGGAGATGGGTCCCCCGCCCAAAGAGCCAGCAGGGAAAACTATGCCTTGTTCTAAAGCTCTTTGGGAACCGCTTGCGTAGCCCCACAGACCTGGGGGCTGCGGGCTTTCATGCTGCCTTCAGCCTCGACACCACCCTTTCCCACTTGGCGCCGCGCCAGGCACAAAAATGGCCATATGGCTGGAGATGGGTCCCCCACCCAAAGAGCCAGCAGGGAAAACTATGCCTTGTTCTAAAGCTCTTTGGGAACTGCTTGCGTAGCCCCACAGACCTGGGGGCTGCGGGCTTTCCTGCTGCCTTCAGCCTCAAAACCACCCTTTCCCACTTGGCGACGTGCCAGGCTCAAAAATGGCCATACGGCTGGAGATGGGTCCCCCGCCCAAAGAGCCAGCAGGGAAAACTATGCCTTGTTCTAAAGCTCTTTGGGAACCGCTTGCGTAGCCCCACAGACCTGGGGGCTGCAGGCTTTCCTGCTGCCTTCAGCCTCGACACCACCCTTTCCCACTTGGCGCCGCGCCAGGCACAAAAATGGGCATATGGCTGGAGATGGGTCCCCCGCCCAAAGAGCCAGCAGGGAAAACTATGCCTTGTTCTAAAGCTCTTTGGGAACCGCTTGCGTAGCCCCACAGACCTGGGGGCTGCAGGCTTTCCTGCTGCCTTCAGCCTCAAATCTACCCGTTTCCCCCTTGGCGCCGCGCCAGGCACAAAAATGGCCATACGGCTGGAGATGGGTCCCCCGCCCAAAGAGCCAGCAGGGAAAACTATGCCTTGTTCTAAAGCTCTTTGGGAACTGCTTGCGTAGCCCCACAGACCTGGGGGCTGCGGGCTTTCCTGCTGCCTTCAGCCTCGACACCACCCTTTCCCACTTGGCGCCGCGCCAGGCACAAAAATGGCCATACGGCTGGAGATGGGTCCCCCGCCCAAAGAGCCAGCAGGGAAAACTATGCCTTGTTCTAAAGCTCTTTGGGAACCGCTTGCGTAGCCCAACAGTCCTGGGGGCTGAGGTCTTTCCTGCTGCCTTCAGCCTCGACACCACCCTTTCCCACTTGGTGCCGCGCCAGGCGCAAAAATAACCATATGGCTGGAGATGGGTGCCCCGCCCAAAGAGCCAGCAGGGAAAACTATGCCTTGTTCTAAAGCTCTTTGGGAACCGCTTGCGTAGCCCCACAGACCTGGGGGCTGCGGGCTTTCCTGCTGCCTTCAGCCTCAAAACCACCCTTTCCCACTTGGCGCCGCGCCAGGCACAAAAATGGCCAATGGCTGGAGATGGGTCCCATGCCCAAAGAGCCAGCAGGGAAAACTATGCCTTGTTCTAAAGCTCTTTGGGAACCGCTTGCGTAGCCCCACAGACCTGGGGGCTGCGGGCTTTCCTGCTGCCTTCAGCCTCAAAACTACCCTTTCCCCCTTGGTGCCGCGCCAGGCACAAAAATGGCCAATGGCTGGAGATGGGTCCCCTGCCCAAAGAGCCAGCAGGGAAAACTATGCCTTGTTCTAAATCTCTTTGGGAACCGCTTGCGTAGCCCCACAGACCTGGGGGCTGCAGGCTTTCCTGCTGCCTTCAGCCTCGACACCACCCTTTCACACTTGGCGCCGCGCCAGGCACAAAAATGGCCATACGGCTGGAGATGGGTCCCTCGCCCAAAGAGCCAGCAGGGAAAACTATGCCTTGTTCTAAATCTCTTTGGGAACCGCTTGCGTAGCCCCACAGACCTTGGGGCTGCGGGCTTTCCTGCTGCCTTCAGACTCGACACCACCCTTTCGCACTTGACGCCGCGCCAAGCACAAAAATGGCCATACGGCTGGAGATGGGTCCCCCGGCCAAAGAGCCAGCAGGGAAAACTATGCCTTGTTCTAAAGCTCTTTGGGAACCGCTTGCGTAGCCCCACAGACCTGGGGGCTGTGGGCTTTCCTGCTGCCTTCAGCCTCAAAACCACCCTTTCCCACTGGGCACCGCGCCAGGCACAAAAATGGCCATACGGCTGGAGATGGGTCCCCCGCCCAAAGAGCCAGCAGGGAAAACTATGCCTTGTTCTAAAGCTCTTTGGGAAACGCTTGCGTAGCCCCACAGACATGGGGGCTGTGGTCTTTCCTGCTGCCTTCAGCCTCAAAACCACCCTTTCCCATTGGGCACCGTGCCAGGCACAAAAATGGCCATACGGCTGGAGATTGGTCCCACGTCCAAAGAACAAGTAGGGAAAACTCTGCCTTGTTCTAAAGCTCTTTGGGAACCGCTTGCGTTGTCCCACAGACCTGGGGGCTGCGGGCTTTCCTGCTGCCTTTAGCCTCAAAACCACTCTTTCCATCTGGGCGCCGGGCCAGGCACAAAAATGGGCATATGGCTGGAGATGGGTCCCCCGCCCAAAGAGCCAGCAGGGAAAACTATGCCTTGTTCTAAATCTCTTTGGGAACCGCTTGCGTAGCCCCAGAGACATGGGGGCTGCAGGCTTTCCTGCTGCCTTCAGCCTCGACACCACCCTTTCCCACTTGGCGCTGCGCCAGGCACAAAAATGGCCATATGGCTGGAGATGGGTCCCCCGCCCAAAGAGCCAGCAGGGAAAACTATGCCTTGTTCTAAAGCTCTTTGGGAACTGCTTGCGTAGCCCCACAGACCTGGGGGCTGCGGGCTTTCATGCTGCCTTCAGCCTCGACACCTCCCTTTCCCACTTGGTGCCGCGCCAGGCACAAAAATGGCCATACGGCTGGAGATGGGTCCCCCGCCCAAAGAGCCAGCAGGGAAAAATATGCCTTGTTCTAAAGCTCTTTGGGAACCGCTTGCGTAGCCCAGCAGTCCTGGGGGCTGAGGTCTTTCCTGCTGCCTTCAGCCTCGACACCACCCTTTCCCACTTGGTGCCGCGCCAGGCGCAAAAATAACCATATGGCTGGAGATGGGTCCCCCGCCCAAAGAGCCAGCAGGGAAAACTATGCCTTGTTCTAAAGCTCTTTGGGAACAGATTCGTAGCCCCACAGACCTGGGGACTGCGGGCTTTCCTGCTGCCTTCAGCCTCAAAGCCACCCTTTCCCACTTGGCGCCGCGCCAGGCACAAAAATGGCCATACGGCTGGAGATGGATCCCACGCCCAAAGAACAAGTAGGGAACACTCTGCCTTGTTCTAAAGGTCTTTGGGAACCGCTTGCGTAGCCCCACAGACCTGGGGGCTGCGGGCCTTCCTGCTGCCTTCAGAGTCAAAACCACCCTTTCCCACTTGGCGCTGCGCCAGGCACAAAAATGGCCATATGGCTGGAGATGGGTCCCTTGTCCAAAGAGCCAGCAGTGAAAAATATGCCTTGTTCTAAAGGTCTTTGGGAACCGCTTGCGTAGCCCCACACCTGGGGGCTGCGGGCTTTCCTGCTGCCTTCAGCCTCAAAACCACCCTTTCCCTCTGGGCGCCGGGCCAGGCATAAAAAAGGCCATACGGCTGGAGATGGGTCCCCCACCCAAAGAGCCAGCAGGGAAAACTATGCCTTGTTCTAAAGCTCTTTGGGAACCGCTTGCGTATCCCCACAGACCTGGGGGCTGCGGGCTTTCCTGCTGCCTTCAGCCTCGACAGCACCCTTTCGCACTTCGCGCCGCGCCAGGCACAAAAATGGCCATACGGCTGGAGATGGGTCCTGCGCCCAAAGAGCCAGCAGGGAAAATTATGCCTTGTTCTAAAGCTCTTTGGGAACCGCTTGCGTAGCCCCACAGAACTGGGGGCTGCGGGCTTTCCTGCTGCCTTCAGCCTCGACACCACCCTTTCCCACTTGGCGCCGCGCCAGGCACAAAAATGGCCTATGGCTGGAGATGCTTACCCTGCCCAAGGAGCCAGCAGGGAAAACTATGCCTTGTTCTAAAGCTCTTTGGGAACCGCTTGCGTAGCCCCACAGACCTGGGGGCTGCAGGCTTTCCTGCTGCCTTCAGCCTCAAATCTACCCGTTTCCCCCTTGGCGCCGCGCCAGGCACAAAAATGGCCATACGGCTGGAGATGGGTCCCCCGCCCAAAGAGCCAGCAGGGAAAACTATGCCTTGTTCTAAAGCTCTTTGGGAACTGCTTGCGTAGCCCCACAGACCTGGGGGCTGCGGGCTTTCCTGCTGCCTTCAGCCTCGACACCACCCTTTCCCACTTGGCGCCGCGCCAGGCACAAAAATGGCCATACGGCTGGAGATGGGTCCCCCGCCCAAAGAGCCAGCAGGGAAAACTATGCCTTGTTCTAAAGCTCTTTGGGAACCGCTTGCGTAGCCCAACAGTCCTGGGGGCTGAGGTCTTTCCTGCTGCCTTCAGCCTCGACACCACCCTTTCCCACTTGGTGCCGCGCCAGGCGCAAAAATAACCATATGGCTGGAGATGGGTGCCCCGCCCAAAGAGCCAGCAGGGAAAACTATGCCTTGTTCTAAAGCTCTTTGGGAACCGCTTGCGTAGCCCCACAGACCTGGGGGCTGCGGGCTTTCCTGCTGCCTTCAGCCTCAAAACCACCCTTTCCCACTTGGCGCCGCGCCAGGCACAAAAATGGCCAATGGCTGGAGATGGGTCCCATGCCCAAAGAGCCAGCAGGGAAAACTATGCCTTGTTCTAAAGCTCTTTGGGAACCGCTTGCGTAGCCCCACAGACCTGGGGGCTGCGGGCTTTCCTGCTGCCTTCAGCCTCAAAACTACCCTTTCCCCCTTGGTGCCGCGCCAGGCACAAAAATGGCCAATGGCTGGAGATGGGTCCCCTGCCCAAAGAGCCAGCAGGGAAAACTATGCCTTGTTCTAAATCTCTTTGGGAACCGCTTGCGTAGCCCCAGAGACCTGGGGGCTGCAGGCTTTCCTGCTGCCTTCAGCCTCGACACCACCCTTTCACACTTGGCGCCGCGCCAGGCACAAAAATGGCCATACGGCTGGAGATGGGTCCCCCGCCCAAAGAGCCAGCAGGGAAAACTATGCCTTGTTCTAAATCTCTTTGGGAACCGCTTGCGTAGCCCCACAGACCTTGGGGCTGCGGGCTTTCCTGCTGCCTTCAGACTCGACACCACCCTTTCGCACTTGACGCCGCGCCAAGCACAAAAATGGCCATACGGCTGGAGATGGGTCCCCCGGCCAAAGAGCCAGCAGGGAAAACTATGCCTTGTTCTAAAGCTCTTTGGGAACCGCTTGCGTAGCCCCACAGACCTGGGGGCTGTGGGCTTTCCTGCTGCCTTCAGCCTCAAAACCACCCTTTCCCACTGGGCACCGCGCCAGGCACAAAAATGGCCATACGGCTGGAGATGGGTCCCCCGCCCAAAGAGCCAGCAGGGAAAACTATGCCTTGTTCTAAAGCTCTTTGGGAAACGCTTGCGTAGCCCCACAGACATGGGGGCTGTGGTCTTTCCTGCTGCCTTCAGCCTCAAAACCACCCTTTCCCAGTGGGCACCGTGCCAGGCACAAAAATGGCCATACGGCTGGAGATTGGTCCCACGTCCAAAGAACAAGTAGGGAAAACTCTGCCTTGTTCTAAAGCTCTTTGGGAACCGCTTGCGTTGTCCCACAGACCTGGGGGCTGCGGGCTTTCCTGCTGCCTTTAGCCTCAAAACCACTCTTTCCATCTGGGCGCCGGGCCAGGCACAAAAATGGGCATATGGCTGGAGATGGGTCCCCCGCCCAAAGAGCCAGCAGGGAAAACTATGCCTTGTTCTAAATCTCTTTGGGAACCGCTTGCGTAGCCCCAGAGACATGGGGGCTGCAGGCTTTCCTGCTGCCTTCAGCCTCGACACCACCCTTTCCCACTTGGCGCTGCGCCAGGCACAAAAATGGCCATATGGCTGGAGATGGGTCCCCCGCCCAAAGAGCCAGCAGGGAAAACTATGCCTTGTTCTAAAGCTCTTTGGGAACTGCTTGCGTAGCCCCACAGACCTGTGGGCTGCGGGCTTTCCTGCTGCCTTCAGCCTCAAAACCACCCTTTCCCCCTTGGCGCCGTGCCAGGCTCAAAAATGGCCATACAGCTGGAGATGGGTCCCCCGCCCAAAGAGCCAGCAGGGAAAACTATGCCTTGTTCTAAAGCTCTTTGGGAACCGCTTGCGTAGCCCCACAGACCTGGGGGCTGCGGGCTTTCCTGCTGCCTTCAGACTCGACACCACCCTTTCCCACTTGGCGCCGCGCCAGGCACAAAAATGGCCAATGGCTGGAGATGGGTCCCCCGCCCAAAGAGCCAGCAGGGAAAACTATGCCTTGTTCTAAAGCTCTTTGGGAACTGCTTGCGTAGCCCCACAGACCTGGGGGCTGCGGGCTTTCCTGCTGCCTTCAGCCTCAAAACCACCCTTTCCCCCTTGGCGCCGTGCCAGGCTCAAAAATGGCCATACAGCTGGAGATGGGTCCCCCGCCCAAAGAGCCAGCAGGGAAAACTATGCCTTGTTCTAAAGCTCTTTGGGAACCGCTTGCGTAGCCCCACAGACCTGGGGGCTGCGGGCTTTCCTGCTGCCTTCAGCCTCGACACCACCCTTTCCCACTTGGCGCCGCGCCAGGCACAAAAATGGCCATACGGCTGGAGATGGGTCCCCCGCCCAAAGAGCCAGCAGGGAAAACTATGCCTTGTTCTAAAGCTCTTTGGGAACTGCTTGCGTAGCCCCACAGACCTGGGGGCTGCGGGCTTTCCTGCTGCCTTCAGACTCGACACCACCCTTTCCCACTTGGCGCCGCGCCAGGCACAAAAATGGCCAATGGCTGGAGATGGGTCCCATGCCCAAAGAGCCAGCAGGGAAAACTATGCCTTGTTCTAAAGCTCTTTGGGAACCGCTTGCGTAGCCCCAGAGACATGGGGGCTGCAGGCTTTCCTGCTGCCTTCAGCGTCAAGACCAGCCTTTACCACTTGGCGCTGCGCCAGGCACAAAAATGGCCATACGGCTGGAGATGGGTCCCCCGCCCAAAGAGCCAGCAGGGAAAACTATGCCTTGTTCTAAAGCTCTTTGGGAACCGCTTGCGTAGCCCAACAGTCCTGGGGGCTGAGGTCTTTCCTGCTGCCTTCAGCCTCGACACCACCCTTTCCCACTTGGTGCCGCGCCAGGCCCAAAAATAACCATATGGCTGGAGATGGGTCCCCCGCCCAAAGAGCCAGCAGGGAAAACTATGCCTTGTTCTAAAGCTCTTTGGGAACCGCTTGCGTAGCCCCACAGACCTGGGAGCTGTGGGCTTTCCTGCTGCCTTCAGCCTCAAAACCACCCTTTCCCACTGGGCACCGCGCCAGGCACAAAAATGGCCATACGGCTGGAGATGGGTGCTACGCCCAAAGAGCCAGCAGGGAAAACTATGTCTTGTTCTAAAGCTGTTAGGGAACAGATTCGTAGCCCCACAGACCTGGGGGCTGCGGGCTTTCCTGCTGCCTTCAGCCTCAAAACCACCCTTTCCCACTTGGCGCCACGCCAGGCACAAAAGTGGCCATACGGCTGGAGATGGGTCCCCCGCCCAAAGAGCCAGCAGGGAAAACTATGTCTTGTTCTAAAGCTGTTTGGGAACTGCTTGCGTAGCCCCACAGACCTGGGGGCTGCGGGCTTTCCTGCTGCCTTCAGCCTCAAAACCACCCTTTCCCACTTGGTGCCGCGCCAGGCACAAAAATGGCCTATGGCTGGAGATGGGACCCATGCCCAAAGAACAAGCAGGGAAAACTATGCCTTGTTCTAAAGCTCTTTGGGAACCGCTTGCGTAGCCCCACAGACCTGGGGGCTGCGGGCTTTCCTGCTGCCTTTAGCCTCAAAACCACTCTTTCCATCTGGGCGCCGGGCCAGGCACAAAAATGGGCATATGGCTGGAGATGGGTCCCCCGCCCAAAGAGCCAGCAGGGAAAACTATGCCTTGTTCTCAAGCTCTTTGGGAACCGCTTGCGTAGCCCCAGAGACATGGGGGCTGCAGGCTTTCCTGCTGCCTTCAGCCTCGACACCACCCTTTCCCACTTGGCGCTGCGCCAGGCACAAAAATGGCCATATGGCTGGAGATGGGTCCCACGCCCTAAGAGCCAGCAGGGAAAACTATGCCTTGTTCTAAAGCTGTTTGGGAACTGCTTGCGTAGCCCCACAGACCTGGGGGCTGCGGGCTTTCCTGCTGCCTTCAGCCTCAAAACCACCCTTTCCCACTTGGTGCCGCGCCAGGCACAAAAATGGCCTATGGCTGGAGATGGGTCCCATGCCCAAAGAACAAGCAGGGAAAACTATGCCTTGTTCTAAAGCTCTTTGGGAACCGCTTGCGTAGCCCCAGAGACCTGTGGGCTGCAGGCTTTCCTGCTGCCTTCAGCCTCGACACCACCCTTTCCCACTTGACGCCGCGCCAGGCAGAAAAATGGCCATATGGCTGGAGATGGGTCCCCCGCCCAAAGAGCCAGCAGGGAAAACTATGCCTTGTTCTAAAGCTCTTTGGGAACTGCTTGCGTAGCCCCACAGACCTGGGGGCTGCGGGCTTTCCTGCTGCCTTCAGCCTCAAAACCACCCTTTCCCCCTTGGCGCCGTGCCAGGCTCAAAAATGGCCATACAGCTGGAGATGGGTCCCCCGCCCAAAGAGCCAGCAGGGAAAACTATGCCTTGTTCTAAAGCTCTTTGGGAACCGCTTGCGTAGCCCCACAGACCTGGGGGCTGCGGGCTTTCCTGCTGCCTTCAGCCTCGACACCACCCTTTCCCACTTGGCGCCGCGCCAGGCACAAAAATGGCCATACGGCTGGAGATGGGTCCCCCGCCCAAGGAGCCAGCAGGGAAAACTATGCCTTGTTCTAAAGCTCTTTGGGAACCGCTTGCGTAGCCCCACAGACCTGGGGGCTGCGGGCTTTCCTGCTGCCTTCAGACTCGACACCACCCTTTCCCACTTGGCGCCGCGCCAGGCACAAAAAATGCCCAATGGCTGGAGATGGGTCCCATGCCCAAAGAGCCAGCAGGGAAAACTATGCCTTGTTCTAAAGCTCTTTGGGAGCCGCTTGCATAGCCCCAGAGACATGGGGGCTGCAGGCTTTCCTGCTGCCTTCAGCGTCAAGACGAGCCTTTCCCACTTGGCGCTGCGCCAGGCACAAAAATTGCCATACGGCTGGAGATGGGTCCCCCGCCCAAAGAGCCAGCAGGGAAAACTATGCCTTGTTCTAAAGCTCTTTGGGAACCGCTTGCGTAGCCCAACAGTCCTGGGGGCTGAGGTCTTTCCTGCTGCCTTCAGCCTCGACACCACCCTTTCCCACTTGGTGCCGCGCCAGGCCCAAAAATAACCATATGGCTGGAGATGGGTCCCCCGCCCAAAGAGCCAGCAGGGAAAACTATGCCTTGTTCTAAAGCTCTTTGGGAAGCGCTTGCGTAGCCCCACAGACCTGGGAGCTGTGGGCTTTCCTGCTGCCTTCAGCCTCAAAACCACCCTTTCCCACTGGGCACCGCGCCAGGCACAAAAGTGGCCATACGGCTGGAGATGGGTCCCCCGCCCAAAGAGCCAGCAGGGAAAACTATGCCTTGTTCTAAAGCTGTTTGGGAACTGCTTGCGTAGCCCCACAGACCTGGGGGCTGCAGGCTTTCCTGCTGCCTTCAGCCTCAAAACCACCCTTTCCCACTTGGTGCCGCGCCAGGCACAAAAATGGCCTATGGCTGGAGATGGGTCCCATGCCCAAAGAACAAGCAGGGAAAACTATGCCTTGTTCTAAAGCTCTTTGGGAACCGCTTGCGTAGCCCCAGAGACATGGGGGCTGCAGGCTTTCCTGCTGCCTTCAGCCTCGACACCACCCTTTCCCACTTGGCGCCGCGCCAGGCAGAAAAATGGCCATATGGCTGGAGATGGGTCCCCCGCCCAAAGAGCCAGCAGGGAAAACTATGCCTTGTTCTAAAGCTCTTTGGGAACTGCTTGCGTAGCCCCACAGACCTGGGGGCTGCGGGCTTTCCTGCTGCCTTCAGCCTCGACACCACCCTTTCCCACTTGGCGCCGTGCCAGGCTCAAAAATGGCCATACGGCTGGAGATGGGTCCCATGCCCAAAGAGCCAGCAGGGAAAACTATGCCTTGTTCTAAAGCTCTTTGGGAACCGCTTGCGTAGCCCCACAGACCTGGGGGCTGCGGGCTTTCCTGCTGCCTTCAGCCTCCACACCACCCTTTCCCACTTGGCGCCGCGCCAGGCACAAAAATGGCCATACGGCTGGAGATGGGTCCCCCGCCCAAAGAGCCAGCAGGGAAAACTATGCCTTGTTCTAAAGCTCTTTGGGAACCGCTTGCGTAGCCCCACAGACCTGGGGGCTGCGGGCTTTCCTGCTGCCTTCAGACTCGACACCACCCTTTCCCCCTTGGTGCCGCGCCAGGCACAAAAATGGCCAATGGCTGGAGATGGGTCCCATGCCCAAAGAGCCAGCAGGGAAAACTATGCCTTGTTCTAAAGCTCTTTGGGAACCGCTTGCGTAGCCCCACAGACCTGGGGGCTGCAGGCTTTCCTGCTGCCTTCAGCCTCAAGACCAGCCTTTCCCACTTGGCGCTGCGCCAGGCACAAAAATGGCCATACGGCTGGAGATGGGTCCCCCGCCCAAAGAGCCAGCAGGGAAAACTATGCCTTGTTCTAAAGCTCTTTGGGAACCGCTTGCGTAGCCCCACAGACCTGGGGGCTGAGGTCTTTCCTGCTGCCTTCAGCCTCGACACCACCCTTTCCCACTTGGTGCCGCGCCAGGCCCAAAAATGGCCATACGGCTGGAGATGGGTCCCCCGCCCAAGGAGCCAGCAGGGAAAACTATGCCTTGTTCTAAAGCTCTTTGGGAACCGCTTGCGTAGCCCCACAGACCTGGGGGCTGCGGGCTTTCCTGCTGCCTTCAGACTCGACACCACCCTTTCCCACTTGGCGCCGCGCCAGGCACAAAAATGGCCAATGGCTGGAGATGGGTCCCATGCCCAAAGAGCCAGCAGGGAAAACTATGCCTTGTTCTAAAGCTCTTTGGGAACCGCTTGCGTAGCCCCACAGACCTGGGGGCTGAGGTCTTTCCTGCTGCCTTCAGCCTCGACACCACCCTTTCCCACTTGGTGCCGCGCCAGGCCCAAAAATAACCATATGGCTGGAGACGGGTCCCCCGCCCAAAGAGCCAGCAGGGAAAACTATGCCTTGTTCTAAAGCTCTTTGGGAATCGCTTGCGTAGCCCAACAGACCTGGGAGCTGTGGGCTTTCCTGCTGCCTTCAGCCTCAAAACCACCCTTTCCCACTGGGCACCGCGCCAGGCACAAAAATGGCCATACGGCTGGAGATGGGTGCTACGCCCAAAGAGCCAGCAGGGAAAACTATGCCTTGTTCTAAAGCTGTTTGGGAACAGATTCGTAGCCCCACAGACCTGGGGGCTGCGGGCTTTCCTGCTGCCTTCAGCCTCAAAACCACCCTTTCCCACTTGGCGCCGCGCCAGGCACAAAAGTGGCCATACGGCTGGAGATGGGTCCCACGCCCAAAGAGCCAGCAGGGAAAACTATGCCTTGTTCTAAAGCTGTTTGGGAACTGCTTGCGTAGCCCCACAGACCTGGGGGCTGCGGGCTTTCCTGCTGCCTTCAGCCTCAAAACCACCCTTTCCCACTTGGTGCCGCGCCAGGCACAAAAATGGCCTATGGCTGGAGATGGGTCCCATGCCCAAAGAACAAGCAGGGAAAACTATGCCTTGTTCTAAAGCTCTTTGGGAACCGCTTGCGTAGCCCCAGAGACATGGGGGCTGCAGGCTTTCCTGCTGCCTTCAGCCTCGACACCACCCTTTCCCACTTGGCGCCGCGCCAGGCACAAAAATGGCCATATGGCTGGAGATGGGTCCCCCGCCCAAAGAGCCAGCAGGGAAAACTATGCCTTGTTCTAAAGCTCTTTGGGAACTGCTTGCGTAGCCCCACAGACCTGGGGGCTGCGGGCTTTCCTGCTGCCTTCAGCCTCAAAACCACCCTTTCCCCCTTGGCGCCGTGCCAGGCTCAAAAATGGCCATACAGCTGGAGATGGGTCCCCCGCCCAAAGAGCCAGCAGGGAAAACTATGCCTTGTTCTAAAGCTCTTTGGGAACCGCTTGCGTAGCCCCACAAACCTGGAGCTGCAGACTTTCCTGCTACCTTCAGCCGCGACACCACCCTTTCACACTTGGCGCCGCGCCAGGCACAAAAATGGCCATACGGCTGGAGATGGGTCCCTCGCCCAAAGAGCCAGCAGGGAAAACTATGCCTTGTTCTAAAGCTCTTTGGGAACCGCTTGCGTAGCCCCACAGACCTGGGGGCTGCAGGCTCTCCTGCTGCCTTCAGCCTCAAAGCCACCCTTTCCCACTTGACGCCGCGCCAGGCACAAAAATGGCCATATGGCTGGAGATGGGTCCCCCGCCCAAAGAGCCAGCAGGGAAAACTATGCCTTGTTCTAAAGCTCTTTGGGAACCACTTGCGTAGCCCAACAGATCTTGGGCCTGCGGGCTTTCCTGCTGCCTTCAGCCTCGACAACACCCTTTCCCACTAGGTGCCTCGCCACGCACACAAAGGGCCATACGGCTGGAGATGGGTCCCCCGCCCAAAGAGCCAGCAGGGAAAACGATGCCTTGTTCTAAAGCTCTTTGGGAACCGCTTGCGTAGCCCCACAGACCTGGGGGCTGCGGGCTTTCCTGCTGCCTTCAGCCTCGACACCACCCTTTCCCACTTGGCGCCGCGCCAGGCACAAAAATGGCCATACGGCTGGAGATGGGTCCCCTGCCCAAAGAGCCAGCAGGGAAAACTATGCCTTGTTCTAAAGCTCTTTGGGAACCGCTTGCGTAGCCCCACAGACGTGGGGGCTGCGGGCTTTCCTGCTGCCTTCAGCCTCCACACCACCCTTTCCCACTTGGCGCCGCGCCAGGCAGAAAAATGGCCATACGGCTGGAGATGGGTCCCATGCCCAAAGAGCCAGCAGGGAAAACTATGCCTTGTTCTAAAGCTCTTTGGGAACCGCTTGCGTAGCCCCACAGACCTGGGGGCTGCGGGCTTTCCTGCTGCCTTCAGACTCGACACCACCCTTTCCCACTTGGCACCGCGCCAGGCACAAAAATGGCCTATGGCTGGAGATGGGTCCCATGCCCTAAGAGCCAGCTGGGAAAACTATGCCTTGTTCTAAAGCTCTTTGGGAACCGTTTGCGTAGCCCCACAGACCTGGGGGCTGCAGGCTTTGCTGCTGCCTTCAGCCTCAAAGTCACCCTTTCCCACTTGGCGCCGCGCCAGGCACAAAAATGGCCATACGGCTGGAGATGGGTCCCCCGCCCAAAGAGCCAGCAGGGAAAACTATGCCTTGTTCTAAAGCTCTTTGGGAACCGCTTGCATAGCCCCACAGACCTGGGGGCTGCAGGCTTTCCTGCTGCCTTCAGCCTCAAAACCACCCTTTCCCACTTGGCGCCGCGCCAGGCACAAAAATGGCCATACGGCTGGAGATGGGTCCCCTGCCCAAAGAGCCAGCAGGGAAAATTATGCCTTGTTCTAAAGCTCTTTGGGAACCGCTTGTGTAGCCCCACAGACGTGGGGGCTGTGGGCTTTCCTGCTGCCTTCAGCCTCAAAGCCACCCTTTCCCACTTGGCGCCGCGCCAGGCACAAAAATGGCCATACGGCTGGAGATGGGTCCCCCGTCCAAAGAGCCAGCAGGGAAAACTATGCCTTGTTCTAAAGCTCTTTGGGAACCATTTGTGTAGCCCAACAGATCTTGCGCCTGCGGGCTTTCCTGCTGCCTTCAGCCTCGACACCACCCTTTCCCACTTGGCGCCGCGCCAGGCACATAAATGGCCATACGGCTGGAGATGGGTCCCCTGCCCAAGGAGCCATTAGGGAAAACTATGCCTTGTTTTAAAGGTCTTTGGGAACCGTTTACGTAGCCCCTCAGACGTGGGAGCGGCGGGCTTCCCTTCTGCCTTCAACCTCCACACCACCCTTTCCCACTTGGCGCCGCGCTACGCACAAAAATGACTTATAGCTGGAGATGGGTCCCCCGCCCAAAGAGCCAGCAGGGAAAACTATGCCTTGTTCTAAAGCTCTTTGGGAACCGCTTGCATAGCCCCACAGACCTGGGGCCTGCAGGCTTTCCTGCTGCCTTCAGCCTCGACACCACCCTTTCCCCCTTGGTGCCGCGCCAGGCACAAAAATGGCCATACGGCTGGAGATGGGTCCCCCGCCCAAAGAGCCAGCTGGGAAAAATATGCCTTGTTCTAAAG
Organism: Rissa tridactyla; assembly: GCF_028500815.1. Classification (NCBI taxonomy): domain Eukaryota; kingdom Metazoa; phylum Chordata; class Aves; order Charadriiformes; family Laridae; genus Rissa; species Rissa tridactyla. The sequence goes on from NW_026529377.1 coordinate 172,844, forward strand.
GTCTTTGGGAACCGCTTGCGTAGCCCCACAGACCTGGGGGCTGCAGGCTTTCCTACTGCCTTCAGCCTCGACAGCACACTTCCCACTTGGCACCACGCCAGGCACAAAAATGGCCTATGGCTGGAGATGGGTGCCCCGCGCAAAGAGCCAGCAGCGAAAACTATGCCTTGTTCTAAAGCTCTTTGAGAACCGCTTGCGTAGCCCCACAGACCTGGGGGCTGCAGGCTTTCCTGCTGCCTTCAGCCTCAAAACCACCCTTTCCTACTTGGCGCCGTGCCAGGCACAAAAATGGCCATATGGCTGGAGATGGGTCCCCTGCCCCAGGAGCCATTATGGAAAACTATGCCTTGTTCTAAAGCTCTTTGGGAACCGCTTGCTTGGCCCCACGGACCTGGGCGATGCAGGCTTTCCTGCTGCCTTCAGCCTCAACACCACCCTTTCCCACTTGGCGTCGCGCCAGGCACAAAAATGGCCATACGGCTGGAGATGGGTCCCCCGCCCAAAGAGCCAGCAGGGAAAACTATGCCTTGTTCTAAAGCTATTTGGGAACCGCTTGCGTAGCCCCACAGACCTGGGGGCTGCAGGCTTTGCTGCTGCCTTCAGCCTCGACACCACCCTTTCCCACTTGGCACTGCGCCAGGCACAAAAATGGCCTATGGCTGGAGATGGGTCCCATGCCCTAAGAGCCAGCTGGGAAAACTATGCCTTGTTCTAAAGCTCTTTGGGAACCGCTTGCATAGCCCCACAGACCTGTGGGCTGCAGGCTTTCCTGCTGCCTTCAGCCTCAAAACCACCCTTTCCCACTTGGCGCCGCGCCAGGCACAAAAATGGCCATACGGCTGGAGATGGGTCCCCTGCCCAAAGAGCCAGCAGGGAAAACTATGCCCTGTTCTAAAGCTCTTTGGGCACCACTTGCGTAGCCCCACAGACCTGGGGGCTGCAGGCTTTCCTGCTGCCTTCAGCCTCAAAGCCACCCTTTCCCACTTTGCGTCGCATCAGGCACAAAAATGGCCTATGGCTGGAGATGGGTCCCATGCCCAAAGAGCCAGCAAGGAAAACTATGCCTTGTTCTAAAGGTCTTTGGGAACCGCTTGCGTAGCCCCACAGACCTGGGGGCTGCGGGCTTCCCTGCTGCCTTCAGCCTCGACACCACCCTTTCCCACTTGGCGCCGCGCCAGGCACAAAAATTGCCTATGGCTGGAGACGGGTCCCATGCTCAATTAGCCAGCAAGGAAAACTATGCCTTGTTCTAAAGCTCTTTGGGAACCGCTTGCGTAGCCCCAAAGACCTGGGGGCTGTGGGCTTTCCTGCTGCCTTCAGCCTCAAAGCCACCCTTTCCCTCTTGGCGCCGCATCAGGCACAAAAATGGCCTATGGCTGGAGATGGGTCACATGCCCAAAGAGCCAGCAAGGAAAACTATGCCTTGTTCTAAAGCTCTTTGGGAACCGCTTCCTTGGCCCCACAGACCTGGGGGCTGCAGGCTTTGCTGCTGCCTTCAGCCTCAAAGCCACCCTTTCCCACTTGGCGCCGCGCCAGGCACAAAAATGGCCATACGGCTGGAGATGGGTCCCATGCCCAAAGAGCCAGCAGGGAAAACTATGCCTTGTTCTAAAGCTCTTTGGGAACCGCTTGCGTAGCCCCACAGACCTGGGGGCTGCGGGCTTTCCTGCTGCCTTCAGCCTCCACACCACCCTTTCCCACTTGGCGCCGCGCCAGGCACAAAAATGGCCATACGGCTGGAGATGGGTCTCCCGCCCAAAGAGCCAGCAGGGAAAACTATGCCTTGTTCTAAAGCTCTTTGGGAACCACTTGCGTAGCCCAACAGACCTGGGGAATGCGGGCTTTCCTGCTGCATTCAGCCTCGACAACACCCTTTCCCACTAGGTGCCTCGCCACGCACACAAAGGGCCATATGGCTGGAGATGGGTCCCCCGCCCAAAGAGCCAGCAGGGAAAACTATGCCTTGTTCTAAAGCTCTTTGGGAACCGCTTGCGTAGCCCCACAGACCTGGGGGCTGCGGGCTTTCCTGCTGCCTTCAGCCTCGACACCACCCTTTCCCACTTGGCGCAGCGCCAGGCACAAAAATGGCCATATGGCTGGAGATGGGTCCCCTGCCCAAAGAGCCAGCAGGGAAAACTATGCCTTGTTCTAAAGCTCTTTGGGAACCGCTTGCGTAGCCCCACAGACCTGGGGGCTGCGGGCTTTCCTGCTGCCTTCAGCCTCCACACCACCCTTTCACACTTGGCGCCGCGCTAGGCACAAAAATGGCCATACGGCTGGAGATGGGTCCCCCGCCCAAAGAGCCAGCAGGGAAAACTATGCCTTGTTCTAAAGCTCTTTGGGAACCATTTGTGTAGCCCAACAGATCTTGCGCCTGCGGGCTTTCCTGCTGCCTTCACCCTCGACACCACCCTTTCCCACTTGGCGCCGCGCCAGGCACAAAAATTGCCTATGGCTGGAGATGGGTCCCATGCTCAATTAGCCAGCAAGGAAAACTATGCCTTGTTCTAAAGCTCTTTGGGAACCGCTTGCGTAGCCCCAGAGACCTTGGGGGTTGCGGGCCTTCCTGCTGCCTTCAGCCACGACACCACCCTTTCCCACTTGGCACTGCACCAGGCACAAAAATGTCCATACGGCTGGAGATGGGTCCCCTGCCCAAAGAGCCAGCAGGGAAAAATATGCCTTGTTCTAAAGCTCTTTGGGAACCGCTTGCGTAGCCCCACAGATCTTGGGCCTGCGGGCTTTCCTGCTGCCTTCAGCCTCGACACCACCCTTTCCCACTTGGCGCCGCGCCAGCACAAAAATGGCCTATGGCTGGAGATGGGTCCCATGCTCAAAGAGCCAGCAGGGAAAACTATGCCTTGTTCTAAAGCTCTTTGGGAAACGCTTGCGTAGCCCCACAGACCTGGGGGCTGCGGGCCTTACTGCTGCCTTCAGCCTCGACATCACCCTTTCCCACTTGGCGCCGCGCCAGGCACAAAAATGGCCATACGGCTGGAGATGGGTCCACCGCCCAAAGAGCCAGCAGGGAAAACTATGCCTTGTTCTAAACCTCTTTGGGAACCACTTGCGTAGCCGCACAGACCTGGGGCCTGCGGGCTTTCCTGCTGCCCTCAGCCTCAAAAATAAGCTTTCCCACTTGGCGCCGTGCCAGGCACAAAAATGGGCATATGGCTGGAGATGGGTCCCCCGCCCAAAGAGCCAGCAGGGAAAACTATGCCTTGTTCTAAAGGTCTTTGGGAACCGCTTGCGTAGCCCCACAGACCTGGGGGCTGCGGGCTTTCCTGCTGCCTTCAGCCTGAAAACCCCCCTTTCCTACTTGGCGCTATGCCAGGCATAAAAAAGGGCTATGGCTGGAGATGGGTCCCAGGCCCAAAGAGCCAGCAGGGAAAACTCTGCCTTGTCCTAAAGCTCTTTGGGAACCGCTTGCGTAGCCCCACAGACCTGGGGGCTGCGGGCTTTCCTGCTGCCTTCAGCCTCGACACAACCATTTCTGTTTGCGCGCCGGGCCAAGCACAGAAAAGGCCTGTGGCTGGAGATGGGTCCCCCGCCCAAAGAGCCAGCAGGGAAAACTATGCCTTGTTCTAAAGCTCTTTGGGAACCGCTTGCGTAGCCCCACAGACCTGGGGGCTGCGGGCCTTCCTGCTGTCTTCAGCCTCAAAACCACCCTTTCCCACTTGGCGCCGCGCCAGGCACAAAAATGGCCATACGGCTTGAGATGGATCCCCTGCCCAAAGAACAAGCAGGGAAAACTATGCCTTGTTCTAAAGCTCTTTGGGAATCGCTTGCGTAGCCCCACAGACGTGGGGGCTGCGGGCTTTCCTGCTGCCTTCAGCCTCGACACAACCATTTCTGTTTGCGCGCCGGGCCAAGCACAGAAAAGGCCTGTGGCTGGAGATGGGTCCCCCGCCCAAAGAGCCAGCAGGGAAAACTATGCCTTGTTCTAAAGCTCTTTGGGAACCGCTTGCGTAGCCCCACAGACCTGGGGGCTGCGGGCCTTCCTGCTGTCTTCAGCCTCAAAACCACCCTTTCCCACTTGGCGCCGCGCCAGGCACAAAAATGGCCATACGGCTTGAGATGGATCCCGTGCCCAAAGAACAAGCAGGGAAAACTATGCCTTGTTCTAAAGCTCTTTGGGAATCGCTTGCGTAGCCCCACAGACCTGGGGGCTGCGGGCTTTCCTGCTGCCTTCAGCCTCGACACCACCCTTTCCCATTTGGCGCCGCGCCAGGCACAAATATGGCCATATGGCTGGAGATGGGTCTCCTGCCCAAAGAGCCTGCAGGGAAAACTTTGTCTACAGTCAGTCAAGGTCGACGTATTCAACACTGAAAAGAAAGATCACATGTGTTCTTTTGGTGAGGGATATCAAGTGGAAATCCTTCTCGCGGAGTGATCAAGCGATTTAAACTTTTCATCATAATCCAAAGTCTAACATGCAAAACAATTGTCTAAGCAAAGCACAATACAGTGAGTATTAGTAAAACAACAACAGAGTGAAGCATCTTGTTATAAAGTTCTGTAACTGTCGGTGACCATCCAAAAAGAGTATCTCCCATCTGTGTCCTCCGCCTCTCTTCACTCTTTCCAACGCTTGGTGTATTTCTTCAACCTGATGATGGACGGTAATCAAAGTTGTCTGTCTACTTTCTTGGGCCTCTTTCAAGAGTCGCTTCAATTCATTGTGTTTATCAGCTTCTTCACCAGGGAGAGATTCATTCCGATAGGGGTAGGCAACAATCTCGAATCAACGTATAATTAGGTTGTAGCAATTGAAAAGACGTAACAGGAGCTTAATAATTGAAGTCGCATCCCGTAACTTTGTGTTAGTAAAGTTCAAACACAAAGATTTGAGTGATTACTATGTCATCTCTGAATACAAGACTACAGGGAGACCTCATGCTAACGCACCCTTTCCCAATCTAGACAAGCACAGTCTCTGGGGTTTCATCGGGATGTGTCTCAAAGTGACAAACATTCTGGTTGGTGTCAAGACAAAGGTCTTGTGCTTTGAGAGTATTACTCTCACAAATGAATCCTTGTTGGTCTCGTGAAATGCATGCGTCAACATCAGCAGTTTGCCATTTAGTCTCATTTTGTCGTGCCCCAACCTCTGTGCTGTGTTGGATAGAGTAGAGCTCCTTGGTGATTTGGTATATGGTGTATACTGAGGCATTGCGTATCGTTAAGACAAAAGCTGTGGCTTTGCTCTCAGTGGGATCGTAGGTGAAATTAACCACATACCACCTGGACTGAAATTTTTTCTCAAATTCAATTGCGTTATCCTATATTACTTTTCGAATTTCAGTGGGCAAGGTGCCTTCTTCACCTTCCCTTATGATTGCGGCTGTCATAGATTGCATCCACAATTGGGCTTGGATACAACTAAGAGCCAAGGAAACATTGGTTTGGGTTGTACCAAGTGCATCTGTGATCAGCTGATGGTCTTTTTCACCCGTTTCTTCCCATTGAGGCAATATATTCGATAAAAGCCCTTGGTGGTTTCCCAATGCTAATAGAGAGGACCGTAGGGGATGTCTTAATTTGTCCAGATCAGTAGTGGTTGTGACTAGTTTGTTGGCAAGTATCTCAGCATCTATACTATTCAAGACTCCCAGGCCTGTTCCTAAGATACCAGTCGCATCCCTCTTCCGTCCGTGTGAAGTGGCAAGAGTTCGTTTGCGTAACCATGCTGACCATTCTGCATAAGATGTACTCAGGAACGGTAAGCAGGTGGGTTTGATCGCAGAGATTTTAATCTGCATTGACAATTCTGCTCGTTTGAGGGAATATGTGGGATTAAACAGTACCTGTTGTTGACCTGTGTGTGTTTAATAACGTAAGGGCCAATGTTGAAAATGTAAGGAGTTAGTCTAATGGAGGGCTTAGAAAAGAGAGAGGTGGTTTTTTCTCTTAGAAGAGAGAGCCTTTGAGAGTTTGTGGGGTGTAGGTTCTGGATTCATTTCAGCAAGTTCAGGTGTATTTGAGTCAATCATAAATTCAAATAACAATTCTGTGCCCTTGTAGCCCCAAATACAGTACACTACTGTAGGTTTGATGAAAGTGAAATTGTGCCAGCAATCTGAATTTGGCGCCATAATTTTGTAACAATCAGTGTTGTATTTGTCCGCTTTGGTAGAGTCTACATAGATGGTTTTAATTCCAGTTGGCCTGTGGTGAGTAGACCCGTTGATAAATCGGCAACCAATGTGTGTTCTTGTGGAATAATTACTAAATTGGCCAAGAATACAAAAATACAGCATTGTTCACACATTAAGGAAAGTCATAAAATCAAGAGGCTTCTGAGGTAGAATACAGCCGCAGCTAGCACACGAAGAATGCAACAGCTGTGATTCCCTGTACAAGGTTGTTTGCGAAACTACACAAGGGATGGAACGGAACGCGCTTGTTCCGTGGCCTTCCCTTGTGACGAATAGCAGATATGGGGACGAGATGGTACTACGGAACTGATAAGCGGCCTACACGCTACCCGAGCCAACATTTCGTCAAATGTTGATGAAATGCTGTCCTTTTGTGTGAACTTTGCTCACCACAATGTACCAAAACACACCTCCATCCCGGAGGCTATCCGCCCCCGAGGTGTGAACACTCCTCCTTGAGTACATTAATCATAATAAAAGTACATATGACTAAAGTCACTCAAACTCCACTTTGAAGATAAAAAAATAATATAAAAATAGCCCAAGAGAGAGGGGATGTCAGGGAAGACACCATCGCGAAGAATCCCACCGCTGTTTTCTGGGATCAGTCGACGGGCTGAGCCTTTCTTCCCCCCCATAAGGACGCCTTTGGGTAAGACTTTGATTACACCGAGTGCTTTCTCGGAGACTCTAGAAATTTCTCTAGAGAATCTCTACCCTACATTTATAGCCAGGCTGTATCGTTTATAATTTTGTCGCGCGTTTGTATATTTAACAATGTCTTTATTTGCACGTGCTTTGCAGACAGTGTATTTATCACCGGCAATCCTAAAGAACCTGTATATCTGTTGTTTAAATAAACTGCACTGTTTCAGTAGCTAGTTGTTTCGCTTTCTCACTGAAGGCGACCAAAACTTGAGAGAGGCCGTGCTGGTTCAGGAGCACGACTAGACTGAAGGTGCAGCCCACTATTAGTGTCTCCAAATCGTAATAGTTTAACACATATTAAACGCGATTGGCCTGATAGTGCTGAATTGGGCATCACTCAGAATTGAAACCCAGCCGCACCTGGCCTCCCACCTCGGTGAGGAGTGTTAGAACGCAAGGGGGTTTATCTTCTGCCAAAACTGCTTGGCCCCATTTCACGCAACAGAATTTGGCGTAGTCGGCAGGATTGCCATGGATAAACTGCTGCAAAAATATGATTGTGCCCCTTCCCAGGCTGGGAAGGAGTGGGCCCAAAAAGTTTGGAAGGATGAAGAGAAAGTGGTGGAACGTATTGAAGAGCGTCGGGTTTCACAGAAGCTCAGAGCGGGGAAAGGCAAGGGTGTGATTTGTGCTGTGTTAGGCACCTGTTTATCTTGTGCACAACAAGAAGCTAGAGAAACCCCCGCTCCTAATCTGATTTCAGCTGTAGAATATGCAACCATGAAATCGGAGAATGAGGTGCTGAAGTCATCATTAGCCTTGCAAAAGGAGACAGGAGAAAGATTAAGAACTCAAGTCGATAAGCTTGTGAGTGAGAATGAATGTTTAGGAAACCGGAATGCTCAACTTGGGAGTGAAAATCGCCAACTTAAAATGTTATTGGAAACGGTGACCGGGCTCTTAGATAAAATGCAGCCCTCGACCCAGATCCAACAGATTCGTAAGTTACTGTGTTATCCAAATTCCGGAACCCAGACCGGAGATTTTTTTGTCTAATAGTGAGGATGACGAAGAAGATGAGGAGGAAAGGACTTTTACTTTGAAATCCCAAGTTTTTCCTTTACGTCCTCTGGTTAAAACTGAAACTGCAGTTGATGATGGTGATGAAATTCACACCACTGTGCGTACCGTTCCATGGACACCAACCGAGTTAACAAAAATAAGGGAGAAATATTCGAGGCGACCAGAAGAGTCAGCTGTTGAGTACGTGTGGCGAGTTTCTTCTGAAGGGTGGCACAGAATTATGCTGAGTGAGGAAGAAGCAGGAGACTCTTGGGGACCAGGAGTGTTTTTAACCACTATGCCTGGGGATCATAATTATTCCCTAACCGCTCGAGCAGCCTATTGGGCAAGGGGTATGGATCCGCGAGAGAGGGGGGAGCCGTTAGAGATTAGAGCTACAGGCTACTCTGATCTGTTTGCGGCTGTACGGAAAGCAGCTTGTCTGCAAGCCATGTATGAAAGAGAGGAGTTTCGGAAATCCCCAATGTCAGCTGCTATCGACCCGGATCGATTAGCCCCTCTCATCCGTGGTCTTCCCGATTGCCTGAAACCGTTCCTTGTTCGCACTCAAGATCGTATACGGGATGCTCGGGGTGCTCATGGGCGGGGCCGTCGTCACTACATGCCCACCTGGAATGTACAGGAAATAGATCAATATGGGCGCCGAATGGGCTGGGCCAGCCAAACTAGTGAGAAATCCTCCGAACACCCGCGAAAGGTTCGCCAAGTCCAAACTCACACTCAAAACCCTAAATCAGAGGGAAGGTTTAAGCCTGATAAGGACTGAAATGAGTTGTGGCGTAAAGCCCTACAATTAGGGGTGCCCCGACAATTCTTGCACGGTGACCCTACGGGAGATCTCCGTACGCTAGTCCAATCTCTACCTAGAAAGAATAATGCGGCTGGGGAGAAAAGTCTAACCAGAGAATCCCCAAGCCGTGAGAAAATTGTGCCTTCTGCACCGGAACGTAACTTGATTGATTTGACAGAGTCCCAGCCAAAACACTCCTATCCCCGGGGAGGGCAGTGAGCCACCCTGTCCGGCAGGTACTAGCAATCCAATGGCGCTCTCATAAAGACTCCGAACCCGTTATTGTCATTCCTGTTGGACCCCCGGAAGATATTGGTAAATTTTATTATTGATACCGGAGCCCAAATGTCTGCAATCACTAACGAAAGAGCACAACTTCTAGGTATAAATCCCACCCGACGCAGAGTCAACTTCACAGGAATTGATGGTGTGGTAAAAACATGCCCCACTGCAAAAATTAACCTCTGGTTGCCGGGAGAGCAGCGAATGACTAGGGCAGAAGTGTTAGTGGGTGCCTCACGTACTAACCTCCTAGGATTTGACGTACTGCGTGGGCGAATGTGGAAACTCCCAGATGGAGATGGAACTGTGTGGAGTTTTGCAGGACGCAAAAAAGGATTAGACACAGTTAAATTGGGGCTATCAGAAACATCTATACTTTTGCCTCCTTCTAAAATTACCAACGTCTGACAGTACCCACTGCCTGCAGCTGCACTTGCAGGAGCAGACGGGGTGGTATCAGATTTAGAAAAAAGAAACATCATTAAGAGGACTCACTCGCCTTATAATTCACCGGTGTGGCCAGTAAAGAAACCAAAAAGGCAATGGCGGTTCACAGTAGATTACGGAAAATTAAACGCCAACACTGCACCCCTGACCGCTGCGGTTCCTAATATCGCGGAAATTGTGACAATGATAAAAGGAGCTGCCCATGCTTGGGTGGCTGCCTTAGATGTTAAAGACATATTTTTTTATGATTCTCCTCCTTGAGCAGGACAAGGCGTAGTTTGCATTCACATGGAAAGGAGTCCAATATACCTTTAACCGCTTTCCGCAAGGATACAAACATTCCCCCACTATTGCCCATAATGCTTTAGCTAAAGTGCTATCAGAGATTCCTGTTTCACAGGGATGTACGGTATACCAATATATTGACGACATCTTAATGGGGGAGAGAGCCAAGAAAGTGTACAAGACATGATGCAAAACATGCAAAAAACATTACTTGATTTAAGATTGGAAATTCCCGACTCAAAGTGTCAGGGACCCGCACAGGAAGTTAAATTCCTGGGGGTCTGGTGGATTAAGGGAGCTGCTTCCGTCCCTCAGGATACCCTGAAAAAATAGAACATGGACAGAATCCTTCCAGCACGAAGGAGTTACAGCAAGTCCTAGGAACTTTAAGTTATTGGCGTAAACACATCCCTGGCTTTTCCATCATTGCTCGCCCCCTTTATTGTTTGCTCAAAAAAGGTAAATCCTGGGAGTGGACTGAACAACATACTAATGCACTAGAATTGCTAATAAAAGAGCTATGGTTATTCCAACAACTTGGCCCCATACATCCAACTGACCCTGTCCATGTAGAATGGGGGTTCAGGGAACATGGTTCCCGTTGTAATTTATGGCAAAAGGGACCAGCAGGACCGGAGAGACCATTAGAATTTAGCTCCCACTCCTTCAATGATACTGAGAGCAGATATTCAGACCTGGAGAAGGGTTTACTGTCCCTGGTGCGAGCACTGCAACGAGCAGAGCAGATAAGGAGAGAACAGAGCGTGATTGTTCGAGGCCCTTTTCGACTCCTAGATGTGGTCCGTAAAGGGACAGCACCGCCAGCCGGCATTGCCCAGAAACCCACAGTTCGAAAGTGGTATGCTTATTTAGAAGGCATTAATGAAATCATGCCAATCTCTGAAGGTAGTATCAAAGTATCCATGCTCCAGAAGGATATAGATGGTGCCCTATTGTTCCAATCCCCACCAAACAGACCATCTCCGATCCCAGAAGCACCTCCTTTGAGGGACAGCAGTGATCTTACAGGAGTGTGGTTTACTGGTGCGTCATCTCACCGTGAGAACAGCAAGTGGAAATACAAGGCCGTAGCACTGGAAGTAGCAACGGGGGAAAGAGCAATTGAAACAGGAGAAGGTAGGGCACAAGTAGGGGAACTCAGAGCCGTCCTACTAGCTGCACAACATGGGGCTACTTACATTTACACTGACTCATATGCTGTTTTTAAAGGAGCCACTGAATGGCTAGGACACTGGGCAGCCAATGATTGGCAGGTGAATAGAGTCCCAATCTGGGAGACAGATAGTTGGAAGCAACTGTTGGAAACAGGAGGACAGAGAACATTGCACATTGCTTGAGTAAAAGGCCACGATCGTTCAAACTCGATCACTGCTCAGTTCAACCAACAGGTAGATAGCCTCACGCGGCTACAACAAATTGACATTGTAGATGATGGTCGGGAATGGGAACGCTTACTCGAATCGTTACATGTTAAACGTGGCCGCACAGGCCGTCCTGACCTGTATCGGGAAGGTGGGTGGCTTGTGTCAGTTAAGCTGTGCCAACAAATAGTAACTGCCTGGTCACAATGTCGCCTACGACTCAGCAAAGATCATCTGAGTAAGGCGCCTCCCTTACACATGCGGGACAAGAAAGTGTTGTGGCATTCATGGCAGATTGATTATATTGGGCCCTTGAGATCATCAGGTGGGAAAAGTTATGTCCTGGTAGGAGTGGAGATTATCTCCAGCCTCAGTATGGCCAGCAGTTTCAAACCAGCTACCAGGGACAACACAGTGAAAGGCCTAAAAGGGTGGTTCAGCACACTTCCCCTTCCCGAGGAAATCCAGAGTGATAATGGTTCACACTTTACCGCTTCGGAGGTACAAGATTGGGCCAAAGAAGAAGGGATTCGATGGGTATTTCATACTCCCTATTATCCCCAGGCTAATGGCATTGTTGAATGCACCAATAGATTGGTTAAGCGTTTTGCAAAAAGTCATGAACCTGGTTGGCATTTGCGATTGGATGATGCCATCTATCAACTAAATAACAGATGGAGTGGAGACGGCTGTCCTAAAATGAAAGCTTTCTGTGTGCCTGCCAATATTATCTCTCCAAAGGCTGCCAATGAACCGGGAAAATACCCCGGAAGATTTCACCCTGGACTACCTGTGCTAGTGAAAATGCCTCAAAATGGGACGGTGCCAATGGTGCTAGCTACTCCCAAAAATCCCTATGCATGGGAAGCCAAGGATTGTTCAGGGAAGATACACCGGATCAGCACCCGGTGGACCGCACCTTCTTTTTAACCCCGTCGGTCGAATAAGACCGAGCAGATTTTCTTTTCCTTTGTGTCTTACAGGAACCTTGGATGAGCTGTACAGACGGATTGGCCTACGCTACCTTTGAGTGTCTCCAGGGAATCCTGACATTGATCCTGGCAATAATACTACTTTTATGATGTATGGCTATCTGGAGGCCCAAATTCTAAAATGACGAATTGGCAGATGGAATTGATGCTATTCAGTTTCACCTTTTTATTCCCTGTTGTTTGTAGTCAAAGAGACCCAGAGTGGCCATGGTCTCAAGCCTTTGTCGTCTGTAATACAAGACTACAGGGAGACCTCATGCTAACGCACCCTTTCCCAATCTAGACAAGCACAGTCTCTGGGGTTTCATCGGGATGTGTCTCAAAGTGACAAACATTCTGGTTGGTGTCAAGACAAAGGTCTTGTGCTTTGAGAGTATTACTCTCACAAATGAATCCTTGTTGGTCTCGTGAAACGCATGCGTCAACATCAGCAGTTTGCCATTTAGTCTCATTTTGTCGTGCCCAACCTCTGTGCTGTGTTGGATAGAGTAGAGCGCCTTGGTGATTCAACCCCAGTGCGATGATTGGGTATATGGTGTATACTGAGGCATTGCGTATCGTTAAGACAAAAGCTGTGGCTTTGCTCTCAGTGGGATCGTAGGTGAAATTAACCAGATACCACCAGGATTGAAATTTTCTCTCAAACTCAATTGCATTATCCCATATTACTTTTCGAATTTCAGTGGGCAAGGTGCCTTCTTCACCTTCCCTTATGATTTATGAGTTTTTGCAAAACGCTTAACCAATCTATTGGTGCATTCAACAATGCCATTAGCCTGAGGATAATAGGGAGTATGAAATACCCATCGAATCCCTTCTTCTTTGGCCCAATCTTGTACCACTGTAGCGGTAAAGTGTGAACCATTATCACTCTGGATTTCCTCGGGAAGGGGAAGTGTGCTGAAGCACCCTTTTAGGCCTTTCACTGTGTTGTCCCTGGTAGCTGGTTTGAAACTGCTGGCCATACTGAGGCTGGAGATAATCTCCACTCCTACCAGGACATATCTTTTCCCACCTGATGATCTCAAGGGCCCAATATAATCAATCTGCCATGAATGCCACAACGCTTTCTTGTCCCGCATGTGTAAGGGAGGTGCCTTACTCGGATGATCTTTGCTGAGTCGTAGGCGACATTGTGACCAGGCAGTTACTATTTGTTGGCACAGCTTAACTGACACAAGCCACCCACCTTCCCGATACAGGTCAGGACGGCCTGTGCGGCCACGTTTAACATGTAACGATTCGAGTAAGCGTTCCCATTCCCGACCATCATCTACAATGTCAATTTGTTGTAGCCGCGTGAGGCTATCTACCTGTTGGTTGAACTGAGCAGTGATCGAGTTTGAACGATCGTGGCCTTTTACCCAACCAATGTGCAATGTTCTCTGTCCTCCTATTTCCAACAGTTGCTTCCAACTATCTGTCTCCCAGATCTGTCTCCCTCTATTCACCTGCCAATCATTGGCTGCCCAGTGTCCTAGCCATTCAGTGGCTCCTTTAAAAACAGCATATGAGTCAGTGTAAATGTAAGTAGCCCCATGTTGTGCAGCTAGTAGGACGGCTCTGAGTTCCCCTACTTGTGCCCTACCTTCTCCTGTTTCAATCGCTCTTTCTCCCGTTGTTACGTCCAGTCCTACGGCCTTATATTTCCACTCATTTTTTTCACGGTGAGATGACGCACCAGTAAACCACACTCCTGTAAGATCACTGCTGTCCCTCGAAGGAGGTGCTTCTTGGATCGGAGATGGTCTGTTCGGTGGGGATTGGAACAATAGGGCACCATCTATATCCTTTGGTATCCTTCTGAAGTAGCCTTGGATACTTTAACACTGCCTTCAGAGACTGGCATGATTTCATTAATGCCTTCTAAATAAGCATACCACTTTCGAACTGTAGGTCTCTGGGCAATGCCAGCTGGTGGTGGTGTCCCTTTAAGGACCACATCTGGGAGGCGAAAAGGTCCCAGGAAAGATCACACTCTGTTCTCTTCTTATCTGCTCTGCTCGTTGCAACGCTCGCACCAGGGACAGTAAACCCTTCTCAAAGTCTGAATATCTGCTCTCAGTATCATTGAAGGAGTGGGAGCAAAATTCTAATGGTCTCTCCGGTCCTGCTGGTCCCTTCTGCCATAAATTACAACGGGAACCATGTTCACTGAACCCCCCATTCTACATGGACAGGGTCAGTTGGATGTATAGGACCAAGCTGTTGGAATAACCTTAGCTCTTTTATTATCAATTCTAGTGCATTAGTATGTTGTTCAGTCCACTTCCAGGATTTACCCTTTTTTGGCAAGCTATGAAGGGGTGAGCAATGATGGAAAAGCCAGGGATCTGTTTACGCCAATAAATTAAAGTTCCCAGGACTTGCTGTAACTCCTCCACGCTGGATGAATTCTGTCCATGTTCTATTTTTTCCAGGGTATCCTGAGGGACAGAAGCAGCTCCCTTAATCCACCAGACCCCCAGGAATTTGACTTCCTGTGCTGGTTCCTGACACTTTGAGTCGGGAATTTCCAATCTTAAATCAAGTAATGTTTTTCGGATGTTTTCCATCATGTCTTGTACACTTTCTAGGTTCTCTCCCCTATTAAGATGTCATCAATAATACATTGGTATACTGTACATCCCTGTGAAACAGGAATCTCTGATAGCACTTTAGCTAAAGCATTATGGGCAATAGTGGGGGAATGTTTGTATCCTTGCGGAAAGCGGTTAAAGGTATATTGGACTCCTTTCCATGTGAATGCAAACTGCGCTTTGTCCTGCTCAAGGAGGGGAATCATAAAAAAAATATGTCTTTAACATCTAAGGCAACCCTCCAAGGATGGGCAGCTCCTTGTATCATTGTCACAATTTCCGCGATAGTCGGAACCACAGCGGTCAGGGCTGCAGTGTTGGCATCCAACTTTTGGTAATCTACTGTGAACTGCTATTGCCTTTTTGGTTTCTTTACTGCCACACCGGTGAAAAATAAGGCGAGTGAGTCCTCTTAATGATGTCCCTTTTTTCTAAATCTGATACCACTCTGTCTGCTCCTGCAACAGCAGCTGCAGGCAGTGGATACTACAGGACAGCAGAGATTTTAGAGGGAGGGAAAGGCATGGAAGTTTCCAATAGACTCAATTTCACTGTGTCTATTACTTTTTCAAACCCTGCAAAACTTCACACTGTGGAGACATCATTAAGAAAAGTCATTAAGAAAACCCCGGGCAGCAGGTTTTCCTGGGGCCTTCAGCCTCAAAGACACCCTTTCCCACTTGGCGCCGCGCCAGGCACAAAAATGGCCATATGGCTGGAGATGGGTCCCCTGCCCAAAGAGCCAGCAGGGAAAACCGTGCCTTGTTCTAAAGCACTTTGGGAACCGCTTGCGTAGCCCCACAGACCTGGGGGCTGCAGGCATTCCTGCTGCCTTCAGCCTCGACACCACCCTTTCCCACTTGGTGCCGCGTCAGGCAAAAAAATCACCATATGGCTGGAGATGGGTCCCCCGCCCAAAGAGCCAGCAGGGAAAATTATGCCTTGTTCTAAGCCTCCTTGGGAACCGCTTGCGTAGCCCCACAGACCTGGGGGCTGCAGGCTTTCCTGCTGCCTTCAGCCTCAAAACCACCCTTTCCCATTTGGTGCCGCGCCAGGCACAAAAATGGCCTATGGCTGGAGATGGGTCCCATGCCCAAAGAGCCAGCAGGGAAAACTATGCCTTGTTCTAAAGCTCTTTGGGAACTGCTTGCGTAGCACCACAGACCTGGGGGCTGTGGGCCTTCCTGCTGCCTTCAGCCTCGACACCACCCTTTCCCACTTGGCGCCGCGCCAGGCACAAAAATGGCCTATGCCTGGAGATGGATCCCCTGCCCAAAGAGCCAGCAGGGAAAACTATGCCTTGTTCTAAAGCTCTTTGGGAACGGCTTGCTTGGCCCCACAGACCTGGGGGCTGCGGGCTTTGCTGCTGCCTTCAGCCTCGACAACACCCTTTCCCACTTGGCGCCGCGCCAGGCACAAAAATGGCCTATGGCTGGAGATGGGTCCCCCGCCCAAAGAGCCAGCAGGGAAAACTATGCCATGTTCTAAAGCTCTTTGGGAACCGCTTGCGTAGCCCCACAGACCTGGGGGCTGCGGGCTTTCCTGCTGCCTTCAGCCTCGACAACACCCTTTCCCACTTGGCGCCGCGCCAGGCACAAAAATTGCCATACGGCTGGAGATGGGTCCCCCGCCCAAAGAGCCAGCAGGGAAAACTATGCCTTGTTCTAAAAGTCTTTGGGAACAGATTCGTAGCCCCAGAGACCTGGGGGCTACGGGCTTTCCTGCTGCCTTCAGCCTCAAAGGCACCCTTTCCCACTTGGCGCCGCGCCAGGCACAATAATGGCCATACGGCTGGAGATGGGTCCCCCGCCCAAAGAGCCACCAGGGAAAACTATGCCTTGTTCTAAAGCTCTTTGGGAACCGCTTGCGTAGCCCCAGAGACATGGGAGCTGCAGGCTTTCCTGCTGCCTCCAGCCTCGACACCACCCTTTCCCACTTGGCGCCGCGCCAGGCACAAAAATGGCCATACGGCTACAGATGGGTCCCCCGCCCAAAGAGCCAGCAGGGAAAACTATGCCTTGTTCTAAAGCTCTTTGGGAACCGCATGCGTAGCCCCACAGACCTGGGGGCTGCGGGCCTTTCTGCTGCCTTCAGCCTCGACACCACCCTTTCCCACTTGGCGCCGCGCCAGGCACAAAAACGGCCTATGCCTGGATATGGGTCCCCCGCCCAAAGAGCCAGCAGGGAAAACTATGCCTTGTTCTAAAGCTCTTTGGGAACCGCTTGCGTAGCCCAGCAGTCCTGGGGGCTGCGGGCTTTCCTGCTGCCTTCAGCCTCGACACCACCCTTTCCCACTTGGCGCCGCGCCAGGCACAAAAATGGCCATACGGCTGGAGATGAGTCCCCTGCCCAAGGAGGCAGCAGGGAAAACTATACCTTGTTCTAAAGGTCTTTGGAACAGATTCGTAGCCCCACAGACCTGGGGGCTGCGGGCTTTCCTGCTGCCTTCAGCCTCAAAGCCACTCTTTCCCTCTGGGCGCCGGGCCAGGCACAAAAATGGCCATATGGCTGGAGATGGGTCCCCCGCCC
Organism: Rissa tridactyla; assembly: GCF_028500815.1. Classification (NCBI taxonomy): domain Eukaryota; kingdom Metazoa; phylum Chordata; class Aves; order Charadriiformes; family Laridae; genus Rissa; species Rissa tridactyla. Next base: position 190,022 of record NW_026529377.1, read on the forward strand.
AACGAGCCAGCAGGGAAAACTCTGCCTTGTTCTAAATCTCTTTGGGAAGCGCTTGCGTAGCCCCACAGACGTGGGGGCTGCGGGCCTTTCTGCTGCCTTCAGCCTCAAAAACACCCTTTCCCACTTGGCGCCGGGCCAGGCACAAAAATGGCCATATGGCTGGAGATGGGTCCCCCGCCCAAAGAGCCAGCAGGGAAAACTATGCCTTGTTCTAAAAGTCTTTGGGAACAGATTCGTAGCGCCAGAGACCTGGGGGCTGCGGGCTTTCCTGCTGCCTTCAGCCTCGACACCACCCTTTCGCACTTGGGGCCGCGCCAGGCACAAAAATAGACATACGGCTGGAGATGGGTCCCCCGCCCAAGGAGCCAGCAGGGAAAACTATGCCTTGTTCTAAAGCTCTTTGGGAACCGCTTGCGTAGCCCCACAGACCTGGTGGCTGCGGGCCTTCCTGCTGCCTTCAGCCTCAAAACCACCTTTTCCCTCTGGGCACCACGCCACGCACAAAAATGGCCATATGGGTGGAGATGGGTCCCCCGCCCAAAGAGCCAGCAGGGAAAACTATGCCTTGTTCTAAAGCTCTTTGGGAACCGCTTCCGTAGCCCAGCAGTCCTGGGGGCTGCGGTCTTTCCTGCTGCCTTCAGCCACGACACCACGCTTTCCCACTTGGCGCCGCGCCAGGCACAAAAATGGCCATACGGCTGGAGATGAGTCCCCTGCCCAAGGAGGCAGCAGGGAAAACTATGCCTTGTTCTAAAGCTCTTTGGGAACCGCTTGCGTAGCCCCACAGACTTGGGGGCTGCGGGCTTTCCTGCTGCCTTCAGCCTCAAAACCAACCTTTCCCTCTGGGCGCCGGGCCAGGCACAAAAAAGGCCTTTGGCTGGAGATAGGTCCATTGCCCAAAGAGCCAGCAGGGAAAACTATGCCTTGTTCTAAATCTCTTTGGGAACCGCTTGCGTAGCCCCACAGTCCTGGGGGCTGCGGGCTTTCCTGCTGCCTTCAGCCTCGAGACCACCCTTTCCCACTTGGTGCCGCGCCAGGCACAAAAATGGCCATACGGCTGGAGATGGGTCCCCCGCCCAAAGAGCCAGCAGGGAAAACTATGCCTTGTTCTAAAGCTCTTTGGGAACCGCTTGCGTAGCCCCACAGACCTGGGGGCTGCGGGCTTTCCTGCTGCCTTCAGCCTCAAAACCACCCTTTCCCTCTGGGCGCCGGGCCAGGCACAAAAAAGGCCTATGGCTGGAGATAGGTCCATTGCCCAAAGAGCCAGCAGGGAAAACTATGCCTTGTTCTAAATCTCTTTGGGAACCGCTTGCGTAGCCCCACAGTCCTGGGGGCTGCGGGCTTTCCTGCTGTCTTCAGCCTCGACACCACGCTTTCCCACTTGGTGCTGCGCCAGGCACAAAAATGGCCATACGGCTGGAGATGTGTTACCCGCCCAAAGATCCAGCAGGGAAAACTATGCCTTGTTCTAAAGCTCCTTGGGAACCGCTTGCGTAGCCCCACAGACCTGGGGGCTGCGGGCTTTACTGCTGCCTTCAGCCTCGACACCACCCTTTCCCACTTGGCGCCGCGCCAGTCACAAAAATGGCCATACGGCTGGAGATTGGTCCCAAGTCCAAAGAACAGGTAGGGAAAACTATGCCTTGTTCTAAAGGTCTTTGGGAACAGATTCGTAGCCCCACAGACCTGGGGGCTGCGGGCTTTCCTGCTGCCTTCAGCCTCAAAACCACCCTTTCCCACTTGGTGCCGCGCCAGGCACAAAAATGGCCATACGGCTGGAGATGGGTCCCCCGCCCAAAGAGCCAGCAGGGAAAACTATACCTTGTTCTAAAGCTCTTTGGGAACCGCTTGCGTAGCCCAAGAGACCTGGGGGCTGCAGGCTTTCCTGCTGCCTTCAGCCTCGACACCACCCTTTCGCACTTGGGGCCGCGCCAGGCACAAAAATGGCCATATGGCTGGAGATGGGTCCCCCGCCCAAAGAGGCAGCAGGGAAAACTATGCCTTGTTCTAAGCTCTTTGGGAACCGCTTCGTAGCCCCACAGACCTGGGGGCTGCGGGCTTTCCTGCTGCCTTCAGCCTCAAGACCACCCTTTCCCTCTGGGCGCCGGGCCAGGCAGAAAAAAGGCCTATGGCTGGAGATGGGTCCCGCGCCCAAAGAGCCAGCAGGGAAAACTATGCCTTGTTCTAAAGCTCTTTGGGAACCGCTTGCGTAGCCCCACAGACCTGCGGGCTGCGGGCTCTCCTGCTGCCTTCAGCCTCAAAACCACCCTTTCGCACTTGGCGCCGCGCCAGGCACAAAAATGGCCATACGGCTGGAGATAGGTCCCCCGCCCAAAGAGCCAGGAGGGAAAACTATGCCTTGTTCTAAAGCTCTTTGGGAACCGCTTGCGTAGCCCCACAGACCTGGGGGCTGTGGGCCTTCCTGCTGCCTTCAGCCTCGACACCACCCTTTCCCACTTGGTGCCGCGCCAGGCCCAAAAATGGCCATACGGCTGGAGATGGGTCCCCCGCCCAAAGAGCCAGCAGGGAAAATTATGCCTTGTTCTAAAGCTCTTTGGGAACCGCTTGCGTAGCCGCACAGACCTGGGGGCTGCAGGCTTTCCTGATGCCTTCAGCCTCGACAGCACCCTTTCCCACTTGGCGCCGCGCCAGGCACAAAAATGGCCATACGGCTGGAGATGGGTCCCATGCCCAAAGAGCCAGCACGGAAAACTATACCTTGTTTTAAAGCTCTTTGGGAACCGCTTGCGTAGCCCCACAGACCTGGGGGCTGCGGGCTTTCCTGCTGCCTTCAGCCTCAAAGCCACCCTTTTCCACTTGGTGCCGTGCCAAGCACAAAAATGGGCATATGGCTGGAGATGGGTCCCCCGCCCAAAGAGCCAGCAGGGAAAACTATGCCTTGTTCTATAGCTCTTTGGGAACCGCTTGCGTAGCCCCACAGACCTGGGGGCTGCGGGCTTTCATGCTGCCTTCAGCCTCAAAACCACCCTTTCCCTCTTGGCGCCGCGCCAGGCACAAAAATGGCCATATGGCTGGAGATGGGTCCCCTGCGCAAAGAGCCAGCAGGGAAAACTATGCCTTGTTCTAAATCTCTTTGTGAACCGCTTGCGTAGCCCCACAGACCTGGGGGCTGCGGACTTTCCTGCTGCCTTCAGCCTCGAAACCACCCTTTCCCACTTGGCGCCGTGCCAGGCACAAAAATGGCCATACGGCTGGAGATGGGTCCCCCGCCCAAAGAGCCATCAGGGAAAACTATGCCTTGTTCTAAAGCTCTTTGGGAACCGCTTGCGTAGCCCCACAGACCTGGGGGCTGCGGGCTTTACTGCTGCCTTCAGCCTCAAAACCACCCTTTCCCTCTGGGCGCCGCGCCAGGCACAAAAAAGGCCTATGGCTGGAGATGGGTCCCCCGCCCAAAGAGCCGGCAGTGAAAACTATGCCTTGTTCTAAAGGTCTTTGGGAACCGCTTGCGTAGCCGCACAGACCTGGGGGCTGCAGGCATTCCTGCTGCCTTCAGCCTCGACACCACCCTTTCCCGCTTGATGCCGCGCCAGGCACAAAAATCACCATATGGCTGGAGATGGGTCCCCCGCCCAAACAGCCAGCAGGGAAAACTATGCCTTGTTCTAAAGCTCTTTGGGAACCGCTTGCGTAGCCCCACAGACCTGGGGGCTGCGGGCTTTCCTGCTGCCTTCAGCCTCAAAGCCACCCTTTCCCACTTGGCGCCGCGTCAGGCACAAAAATGGCCATACAGCTGGAGATGGGTCCCACGCCCAAAGAACAAGTAGGGAACACTCTGCCATGTTCTAAAGCTCTTTGGGAACCGCTTGCGTAGCCCCACAGACCTGGGGGCTGCGGGCCTTCCTGCTGCCTTCAGCCTCGACACCACCCTTTCCCACTGGGCGCCGGGCCAGGCACAAAAATGGCCATACGGCTGGAGATGGGTCCCCCACCCACAGAGCCAGCAGGGAAAACTATGCCTTGTTCTAAAGCTCTTTGGGAACTGCTTGCGTAGCCCCACAGACCTGGGGGCTGCGGGCTTTCCTGCTGCCTTCAGCCTCGACACCACCCTTTCCCACTTGGCGCCGCGCCAGGCACAAAAATGGCCATACGGCTGGAGATGGGTCCCCTGCCCAAAGAGCCAGCAGGGAAAACTATGGCTTGTTCTAAAGCTCTTTGGGAACCGCTTGCGTAGCCCCACAGACCTGGGGGCTGTGGGCTTTCCTGCTGCCTTCAGCCTCGACACCACCCTTTCCCTCTGGGCGCCGGGCCAGGCAAAAAAATGGCCATACGGCTGGAGATGGGTCCCATTCCCAAAGAGCCAGCAGGGAAAACTATACCTTGTTCTAAAGCTATTTGGGAACGGATTGCTTGGCCCCAGAGACATGGGGCTGTGGGCTTTCCTGCTGCCTTCAGTCTCGAAACCACCCTTTCGCACTTGGCGCCGCGCCAGGCACAAAAATGGCCATACGGCTGGAGATGGGTCCCCCGCCCAAAGAGCCATCAGGGAAAACTATGCCTTGTTCTAAAGCTCTTTGGGAACCGCTTGCGTAGCCCCACAGACCTGGGGACTGCGGGCTTTCCTGCTGCCTTCAGCCTCAAAACCACCCTTTCCCACTTGGTGCCGCACCAGGCACAAAAATGGCCTATGGCTGGAGATGGGTCCCATGCCCAAAGAGCCAGCAGTGAAAATTATGCCTTGTTCTAAAGCTCTTTGGGAACCGCTTGCGTAACCACACAGATCTGGGGGCTGCAGGCTTTCCTGCTGCCTTCAGCCTCGACACCACCCTTTCCCACTTGGCGCCGCGCCAGGCACAAAAATGGCCATACGGCTGGAGATGGGTCCCCCGCCGAAGGAGCCAGCAGGGAAAACTATGCCTTGTTCTAAAGCTCTTTGGGAACCGCTTGCGTAATCCCACAGACGTGGGGGCTGCGGGCTTTCCTGCTGCCTTCAGCCTCAACACCAACCTTTCCCACTTGGCGCCGCGCCAGGCACAAAAATGGCCTATGGCTGGAGATGGGTCCCATGCCCAAAGAGCCAGCAGGGAAAACTATGCCTTGTTCTAAAGCTCTTTGGGAACCGCTTGCATAGCCCCACAGACCTGGGGGTTGCAGGCTTTGCTGGGCCTTCAGCCTCGACACCACCCTTTCCCACTTGGCGCCGCACCAGGCACAAAAATGGCCATACGGCTGGAGATGGGTCCCCACCCAAAGAGCCAGCAGGGAAAACTATGCCTTGTTCTAAAGCTCTTTGGGAACCGCTTGCGTAATCCCACAGACCTGGGGGCTGCGGGCTTTCCTGCTGCCTTCAGCCTTGACACCACCCTTTACCTCTGGGCGCCGCGCCAGGCACAAAAAAGGCCTATGGCTGGAGATGGGTCCCCCGCCCAAAGAGCCAGCAGGGAAAACTATGCCTTGTTCTAAAGGTCTTTGGGAACAGATTCGTAGCCCCACAGACCTGGGGGCTGCGGGCTTTCCTGCTGCCTTCAGCCTCAAAACCACCATTTCCCACTTGGCGCCGCGCCAGGCACAAAAATGGCCATACGGCTGGAGATGGGTCCCCCACCCAAAGAGCCAGCAGGGAAAACTATGCCTTGTTCTAAAGCTCTTTGGGAAAGGCTTGCGTAGCCCCACAGACCTGGGGGCTGCGGGCTTTCCTGCTGCCTTCAGCATAAATACTACCCTTTCCCACTTGGCGCCGCACCAGGCACAAAAATGGCCTATGGCTGGAGATGGGTCCCATGCCCAAAGAGCCAGCAGTGAAAATTATGCCTTGTTCTAAATCTATTTGGGAACGGCTTGCTTGGCCCCACAGACCTGGGGGCTGCGGGCTTTCCTGCTGCCTTCAGCCTCGACACCACCCTTTCCCACTTGGCGCCGCGCCAGGCACAAAAATGGCCATACGGCTGGAGATGGGTCCCCCACCCAAAGAGCCAGCAGGGAAAACTATGCCTTGTTCTAAAGCTCTTTGGGAAAGGCTTGCGTAGCCCCACAGACCTGGGGGCTGCGGGCTTTCCTGCTGCCTTCAGCATAAATACTACCCTTTCCCACTTGGCGCCGCACCAGACACAAAAATGGCCTTTGGCTGGAGATGGGTCCCATGCCCAAAGAGCCATTAGTGAAAATTATGCCTTGTTCTAAAGCTCTTTGGGAACCGCTTGCGTAACCACACAGATCTGGGGGCTGCAGGCTTTCCTGCTGCCTTCAGCCTCGACACCACCCTTTCCCACTTGGCGCCGCGCCAGGCACAAAAATGGCCATACGGCTGGAGATGGGTCCCCCGCCGAAGGAGCCAGCAGGGAAAACTATGCCTTGTTCTAAAGCTCTTTGGGAACCGCTTGCGTAATCCCACAGACGTGGGGGCTGCGGGCTTTCCTGCTGCCTTCAGCCTCAACACCAACCTTTCCCACTTGGCGCCGCGCCAGGCACAAAAATGGCCTATGGCTGGAGATGGATCCCCTGCCCAAGGAGCCAGCAGGGAAAACTATGCCTTGTTCTAAAGCTCTTTGGGAACCACTTGCGTAGCCCCACAGACCTGGGGGCTGCGGGCTTTCCTGCTGCCTTCAGCCTCGACACCACCCTTTCCCACTTGGCGCCGCGCCAGGCACAAAAATGGCCATACGGCTGGAGATGGGTCCCCTGCCCAAAGAGCCAGCAGGGAAAACTATGCCTTGTTCTAAAGCTCTTTGGGAACCGCTTGCGTAGCCCCACAGACCTGGGGGCTGCGGGCTTTCCTGCTGCCTTCAGCCTCGACACCACCCTTTCCCTCTGGGCGCCGGGCCAGGCAAAAAAATGGCCATACGGCTGGAGATGGGTCCCATTCCCAAAGAGCCAGCAGGGAAAACTATGCCTTGTTCTAAAGCTATTTGGGAACGGCTTGCTTGGCCCCACAGACCTGGGGGCTGCAGGCTTTCCTGCTGCCTTCAGCCTCGACACCACCCTTTCCCACTTGGCGCCGCACCAGGCACAAAAATGGCCATACGGCTGGAGATGGGTCCCCCACCCAAAGAGCCAGCAGGGAAAACTATGCCTTGTTCTAAAGCTCTTTGGGAAAGGCTTGCGTAGCCCCACAGACCTGGGGGCTGCGGGCTTTCCTGCTGCCTTCAGCATCAATACTACCCTTTCCCACTTGGCGCCGCACCAGACACAAAAATGGCCTTTGGCTGGAGATGGGTCCCATGCCCAAAGAGCCAGCAGTGAAAACTATGCCTTGTTCTAAATCTCGTTGGGAACCGCTTGCGTAGCCCCAGAGACATGGGGCTGCAGGCTTTCCTGCTGCCTTCAGTCTCGAAACCACCCTTTCGCACTTGGCGCCGCGCCAGGCACAAAAATGGCCATACGGCTGGAGATGGGTCCCCCGCCCAAAGAGCCATCAGGGAAAACTATGCCTTGTTCTAAAGCTCTTTGGGAACCGCTTGCGTAGCCCCACAGACCTGGGGACTGCGGGCTTTCCTGCTGCCTTCAGCCTCAAAACCACCCTTTCCCACTTGGTGCCGCACCAGGCACAAAAATGGCCTATGGCTGGAGATGGGTCCCCTGCCCAAGGAGCCAGCAGTGAAAATTATGCCTTGTTCTAAAGCTCTTTGGGAACCGCTTGCGTAACCACACAGATCTGGGGGCTGCAGGCTTTCCTGCTGCCTTCAGCCTCGACACCACCCTTTCCCACTTGGCGCCGCGCCAGGCACAAAAATGGCCATACGGCTGGAGATGGGTCCCCCGCCGAAGGAGCCAGCAGGGAAAACTATGCCTTGTTCTAAAGCTCTTTGGGAACCGCTTGCGTAATCCCACAGACGTGGGGGCTGCGGGCTTTCCTGCTGCCTTCAGCCTCAACACCAACCTTTCCCACTTGGCGCCGCGCCAGGCACAAAAATGGCCTATGGCTGGAGATGAGTCCCATGCCCAAAGAGCCAGCAGGGAAAACTATGCCTTGTTCTAAAGCTCTTTGGGAACCGCTTGCATAGCCCCACAGACCTGGGGGTTGCAGGCTTTGCTGGGCCTTCAGCCTCGACACCACCCTTTCCCACTTGGCGCCGCACCAGGCACAAAAATGGCCATACGGCTGGAGATGGGTCCCCACCCAAAGAGCCAGCAGGGAAAATTATGCCTTGTTCTAAAGCTCTTTGGGAACCGCTTGCGTAATCCCACAGACCTGGGGGCTGCGGGCTTTCCTGCTGCCTTCAGCCTCGACACCACCCTTTACCTCTGGGCGCCGCGCCAGGCACAAAAAAGGCCTATGGCTGGAGATGGGTCCCCCGCCCAAAGAGCCAGCAGGGAAAACTATGCCTTGTTCTAAAGGTCTTTGGGAACAGATTCGTAGCCCCACAGACCTGGGGGCTGCGGGCTTTCCTGCTGCCTTCAGCCTCAAAACCACCATTTCCCACTTGGCGCCGCGCCAGGCACAAAAATGGCCATACGGCTGGAGATGGGTCCCCCGCCCAAAGAGCCATCAGGGAAAACTATGCCTTGTTCTAAAGCTCTTTGGGAACCGCTTGCGTAGCCCCACAGACCTGGGGGCTGCGGGCCTTCCTGCTGCCTTCAGCATCAAAACTACCCTTTCCCACTTGGTGCCGCACCAGGCACAAAAATGGCCTATGGCTGGAGATGGGTCCCATGCCCAAAGAGCCAGCAGTGAAAATTATGCCTTGTTCTAAAGCTATTTGGGAACGGCTTGCTTGGCCCCACAGACCTGGGGGCTGCGGGCTTTCCTGCTGCCTTCAGCCTCGACACCACCCTTTCCCACTTGGCGCCGCGCCAGGCACAAAAATGGCCATACGGCTGGAGATGGGTCCCCCACCCAAAGAGCCAGCAGGGAAAACTATGCCTTGTTCTAAAGCTCTTTGGGAAAGGCTTGCGTAGCCCCACAGACCTGGGGGCTGCGGGCTTTCCTGCTGCCTTCAGCATAAATACTACCCTTTCCCACTTGGCGCCGCACCAGACACAAAAATGGCCTTTGGCTGGAGATGGGTCCCATGCCCAAAGAGCCAGCAGTGAAAACTATGCCTTGTTCTAAATCTCGTTGGGAACCGCTTGCGTAGCCCCAGAGACCTGGGGGCTGCAGGCTTTCCTGCTGCCTTCAGTCTCGAAACCACCCTTTCGCACTTGGCGCCGCGCCAGGCACAAAAATGGCCATACGGCTGGAGATGGGTCCCCCGCCCAAAGAGCCATCAGGGAAAACTATGCCTTGTTCTAAAGCTCTTTGGGAACCGCTTGCGTAACCACACAGATCTGGGGGCTGCAGGCTTTCCTGCTGCCTTCAGCCTCGACACCACCCTTTCCCACTTGGCGCCGCGCCAGGCACAAAAATGGCCATACGGCTGGAGATGGGTCCCCCGCCGAAGGAGCCAGCAGGGAAAATTATGCCTTGTTCTAAAGCTCTTTGGGAAACGCTTGCGTAATCCCACAGACGTGGGGGCTGCGGGCTTTCCTGCTGCCTTCAGCCTCAACACCAACCTTTCCCACTTGGCGCCGCGCCAGGCACAAAAATGGCCTATGGCTGGAGATGGATCCCCTGCCCAAGGAGCCAGCAGGGAAAACTATGCCTTGTTCTAAAGCTCTTTGGGAACCGCTTGCATAGCCCCACAGACCTGGGGGTTGCAGGCTTTGCTGGGCCTTCAGCCTCGACACCACCCTTTCCCACTTGGCGCCGCACCAGGCACAAAAATGGCCATACGGCTGGAGATGGGTCCCCACCCAAAGAGCCAGCAGGGAAAACTATGCCTTGTTCTAAAGCTCTTTGGGAACCGCTTGTGTAATCCCACAGACCTGGGGGCTGCGGGCTTTCCTGCTGCCTTCAGCCTCGACACCACCCTTTCCCACTTGGCGCCGCGCCAGGCACAAAAATGGCCATACGGCTGGAGATGGGTCCCCCACCCAAAGAGCCAGCAGGGAAAACTATGCCTTGTTCTAAAGCTCTTTGGGAAAGGCTTGCGTAGCCCCACAGACCTGGGGCCTGCGGGCTTTCCTGCTGCCTTCAGCATCAATACTACCCTTTCCCACTTGGCGCCGCACCAGACACAAAAATGGCCTTTGGCTGGAGATGGGTCCCATGCCCAAAGAGCCAGCAGTGAAAACTATGCCTTGTTCTATATCTCGTTGGGAACCGCTTGCGTAGCCCCAGAGACATGGGGGCTGCAGGCTTTCCTGCTGCCTTCAGTCTCGAAACCACCCTTTCGCACTTGGCGCCGCGCCAGGCACAAAAATGGCCATACGGCTGGAGATGGGTCCCCCGCCCAAAGAGCCATCAGGGAAAACTATGCCTTGTTCTAAAGCTCTTTGGGAACCGCTTGCGTAGCCCCACAGACCTGGGGACTGCGGGCTTTCCTGCTGCCTTCAGCCTCGACACCACCCTTTCCCACTTGGCGCCGCGCCAGGCACAAAAATGGCCATACGGCTGGAGATGGGTCCCCCGCCGAAGGAGCCAGCAGGGAAAACTATGCCTTGTTCTAAAGCTCTTTGGGAACCGCTTGCGTAATCCCACAGACCTGGGGCCTGCGGGCTTTCCTGCTGCCTTCAGCCTCAACACCACCCTTTCCCACTTGGCGCCACGCCAGGCACAAAAATGGCCTATGGCTGGAGATGGATCCCCTGCCCAAGGGGCCAGCAGGGAAAACTATGCCTTGTTCTAAAGCTCTTTGGGAACCGCTTGCGTAGCCCCACAGACCTGGGGGCTGCGGGCCTTCCTGCTGCCTTCAGCATCAAAACTACCCTTTCCCACTTGGTGCCGCACCAGGCACAAAAATGGCCTATGGCTGGAGATGGGTCCCATGCCCAAAGAGCCAGCAGTGAAAATTATGCCTTGTTCTAAAGCTATTTGGGAACGGCTTGCTTGGCCCCACAGACCTGGGGGCTGCGGGCTTTCCTGCTGCCTTCAGCCTCGACACCACCCTTTCCCACTTGGCGCCGCGCCAGGCACAAAAATGGCCATACGGCTGGAGATGGGTCCCCCACCCAAAGAGCCAGCAGGGAAAACTATGCCTTGTTCTAAAGCTCTTTGGGAAAGGCTTGCGTAGCCCCACAGACCTGGGGGCTGCGGGCTTTCCTGCTGCCTTCAGCATAAATACTACCCTTTCCCACTTGGCGCCGCACCAGACACAAAAATGGCCTTTGGCTGGAGATGGGTCCCATGCCCAAAGAGCCAGCAGTGAAAACTATGCCTTGTTCTAAATCTCGTTGGGAACCGCTTGCGTAGCCCCAGAGACATGGGGGCTGCAGGCTTTCCTGCTGCCTTCAGTCTCGAAACCACCCTTTCGCACTTGGCGCCGCGCCAGGCACAAAAATGGCCATACGGCTGGAGATGGGTCCCCCGCCCAAAGAGCCATCAGGGAAAACTATGCCTTGTTCTAAAGCTCTTTGGGAACCGCTTGCGTAACCACACAGATCTGGGGGCTGCAGGCTTTCCTGCTGCCTTCAGCCTCGACACCACCCTTTCCCACTTGGCGCCGCGCCAGGCACAAAAATGGCCATACGGCTGGAGATGGGTCCCCCGCCGAAGGAGCCAGCAGGGAAAATTATGCCTTGTTCTAAAGCTCTTTGGGAAACGCTTGCGTAATCCCACAGACGTGGGGGCTGCGGGCTTTCCTGCTGCCTTCAGCCTCAACACCAACCTTTCCCACTTGGCGCCGCGCCAGGCACAAAAATGGCCTATGGCTGGAGATGGATCCCCTGCCCAAGGAGCCAGCAGGGAAAACTATGCCTTGTTCTAAAGCTCTTTGGGAACCGCTTGCATAGCCCCACAGACCTGGGGGTTGCAGGCTTTGCTGGGCCTTCAGCCTCGACACCACCCTTTCCCACTTGGCGCCGCACCAGGCACAAAAATGGCCATACGGCTGGAGATGGGTCCCCACCCAAAGAGCCAGCAGGGAAAACTATGCCTTGTTCTAAAGCTCTTTGGGAACCGCTTGTGTAATCCCACAGACCTGGGGGCTGCGGGCTTTCCTGCTGCCTTCAGCCTCGACACCACCCTTTCCCACTTGGCGCCGCGCCAGGCACAAAAATGGCCATACGGCTGGAGATGGGTCCCCCACCCAAAGAGCCAGCAGGGAAAACTATGCCTTGTTCTAAAGCTCTTTGGGAAAGGCTTGCGTAGCCCCACAGACCTGGGGCCTGCGGGCTTTCCTGCTGCCTTCAGCATCAATACTACCCTTTCCCACTTGGCGCCGCACCAGACACAAAAATGGCCTTTGGCTGGAGATGGGTCCCATGCCCAAAGAGCCAGCAGTGAAAACTATGCCTTGTTCTATATCTCGTTGGGAACCGCTTGCGTAGCCCCAGAGACATGGGGGCTGCAGGCTTTCCTGCTGCCTTCAGTCTCGAAACCACCCTTTCGCACTTGGCGCCGCGCCAGGCACAAAAATGGCCATACGGCTGGAGATGGGTCCCCCGCCCAAAGAGCCATCAGGGAAAACTATGCCTTGTTCTAAAGCTCTTTGGGAACCGCTTGCGTAGCCCCACAGACCTGGGGACTGCGGGCTTTCCTGCTGCCTTCAGCCTCGACACCACCCTTTCCCACTTGGCGCCGCGCCAGGCACAAAAATGGCCATACGGCTGGAGATGGGTCCCCCGCCGAAGGAGCCAGCAGGGAAAACTATGCCTTGTTCTAAAGCTCTTTGGGAACCGCTTGCGTAATCCCACAGACCTGGGGCCTGCGGGCTTTCCTGCTGCCTTCAGCCTCAACACCACCCTTTCCCACTTGGCGCCACGCCAGGCACAAAAATGGCCTATGGCTGGAGATGGATCCCCTGCCCAAGGGGCCAGCAGGGAAAACTATGCCTTGTTCTAAAGCTCTTTGGGAACCGCTTGCGTAGCCCCACAGACCTGGGGGCTGCAGGCTTTGCTGCTACCTTCAGCCTCAAAGCCACCCTTTCCCACTTGGCGCCGCATCAGGCACAAAAATGGCCATACACCTGGAGATGGGTCCCACGCCCAAAGAACAAGTAGGGAACACTCTGCCATGTTCTAAAGCTCTTTGGGAACCGCTTGCGTAGCCCCACAGACCTGGGGGCTGCGGGCTTTCCTGCTGCCTTCAGCCTCGACACCACCCTTTCCCACTTGGCGCCGCGCCAGGCACAAAAATGGCCATACGGCTGGAGATGGGTCCCCCGCCCAAAGAGCCATCAGGGAAAACTATGCCTTGTTCTAAAGCTCTTTGGGAACCGCTTGCGTAGCCCCACAGACCTGGGGGCTGCGGGCCTTCCGGCTGCCTTCAGCATCAAAACTACCCTTTCCCACTTGGTGCCGCGCCAGGCACAAAAATGGCCATACGGCTGGAGATGGGTCCCCCACCCAAAGAGCCAGCAGGGAAAACTATGCCTTGTTCTAAATCTCGTTGGGAACCGCTTGCGTAATCCCACAGACCTGGGGCCTGCGGGCTTTCCTGCTGCCTTCAGCCTCAACACCACCCTTTCCCACTTGGCGCCACGCCAGGCACAAAAATGGCCTATGGCTGGAGATGGGTCCCATGCCCAAAGAGCCAGCAGTGAAAATTATGCCTTGTTCTAAAGCTATTTGGGAAAGGCTTGCGTAGCCCCACAGACCTGGTGGCTGCGGGCTTTCCTGCTGCCTTCAGCATCAATACTACCCTTTCCCACTTGGCGCCGCACCAGACACAAAAATGGCCTTTGGCTGGAGATGGGTCCCATGCCCAAAGAGCCAGCAGTGAAAACTATGCCTTGTTCTAAATCTCGTTGGGAACCGCTTGCGTAGCCCCAGAGACATGGGGGCTGCAGGCTTTCCTGCTGCCTTCAGTCTCGAAACCACCCTTTCGCACTTGGCGCCGCGCCAGGCACAAAAATGGCCATACGGCTGGAGATGGGTCCCCCGCCCAAAGAGCCATCAGGGAAAACTATGCCTTGTTCTAAAGCTCTTTGGGAACCGCTTGCGTAGCCCCACAGACCTGGGGACTGCGGGCTTTCCTGCTGCCTTCAGCCTCAAAACCACCCTTTCCCACTTGGTGCCGCACCAGGCACAAAAATGGCCTATGGCTGGAGATGGGTCCCATGCCCAAAGAGCCAGCAGTGAAAATTATGCCTTGTTCTAAAGCTCTTTGGGAACCGCTTGCGTAACCACACAGATCTGGGGGCTGCAGGCTTTCCTGCTGCCTTCAGCCTCAAAACCACCCTTTCCCACTTGGCGCCGCGCCAGGCACAAAAATGGGCATATGGCTGGAGATGGGTCCCATGCCCAAAGAGCCAGCAGGGAAAACTATGCCTTGTTCTAAAGCTCTTTGGGAACCGCTTGCGTAATCCCACAGACGTGGGGGCTGCGGGCTTTCCTGCTGCCTTCAGCCTCAACACCACCCTTTCCCACTTGGCGCCGCGCCAGGCACAAAAATGGCCATACAGCTGGAGATGGGTCCCACGCCCAAGGAGCCAGCAGGGAAAACTATGCCTTGTTCTAAAGCTCTTTGGGAACCGCTTGCGTAATCCCACAGACGTGGGGGCTGCGGGCTTTCCTGCTGCCTTCAGCCTCAACACCAGCCTTTCCCACTTGGCGCCGCGCCAGGCACAAAAATGGCCTATGGCTGGAGATGGATCCCCTGCCCAAGGGGCCAGCAGGGAAAACTATGCCTTGTTCTAAAGCTCTTTGGGAACCGCTTGCGTAGCCCCACAGACCTGGGGGATGCAGGCTTTGCTGCTACCTTCAGCCTCAAAGCCACCCTTTCCCACTTGGCGCCGCATCAGGAACAAAAATGGCCATACAGCTGGAGATGGGTCCCACGCCCAAAGAACAAGTAGGGAACACTCTGCCATGTTCTAAAGCTCTTTGGGAACCGCTTGCGTAGCCCCACAGACCTGGGGGCTGCGGGCCTTCCTGCTGCCTTCAGTCTCGAAACCACCCTTTCGCACTTGGCGCCGTGCCAGGCACAAAAATGGCCATACGGCTGGAGATGGGTCCCCCACCCACAGAGCCAGCAGGGAAAACTATGCCTTGTTCTAAAGCTCTTTGGGAACTGCTTACGTAGCCCCACAGACCTGGGAGCTGCGGGCTTTCCTGCTGCCTTCAGCCTCGACACCACCCTTTCCCACTTGGCGCCGCGCCAGGCACAAAAATGGCCATACGGCTGGAGATGGGTCCCCCACCCAAAGAGCCAGCAGGGAAAACTATGCCTTGTTCTAAAGCTCTTTGGGAAAGGCTTGCGTAGCCCCACAGACCTGGGGGCTGCGGGCTTTCCTGCTGCCTTCAGCATAAATACTACCCTTTCCCACTTGGCGCCGCACCAGACACAAAAATGGCCTTTGGCTGGAGATGGGTCCCATGCCCAAAGAGCCAGCAGTGAAAATTATGCCTTGTTCTAAAGCTCTTTGGGAACCGCTTGCGTAACCACACAGATCTGGGGGCTGCAGGCTTTCCTGCTGCCTTCAGCCTCGACACCACCCTTTCCCACTTGGCGCCGCGCCAGGCACAAAAATGGCCATACGGCTGGAGATGGGTCCCCCGCCGAAGGAGCCAGCAGGGAAAACTATGCCTTGTTCTAAAGCTCTTTGGGAACCGCTTGCGTAATCCCACAGACCTGGGGGCTGCGGGCTTTCCTGCTGCCTTCAGCCTCAACACCAACCTTTCCCACTTGGCGCCGCGCCAGGCACAAAAATGGCCTATGGCTGGAGATGGATCCCCTGCCCAAGGAGCCAGCAGGGAAAACTATGCCTTGTTCTAAAGCTCTTTGGGAACCACTTGCGTAGCCCCACAGACCTGGGGGCTGCGGGCTTTCCTGCTGCCTTCAGCCTCGACACCACCCTTTCCCACTTGGCGCCGCGCCAGGCACAAAAATGGCCATACGGCTGGAGATGGGTCCCCTGCCCAAAGAGCCAGCAGGGAAAACTATGCCTTGTTCTAAAGCTCTTTGGGAACCGCTTGCGTAGCCCCACAGACCTGGGGGCTGCGGGCTTTCCTGCTGCCTTCAGCCTCGACACCACCCTTTCCCTCTGGGCGCCGGGCCAGGCAAAAAAATGGCCATACGGCTGGAGATGGGTCCCATTCCCAAAGAGCCAGCAGGGAAAACTATGCCTTGTTCTAAAGCTATTTGGGAACGGCTTGCTTGGCCCCACAGACCTGGGGGCTGCAGGCTTTCCTGCTGCCTTCAGCCTCGACACCACCCTTTCCCACTTGGCGCCGCGCCAGGCACAAAAATGGCCATACGGCTGGAGATGGGTCCCCCACCCAAAGAGCCAGCAGGGAAAACTATGCCTTGTTCTAAAGCTCTTTGGGAAAGGCTTGCGTAGCCCCACAGACCTGGTGGCTGCGGGCTTTCCTGCTGCCTTCAGCATCAATACTACCCTTTCCCACTTGGCGCCGCACCAGACACAAAAATGGCCTTTGGCTGGAGATGGGTCCCATGCCCAAAGAGCCAGCAGTGAAAACTATGCCTTGTTCTAAATCTCGTTGGGAACCGCTTGCGTAGCCCCAGAGACATGGGGCTGCAGGCTTTCCTGCTGCCTTCAGTCTCGAAACCACCCTTTCGCACTTGGCGCCGCGCCAGGCACAAAAATGGCCATACGGCTGGAGATGGGTCCCCCGCCCAAAGAGCCATCAGGGAAAACTATGCCTTGTTCTAAAGCTCTTTGGGAACCGCTTGCGTAGCCCTACAGACCTGGGGACTGCGGGCTTTCCTGCTGCCTTCAGCCTCAAAACCACCCTTTCCCACTTGGTGCCGCACCAGGCACAAAAATGGCCTATGGCTGGAGATGGGTCCCCTGCCCAAGGAGCCAGCAGTGAAAATTATGCCTTGTTCTAAAGCTCTTTGGGAACCGCTTGCGTAACCACACAGATCTGGGGGCTGCAGGCATTCCTGCTGCCTTCAGCCTCGACACCACCCTTTCCCACTTGGCGCCGCGCCAGGCACAAAAATGGCCATACGGCTGGAGATGGGTCCCCCGCCGAAGGAGCCAGCAGGGAAAACTATGCCTTGTTCTAAAGCTCTTTGGGAACCGCTTGCGTAATCCCACAGACGTGGGGGCTGCGGGCTTTCCTGCTGCCTTCAGCCTCAACACCAACCTTTCCCACTTGGCGCCGCGCCAGGCACAAAAATGGCCTATGGCTGGAGATGAGTCCCATGCCCAAAGAGCCAGCAGGGAAAACTATGCCTTGTTCTAAAGCTCTTTGGGAACCGCTTGCATAGCCCCACAGACCTGGGGGTTGCAGGCTTTGCTGGGCCTTCAGCCTCGACACCACCCTTTCCCACTTGGCGCCGCACCAGGCACAAAAATGGCCATACGGCTGGAGATGGGTCCCCACCCAAAGAGCCAGCAGGGAAAATTATGCCTTGTTCTAAAGCTCTTTGGGAACCGCTTGCGTAATCCCACAGACCTGGGGGCTGCGGGCTTTCCTGCTGCCTTCAGCCTCGACACCACCCTTTACCTCTGGGCGCCGCGCCAGGCACAAAAAAGGCCTATGGCTGGAGATGGGTCCCCCGCCCAAAGAGCCAGCAGGGAAAACTATGCCTTGTTCTAAAGGTCTTTGGGAACAGATTCGTAGCCCCACAGACCTGGGGGCTGCGGGCTTTCCTGCTGCCTTCAGTCTCAAAACCACCATTTCCCACTTGGCGCCGCGCCAGGCACAAAAATGGCCATACGGCTGGAGATGGGTCCCCCGCCCAAAGAGCCATCAGGGAAAACTATGCCTTGTTCTAAAGCTCTTTGGGAACCGCTTGCGTAGCCCCACAGACCTGGGGGCTGCGGGCCTTCCTGCTGCCTTCAGCATCAAAACTACCCTTTCCCACTTGGTGCCGCACCAGGCACAAAAATGGCCTATGGCTGGAGATGGGTCCCATGCCCAAAGAGCCAGCAGTGAAAATTATGCCTTGTTCTAAAGCTATTTGGGAACGGCTTGCTTGGCCCCACAGACCTGGGGGCTGCGGGCTTTCCTGCTGCCTTCAGCCTCGACACCACCCTTTCCCACTTGGCGCCGCGCCAGGCACAAAAATGGCCATACGGCTGGAGATGGGTCCCCCACCCAAAGAGCCAGCAGGGAAAACTATGCCTTGTTCTAAAGCTCTTTGGGAAAGGCTTGCGTAGCCCCACAGACCTGGGGGCTGCGGGCTTTCCTGCTGCCTTCAGCATAAATACTACCCTTTCCCACTTGGCGCCGCACCAGACACAAAAATGGCCTTTGGCTGGAGATGGGTCCCATGCCCAAAGAGCCAGCAGTGAAAACTATGCCTTGATCTAAATCTCGTTGGGAACCGCTTGCGTAGCCCCAGAGACATGGGGGCTGCAGGCTTTCCTGCTGCCTTCAGTCTCGAAACCACCCTTTCGCACTTGGCGCCGCGCCAGGCACAAAAATGGCCATACGGCTGGAGATGGGTCCCCCGCCCAAAGAGCCATCAGGGAAAACTATGCCTTGTTCTAAAGCTCTTTGGGAACCGCTTGCGTAACCACACAGATCTGGGGGCTGCAGGCTTTCCTGCTGCCTTCAGCCTCGACACCACCCTTTCCCACTTGGCGCCGCGCCAGGCACAAAAATGGCCATACGGCTGGAGATGGGTCCCCCGCCGAAGGAGCCAGCAGGGAAAATTATGCCTTGTTCTAAAGCTCTTTGGGAAACGCTTGCGTAATCCCACAGACGTGGGGGCTGCGGGCTTTCCTGCTGCCTTCAGCCTCAACACCAACCTTTCCCACTTGGCGCCGCGCCAGGCACAAAAATGGCCTATGGCTGGAGATGGATCCCCTGCCCAAGGAGCCAGCAGGGAAAACTATGCCTTGTTCTAAAGCTCTTTGGGAACCGCTTGCATAGCCCCACAGACCTGGGGGTTGCAGGCTTTGCTGGGCCTTCAGCCTCGACACCACCCTTTCCCACTTGGCGCCGCACCAGGCACAAAAATGGCCATACGGCTGGAGATGGGTCCCCACCCAAAGAGCCAGCAGGGAAAACTATGCCTTGTTCTAAAGCTCTTTGGGAACCGCTTGTGTAATCCCACAGACCTGGGGGCTGCGGGCTTTCCTGCTGCCTTCAGCCTCGACACCACCCTTTCCCACTTGGCGCCGCGCCAGGCACAAAAATGGCCATACGGCTGGAGATGGGTCCCCCACCCAAAGAGCCAGCAGGGAAAACTATGCCTTGTTCTAAAGCTCTTTGGGAAAGGCTTGCGTAGCCCCACAGACCTGGGGCCTGCGGGCTTTCCTGCTGCCTTCAGCATCAATACTACCCTTTCCCACTTGGCGCCGCACCAGACACAAAAATGGCCTTTGGCTGGAGATGGGTCCCATGCCCAAAGAGCCAGCAGTGAAAACTATGCCTTGTTCTATATCTCGTTGGGAACCACTTGCGTAGCCCCACAGACCTGGGGACTGCGGGCTTTCCTGCTGCCTTCAGCCTCGACACCACCCTTTCCCACTTGGCGCCGCGCCAGGCACAAAAATGGCCATACGGCTGGAGATGGGTCCCCCGCCGAAGGAGCCAGCAGGGAAAACTATGCCTTGTTCTAAAGCTCTTTGGGAACCGCTTGCGTAATCCCACAGACCTGGGGCCTGCGGGCTTTCCTGCTGCCTTCAGCCTCAACACCACCCTTTCCCACTTGGCGCCACGCCAGGCACAAAAATGGCCTATGGCTGGAGATGGATCCCCTGCCCAAGGGGCCAGCAGGGAAAACTATGCCTTGTTCTAAAGCTCTTTGGGAACCGCTTGCGTAGCCCCACAGACCTGGGGGCTGCAGGCTTTGCTGCTACCTTCAGCCTCAAAGCCACCCTTTCCCACTTGGCGCCGCATCAGGAACAAAAATGGCCATACACCTGGAGATGGGTCCCACGCCCAAAGAACAAGTAGGGAACACTCTGCCATGTTCTAAAGCTCTTTGGGAACCGCTTGCGTAGCCCCACAGACCTGGGGGCTGCGGGCTTTCCTGCTGCCTTCAGCCTCGACACCACCCTTTCCCACTTGGCGCCGCGCCAGGCACAAAAATGGCCATACGGCTGGAGATGGGTCCCCCGCCCAAAGAGCCATCAGGGAAAACTATGCCTTGTTCTAAAGCTCTTTGGGAACCGCTTGCGTAGCCCCACAGACCTGGGGGCTGCGGGCCTTCCGGCTGCCTTCAGCATCAAAACTACCCTTTCCCACTTGGTGCCGCGCCAGGCACAAAAATGGCCATACGGCTGGAGATGGGTCCCCCGCCCAAAGAGCCATCAGGGAAAACTATGCCTTGTTCTAAATCTCGTTGGGAACCGCTTGCGTAATCCCACAGACCTGGGGCCTGCGGGCTTTCCTGCTGCCTTCAGCCTCAACACCACCCTTTCCCACTTGGCGCCACGCCAGGCACAAAAATGGCCTATGGCTGGAGATGGGTCCCATGCCCAAAGAGCCAGCAGTGAAAATTATGCCTTGTTCTAAAGCTATTTGGGAACGGCTTGCTTGGCCCCACAGACCTGGGGGCTGCGGGCTTTCCTGCTGCCTTCAGCCTCGACACCACCCTTTCCCACTTGGCGCCGCGCCAGGCACAAAAATGGCCATACGGCTGGAGATGGGTCCCCCACCCAAAGAGCCAGCAGGGAAAACTATGCCTTGTTCTAAAGCTCTTTGGGAAAGGCTTGCGTAGCCCCACAGACCTGGTGGCTGCGGGCTTTCCTGCTGCCTTCAGCATCAATACTACCCTTTCCCACTTGGCGCCGCACCAGACACAAAAATGGCCTTTGGCTGGAGATAGGTCCCATGCCCAAAGAGCCAGCAGTGAAAACTATGCCTTGTTCTAAATCTCGTTGGGAACCGCTTGCGTAGCCCCAGAGACATGGGGGCTGCAGGCTTTCCTGCTGCCTTCAGTCTCGAAACCACCCTTTCGCACTTGGCGCCGCGCCAGGCACAAAAATGGCCATACGGCTGGAGATGGGTCCCCCGCCCAAAGAGCCATCAGGGAAAACTATGCCTTGTTCTAAAGCTCTTTGGGAACCGCTTGCGTAGCCCCACAGACCTGGGGACTGCGGGCTTTCCTGCTGCCTTCAGCCTCAAAACCACCCTTTCCCACTTGGTGCCGCACCAGGCACAAAAATGGCCTATGGCTGGAGATGGGTCCCATGCCCAAAGAGCCAGCAGTGAAAATTATGCCTTGTTCTAAAGCTCTTTGGGAACCGCTTGCGTAACCACACAGATCTGGGGGCTGCAGGCTTTCCTGCTGCCTTCAGCCTCAAAACCACCCTTTCCCACTTGGCGCCGCGCCAGGCACAAAAATGGCCATACGGCTGGAGATGGGTCCCCCGCCGAAGGAGCCAGCAGGGAAAACTATGCCTTGTTCTAAAGCTCTTTGGGAACCGCTTGCGTAATCCCACAGACGTGGGGGCTGCGGGCTTTCCTGCTGCCTTCAGCCTCAACACCACCCTTTCCCACTTGGCGCCGCGCCAGGCACAAAAATGGCCATACAGCTGGAGATGGGTCCCACGCCCAAGGAGCCAGCAGGGAAAACTATGCCTTGTTCTAAAGCTCTTTGGGAACCGCTTGTGTAATCCCACAGACGTGGGGGCTGCGGGCTTTCCTGCTGCTTTCAGCCTCAACACCAGCCTTTCCCACTTGGCGCCGCGCCAGGCACAAAAATGGCCTATGGCTGGAGATGGATCCCCTGCCCAAGGGGCCAGCAGGGAAAACTATGCCTTGTTCTAAAGCTCTTTGGGAACCGCTTGCGTAGCCCCACAGACCTGGGGGCTGCAGGCTTTGCTGCTACCTTCAGCCTCAAAGCCACCCTTTCCCACTTGGCGCCGCATCAGGAACAAAAATGGCCATACAGCTGGAGATGGGTCCCACGCCCAAAGAACAAGTAGGGAACACTCTGCCATGTTCTAAAGCTCTTTGGGAACCGCTTGCGTAGCCCCACAGACCTGGGGGCTGCGGGCCTTCCTGCTGCCTTCAGTCTCGAAACCACCCTTTCGCACTTGGCGCCGTGCCAGGCACAAAAATGGCCATACGGCTGGAGATGGGTCCCCCACCCACAGAGCCAGCAGGGAAAACTATGCCTTGTTCTAAAGCTCTTTGGGAACTGCTTACGTAGCCCCACAGACCTGGGGGCTGCGGGCTTTCCTGCTGCCTTCAGCCTCGACACCACCCTTTCCCACTTGGCGCCGTGCCAGGCAAAAAAATGGCCATACGGCTGGAGATGGGTCCCATGCCCAAAGAGCCAGCAGTGAAAACTATGCCTTGTTCTAAATCTCTTTGGGAACCGCTTGCGTAGCCCCAGAGACATGGGGGCTGCAGGCTTTCCTGCTGCCTTCAGTCTCGAAACCACCCTTTCGCACTTGGCGCCGCGCCAGGCACAAGAATGGCCATACGGCTGGAGATGGGTCCCCCGCCCAAAGAGCCATCAGGGAAAACTATGCCTTGTTCTAAAGCTCTTTGGGAACTGCTTGCGTAGCCCCACAGACCTGGGGACTGCGGGCTTTCCTGCTGCCTTCAGCCTCAAAACCACCCTTTCCATCTTGGTGCCGCACCAGGCACAAAAATGGCCTATGGCTGGAGATGGGTCCCATGCCCAAAGAGCCAGCAGTGAAAATTATGCCTTGTTCTAAAGCTCTTTGGGAACCGCTTGCGTAATCCCACAGACCTGGGGGCTGCGGGCTTTCCTGCTGCCTTCAGCCTCGACACCACCCTTTCCCCCTTGGTGCCGCGCCAGGCACAAAAATGGCCAATGGCTGGAGATGGGTCCCATGCCCAAAGAGCCAGCAGGGAAAACTATGCCTTGTTCTAAATCTCTTTGGGAACCGCTTGCGTAGCCCCAGAGACATGGGGGCTGCAGGCTTTCCTGCTGCCTTCAGCCTCTAGACCACCCTTTCCCACTTGGCGCTGCGCCAGGCACAAAAATGGCCATACGGCTGGAGATGGGTCCCCACCCAAAGAGCCAGCAGGGAAAACTATGCCTTGTTCTAAAGCTCTTTGGGAACCGCTTGCGTAATCCCACAGACCTGGGGGCTGCGGGCTTTCCTGCTGCCTTCAGCCTCGACACCACCCTTTACCTCTGGGCGCCGCGCCAGGCACAAAAAAGGCCTATGGCTGGAGATGGGTCCCCCGCCCAAGGAGCCAGCAGGGAAAACTATGCCTTGTTCTAAAGGTCTTTGGGAACAGATTCGTAGCCCCACAGACCTGGGGGCTGCGGGCTTTCCTGCTGCCTTCAGCCTCAAAACCACCATTTCCCACTTGGCGCCGCGCCAGGCACAAAAATGGCCATACGGCTGGAGATGGGTCCCCCGCCCAAAGAGCCATCAGGGAAAACTATGCCTTGTTCTAAAGCTCTTTGGGAACCGCTTGCGTAGCCCCACAGACCTGGGGGCTGCGGGCCTTCCTGCTGCCTTCAGCATCAAAACTACCCTTTCCCACTTGGTGCCGCACCAGGCACAAAAATGGCCATACGGCTGGAGATGGGTCCCATGCCCAAAGAGCCAGCAGTGAAAATTATGCCTTGTTCTAAAGCTATTTGGGAACGGCTTGCTTGGCCCCACAGACCTGGGGGCTGCGGGCTTTCCTGCTGCCTTCAGCCTCGACACCACCCTTTCCCACTTGGCGCCGCGCCAGGCACAAAAATGGCCATACGGCTGGAGATGGGTCCCATGCCCAAAGAGCCAGCAGGGAAAACTATGCCTTGTTCTAAAGCTCTTTGGGAAAGGCTTGCGTAGCCCCACAGACCTGGTGGCTGCGGGCTTTCCTGCTGCCTTCAGCATCAATACTACCCTTTCCCACTTGGCGCCGCACCAGACACAAAAATGGCCTTTGGCTGGAGATGGGTCCCATGCCCAAAGAGCCAGCAGTGAAAACTATGCCTTGTTCTAAATCTCTTTGGGAACCGCTTGCGTAGCCCCAGAGACATGGGGGCTGCAGGCTTTCCTGCTGCCTTCAGTCTCGAAACCACCCTTTCGCACTTGGCGCCGCGCCAGGCACAAAAATGGCCAATGGCTGGAGATGGGTCCCATGCCCAAAGAGCCAGCAGTGAAAATTATGCCTTGTTCTAAAGCTCTTTGGGAACCGCTTGCGTAACCACACAGACCTGGGGGCTGCAGGCTTTCCTGCTGCCTTCAGCCTCGACACCACCCTTTCCCACTTGGCGCCGCGCCAGGCACAAAAATGGCCATACGGCTGGAGATGGGTCCCCCGCCGAAGGAGCCAGCAGGGAAAACTATGCCTTGTTCTAAAGCTCTTTGGGAACTGCTTACGTAATCCCACAGACGTGGGGGCTGCGGGCTTTCCTGCTGCCTTCAGCCTCAACACCAACCTTTCCCACTTGGCGCCGCGCCAGGCACAAAAATGGCCTATGGCTGGAGATGGATCCCCTGCCCAAGGAGCCAGGAGGGAAAACTATGCCTTGTTCTAAATCTCTTTGGGAACCACTTGCATAGCCCCACAGACCTGGGGGTTGCAGGCTTTGCTGGGCCTTCAGCCTCGACACCACCCTTTCCCACTTGGCGCCGCGCCAGGCACAAAAATGGCCATACGGCTGGAGATGGGTCCCCACCCAAAGAGCCAGCAGGGAAAACTATGCCTTGTTCTAAATGTCTTTGGGAACCGCTTGCGTAATCCCACAGACCTGGGGGCTGCGGGCTTTCCTGCTGCCTTCAGCCTCGACACCACCCTTTACATCTGGGCGCCGCGCCAGGCACAAAAATGGCCATAGGGCTGGAGATGGGTCCTGCGCCCAAGGAGCCAGCTGGGAAAACTATGCCTTGTTCTAAAGCTCTTTGGGAACCGCTTGCGTAGCCCCACAGACCTGGGAGCTACGGGCCTTCCTGTTGCCTTCAGCCTCAAAGCCACCCTTTCGCACTTGGCGCCGCGCCAGGCACCAAAAAGGCCTATGGCTGGAGATGGGTCCCCCGCCCAAGGAGCCAGCAGGGAAAACTATGCCTTGTTCTAAAGGTCTTTGGGAACAGATTCGTAGCCCCACAGACCTGGGGGCTGCGGGCTTTCCTGCTGCCTTCAGCCTCAAAACCACCCTTTCCCACTTGGCGCCGCGCCAGGCACAAAAATGGCCATACGGCTGGAGATGGGTCCCCCACCCAAAGAGCCAGCAGGGAAAACTATACCTTGTTCTAAAGATCTTTGGGAACCGCTTGCGTAGCCCCAGAGACATGGGGACTGCGGGCTTTCCTGCTGCCTTCAGCCTCAAAACCACCCTTTCCCACTTGGTGCCGCACCAGGCACAAAAATGGCCTATGGCTGGAGATGGGTCCCATGCCCAAAGAGCCAGCAGTGAAAATTATGCCTTGTTCTAAAGCTCTTTGGGAACCGCTTGCGTAACCACACAGATCTGGGGGCTGCGGGCTTTCCTGCGGCCTTCAGCCTCGACACCACCCTTTCCCCCTTGGTGCCGCGCCAGGCACAAAAATGGCCATACGGCTGGAGATGGGTCCCATGCCCAAAGAGCCAGCAGGGAAAATTATGCCTTGTTCTAAAGCTCTTTGGGAACCGCTTGCGTAATCCCACAGACCTGGGGGCTGCGGGCTTTCCTGCTGCCTTCAGCCTCGACACCACCCTTTACCTCTTGGCGCCGCGCCAGGCCCAAAAATGGCCATACGGTTGGAGATGGGTCCCCTGCCCAAAGAGCCAGCAGGGAAAACTATGCCTTGTTCTAAAGGTCTTTGGGAACCGCTTGCGTAGCCCCACAGACCTGGGAGCTACGGGCCTTCCTGTTGCCTTCAGCCTCGACACCACCCTTTCCCACTTGGTGCCGTGCCAGGCACAAAAATGGCCTACGGCTGGAGATGGATCCTCCGCCCAAAGAGCCAGCAGGGAAAACTATGCCTTGTTCTAAAGCTCTTTGGGAACCGCTTGCCTAGCCCCACAGACCTGAGGGCTGCGGGCTTTCCTGCTGCCTTCAGCCTCGAAGCCACCCTTTCGCATTTGGCGCCGCGCCAGGCACAAAAATGGGCATATGGCTGGAGATGGGTCCCATGCCCAAAGAGCCAGCAGGGAAAAATATGCCTTGTTCTAAAGCTCTTTGGGAACCGCTTGCGGAGACCCACAGACCTGGGGCTGCAGGCTTTCCTGCTGCCTTCAGCCTCAAAAGCCACCCTTTCCCACTTGGCGCCGCGCCAGGCACAAAAATGGGCATATGGCTGGAGATGGGTCCCCCGCCGAACGAGCCATTAGGGAAAAATATGCCTTGTTCTAAAGCTCTTTGGGAACCGCTTGCGTAGCCCCACAGACCTGGGGGCTGCGGGCTTTCCTGCTGCCTTCAGCCTCGATACCACCATTTCTGTCTGGGCTCCGCGCCAGGCACAAAAATGGCCACATGGCTGGAGATGGGTCCCCCGCCCAAGGAGCCAGCAGGGAAAACTATGTCTTGTTCTAAAGCTCTTTGGTAACCACTTGCGTAGCCCCACAGACCTGGGGGCTGCGGGCCTTCCTGCTGCCTTCAGCCTCAAAACCACCCTTTCGCACTTGGCGCCGCTCCAGGCCCAAAAATGGCCATACGGCTGGAGATGGGTCCCCCGCCCAAGGAGCCAGCAGGGAAAACTATGCCTTGTTCTAAAGCTGTCTGGGAACCACTTGCGTAGCCCCACAGACCTGGGGGCTGTGGGCTTTCCTACTGCCTTCAGCCTCAAAACAACCCTTTCCCTCTGGGCGCCGGGCCAGGCACAAAATGGGCATACGGCTGGAGATGCGTACCCTGCCCAAAGAGCCAGCAGGGAAAACTATGCCTTGTTCTAAAGAACTTTGGGAAACGCTTGCGTAGCCGCACAGACCTGGGAGCTACGGGCCTTCCTGTTCCCTTCAGCCTCGACACCACCCTTTCCCACTTGGTGCCGCGCCAAGCACAAAAATGGCCATATGGCTGGAGATGGGTCTCCCGCCCAAAGAGCCAGCAGGGAAAACTATGCCTTGTTCTAAAGGTCTTTGGGAACCACTTGCGTAGCCCCACAGACCTGGTTCCTGCGGGCCTTTCTGCTGCTTTCAGCCTCGACACCACCCTTTCCCACTTGGCGCCGCGCCAGGCACAAAAATGGCCTTATGGCTGGAGATGGGTCCCCCGCCCAAAGAGCCAGCAGGGAAAACTATCCCTTGGTCTAAGGCTATTTGGGAACCGCTTGCGTAGCCCCACAGACCTGGGGGCTGCGGGCTTTCCTGCTGCCTTCAGCCTCGACACCACCCTTTCCCCCTTGGTGCCGCGCCAGGCACAAAAATGGCCAATGGCTGGAGATTGGTCCCATGCCCAAAGAGCCAGCAGGGAAAACTATGCCTTGTTCTAAAGCTCTTTGGGAACCGCTTGCATAGCCCCACAGACCTGGGGGTTGCAGGCCTTGCTGGGCCTTCAGCCTCGACACCACCCTTTCCCACTTGGCGCCGCACCAGGCACAAAAATGGCCATACGGCTGGAGATGGGTCCCCACCCAAAGAGCCAGCAGGGAAAACTATGCCTTGTTCTAAAGCTCTTTGGGAACCGCTTGCGTAATCCCACAGACCTGGGGGCTGCGGGCTTTCCTGCTGCCTTCAGCCTCGACACCACCCTTTACCTCTGGGCGCCGCGCCAGGCACAAAAAAGGCCTATGGCTGGAGATGGGTCCCCCGCCCAAGGAGCCAGCAGGGAAAACTATGCCTTGTTCTAAAGGTCTTTGGGAACAGATTCGTAGCCCCACAGACCTGGGGGCTGCGGGCTTTCCTGCTGCCTTCAGCCTCAAAACCACCATTTCCCACTTGGCGCCGCGCCAGGCACAAAAATGGCCATACGGCTGGAGATGGGTCCCCCGCCCAAAGAGCCATCAGGGAAAACTATGCCTTGTTCTAAAGCTCTTTGGGAACCGCTTGCGTAGCCCCACAGACCTGGGGGCTGCGGGCCTTCCTGCTGCCTTCAGCATCAAAACTACCCTTTCCCACTTGGTGCCGCACCAGGCACAAAAATGGCCATACGGCTGGAGATGGGTCCCATGCCCAAAGAGCCAGCAGTGAAAATTATGCCTTGTTCTAAAGCTATTTGGGAACGGCTTGCTTGGCCCCACAGACCTGGGGGCTGCGGGCTTTCCTGCTGCCTTCAGCCTCGACACCACCCTTTCCCACTTGGCGCCGCGCCAGGCACAAAAATGGCCATACGGCTGGAGATGGGTCCCATGCCCAAAGAGCCAGCAGGGAAAACTATGCCTTGTTCTAAAGCTCTTTGGGAAAGGCTTGCGTAGCCCCACAGACCTGGTGGCTGCGGGCTTTCCTGCTGCCTTCAGCATCAATACTACCCTTTCCCACTTGGCGCCGCGCCAGGCACAAAAATGGCCTTTGGCTGGAGATGGGTCCCATGCCCAAAGAGCCAGCAGTGAAAACTATGCCTTGTTCTAAATCTCTTTGGGAACCGCTTGCGTAGCCCCAGAGACATGGGGGCTGCAGGCTTTCCTGCTGCCTTCAGTCTCGAAACCACCCTTTCGCACTTGGCGCCGCGCCAGGCACAAAAATGGCCAATGGCTGGAGATGGGTCCCATGCCCAAAGAGCCAGCAGTGAAAATTATGCCTTGTTCTAAAGCTCTTTGGGAACCGCTTGCGTAACCACACAGACCTGGGGGCTGCAGGCTTTCCTGCTGCCTTCAGCCTCGACACCACCCTTTCCCACTTGGCGCCGCGCCAGGCACAAAAATGGCCATACGGCTGGAGATGGGTCCCCCGCCGAAGGAGCCAGCAGGGAAAACTATGCCTTGTTCTAAAGCTCTTTGGGAACTGCTTACGTAATCCCACAGACGTGGGGGCTGCGGGCTTTCCTGCTGCCTTCAGCCTCAACACCAACCTTTCCCACTTGGCGCCGCGCCAGGCACAAAAATGGCCTATGGCTGGAGATGGATCCCCTGCCCAAGGAGCCAGCAGGGAAAACTATGCCTTGTTCTAAATCTCTTTGGGAACCACTTGCGTAGCCCCACAGACCTGGGGGCTGCGGGCTTTCCTGCTGCCTTCAGCCTCGACACCACCCTTTCCCCCTTGGTGCCGTGCCAGGCACAAAAATGGCCAATGGCTGGAGATGGGTCCCATGCCCAAAGAGCCAGCAGGGAAAACTATGCCTTGTTCTAAAGCTCTTTGGGAACCGCTTGCATAGCCCCACAGACCTGGGGGTTGCAGGCTTTGCTGGGCCTTCAGCCTCGACACCACCCTTTCCCACTTGGCGCCGCGCCAGGCACAAAAATGGCCATACGGCTGGAGATGGGTCCCCACCCAAAGAGCCAGCAGGGAAAACTATGCCTTGTTCTAAATGTCTTTGGGAACCGCTTGCGTAATCCCACAGACCTGGGGGCTGAGGTCTTTCCTGCTGCCTTCAGCCTCGACACCACCCTTTACATCTGGGCGCCGCGCCAGGCACAAAAATGGCCATAGGGCTGGAGATGGGTCCTGCGCCCAAGGAGCCAGCTGGGAAAACTATGCCTTGTTCTAAAGCTCTTTGGGAACCGCTTGCGTAGCCCCACAGACCTGGGAGCTACGGGCCTTCCTGTTGCCTTCAGCCTCAAAGCCACCCTTTCGCACTTGGCGCCGCGCCAGGCACCAAAAAGGCCTATGGCTGGAGATGGGTCCCCCGCCCAAGGAGCCAGCAGGGAAAACTATGCCTTGTTCTAAAGGTCTTTGGGAACAGATTCGTAGCCCCACAGACCTGGGGGCTGCGGGCTTTCCTG
Organism: Rissa tridactyla; assembly: GCF_028500815.1. Classification (NCBI taxonomy): domain Eukaryota; kingdom Metazoa; phylum Chordata; class Aves; order Charadriiformes; family Laridae; genus Rissa; species Rissa tridactyla. The sequence continues at coordinate 219,541 of NW_026529377.1, forward strand.
CTGCCTTCAGCCTCAAAACCACCCTTTCCCACTTGGCGCCGCGCCAGGCACAAAAATGGCCATACGGCTGGAGATGGGTCCCCCGCGCAAAGAGCCAGCAGGGAAAACTATACCTTGTTCTAAAGATCTTTGGGAACCGCTTGCGTAGCCCCAGAGACATGGGGACTGCGGGCTTTCCTGCTGCCTTCAGCCTCAAAACCACCCTTTCCCACTTGGTGCCGCACCAGGCACAAAAATGGCCTATGGCTGGAGATGGGTCCCATGCCCAAAGAGCCAGCAGTGAAAATTATGCCTTGTTCTAAAGCTCTTTGGGAACCGCTTGCGTAACCACACAGATCTGGGGGCTGCGGGCTTTCCTGCTGCCTTCAGCCTCGACACCACCCTTTCCCCCTTGGTGCCGCGCCAGGCACAAAAATGGCCATACGGCTGGAGATGGGTCCCCCACCCAAAGAGCCAGCAGGGAAAATTATGCCTTGTTCTAAAGCTCTTTGGGAACCGCTTGCGTAATCCCACAGACCTGGGGGCTGCGGGCTTTCCTGCTGCCTTCAGCCTCAAAACCACCCTTTACCTCTTGGCGCCGCGCCAGGCCCAAAAATGGCCATACGGTTGGAGATGGGTCCCCTGCCCAAAGAGCCAGCAGGGAAAACTATGCCTTGTTCTAAAGGTCTTTGGGAACCGCTTGCGTAGCCCCACAGACCTGGGAGCTACGGGCCTTCCTGTTGCCTTCAGCCTCGACACCACCCTTTCCCACTTGGTGCCGTGCCAGGCACAAAAATGGCCTACGGCTGGAGATGGATCCTCCGCCCAAAGAGCCAGCAGGGAAAACTATGCCTTGTTCTAAAGCTCTTTGGGAACCGCTTGCCTAGCCCCACAGACCTGAGGGCTGCGGGCTTTCCTGCTGCCTTCAGCCTCGAAGCCACCCTTTCGCATTTGGCGCCGCGCCAGGCACAAAAATGGGCATATGGCTGGAGATGGGTCCCATGCCCAAAGAGCCAGCAGGGAAAACTATGCCTTGTTCTAAAGCTCTTTGGGAACCGCTTGCGGAGACCCACAGACCTGGGGCTGCAGGCTTTCCTGCTGCCTTCAGCCTCAAAAGCCACCCTTTCCCACTTGGCGCCGCGCCAGGCACAAAAATGGCCATACGGCTGGAGATGGGTCCCCCGCCGAACGAGCCATTAGGGAAAAATATGCCTTGTTCTAAAGCTCTTTGGGAACCGCTTGCGTAGCCCCACAGACCTGGGGGCTGCGGGCTTTCCTGCTGCCTTCAGCCTCGATACCACCATTTCTGTCTGGGCTCCGCGCCAGGCACAAAAATGGCCACATGGCTGGAGATGGGTCCCCCGCCCAAGGAGCCAGCAGGGAAAACTATGTCTTGTTCTAAAGCTCTTTGGTAACCACTTGCGTAGCCCCACAGACCTGGGGGCTGCGGGCCTTCCTGCTGCCTTCAGCCTCAAAACCACCCTTTCGCACTTGGCGCCGCTCCAGGCCCAAAAATGGCCATACGGCTGGAGATGGGTCCCCCGCCCAAGGAGCCAGCAGGGAAAACTATGCCTTGTTCTAAAGCTGTCTGGGAACCACTTGCGTAGCCCCACAGACCTGGTTCCTGCGGGCCTTTCTGCTGCTTTCAGCCTCGACACCACCCTTTCCCACTTGGCGCCGCGCCAGGCACAAAAATGGCCTTATGGCTGGAGATGGGTCCCCCGCCCAAAGAGCCAGCAGGGAAAACTATCCCTTGGTATAAGGCTATTTGGGAACCGCTTGCGTAGCCCCACAGACCTGGGGGCTGCGGGCCTTCCTGCTGCCTTCAGAGTCAAAACCACCCTTTCCCAGTTGGATCCGCGCCAGGCACAAAAATGGCCGTACGGCTGGAGATGTGTGCCACGCCCAAAGAGCCAGCAGGGAAAACTATGCCTTGTTCTAAAGCTCTTTGGGAACCGCTTGCGGAGACCCAGAGACCTGGGGGCTGCAGGCTTTCCTACTGCCTTCAGCCTCAAAGCCACCCTTTCGCACTTGGCGCCGCGCCAGGCACAAAAATGGGCATATGGCTGGAGATGGGTGCCACGCCCAAAGAGCCAGCAGGGAAAACTATCCCTTGTTCTAAGGCTCTTTGGGAACCGCTTGCGTAGCCCCACAGACCTGGGGGCTGCGGGCTTTCCTGCTGCCTTCAGCCTCGACACCACCCTTTCCCACTTAGCGCCGCGCCAGGCACAAAAATGGCGATATGGCTGGATATGGGTCCCCCGCCCAAGGAGCCAGCAGGGAAAACTGTCCCTTATTATAAGGCTCTTTGGGAACCGCTTGCGTAGCCCCACAGACCTGAGGGCTGCGGGCTTTCCTGCTGCCTTCAGCCTCAAAACCACCCTTTCCCTCTGGGCGCCGCGCCAAGCACAATAATGGCCATACGGCTGGAGATGGGTCCCATGCCCAAAGAGCCAGCAGGGAAAACTATGCCTTGTTCTAAAGCTCTTTGGGAACCGCTTGCGTAGCCCCACAGACCTGGGAGCTACGGGCCTTCCTGTTGCCTTCAGCCTCGACACCACCCTTTCCCACTTGGCGCCGCGCCAGGCACAAAAACGGCCTATAGCTGGAGATGGGTCCCCCGCCCAAAGAGACAGCAGGTAAAACTATGCCTTGTTCTAAAGCTCTTTGATAACCACTTGCGTAGCCCCACAGACCTGGGGGCTGCGGGCTTTCCTGCTGCCTTCAGCCTCGACACCACCCTTTCCCACTTGGCGCCGCGCCAGGCCCAAAAATGGCCATACGGCTGGAGATGGGTCCCCCGCCCAAAGAGCCAGCAGGGAAAACTATGCCTTGTTCTAAAGCTCTTTGGGAACCACTTGCGTAGCCCCACAGACCTGGGGGCTGCAGGCTTTCCTACTGCCTTCAGCCTCAAAACCACCCTTTCCCTCTGGGCGCCGCGCCAGGCATAAAAATGGCCATACGGCTGGAGATGGGTCCCCCGCCCAAGGAGCCAGCAGGTAAAACTATCCCTTGTTCTAAGGTTATTTGGGAACCGTTGCGTAGCCCCACAGACGTGGGAGCTGCGGGCTTTCCTGCTGCCTTCAGCCTCGACAACACCCTTTCCCACTTGGCGCCACGCCAGGCACAATAACGGCCATATGGCTGGAGATGGGTCCCCCGCCCAAAGAGCCAGCAGGGAAAACTATGCCTTGTTCTAAAGCTCTTTGGGAACCGCTTCCGTAGCCCTACAGACCTGGGAGCTGCGGGCCTTCCTGCTGCCTTCAGCCTCAAAACCACCCTTTCGCACTTGGCGCCGCTCCAGGCCCAAAAATGGCCATACGGCTGGAGATGGGTCCCCCGCCCAAGGAGCCAGCAGGGAAAACTATGCCTTGTTCTAAAGCTCTTTGGGAACCACTTGCGTAGCCCCACAGACCTGGGGGCTGCGGGCTTTCCTGCTGCCTTCAGCCTCAAAACCACCCTTTCCCTCTGGGAACCGCGCCAAGCACAAAAATGGCCATATGGCTGGAGATGGGTCTCCCGCCCAAAGCGCCAGCAGGGAAAACTATGCCTTGTTCTAAAGCTCTTTGGGAACCGCTTGCGTAGCCCCACAGACCTGGGGCCTGCGGGCCTTTCTGATGCTTTCAGCCTCGACACCACCCTTTCCCACTTGGCGCCGCGCCAGGCACAAAAATGGGCATATGGCTGGAGATGGGTCCCCCGCCCAAAGAGCCAGCAGGGAAAACTATCCCTTGTTCTAAGGCTATTTCGGAACCGCTTGCGTAGCCCCACAGACCTGGGGGCTGCAGGCTTTCCTGCTGCCTTCAGCCTCAAAACCACCCTTTCCCTCTGGGCGCCGCGTCAAGCACAATAATGGCCATACGGCTGGAGATGGGTCCCCCGCCCAAGGAGCCAGCAGGGAAAACTATCCCTTGGTCTAAGGCTATTTGGGAACCGCTTGCGTAGCCCCACAGACCTGGGAGCTGCGGGCCTTCCTGCTGCCTTCAGCCTCAAAACCACCCTATACCACTTGGCGCCGCGCCAGGCACAAAAAAGGCCTATGGCTGGAGATGGGTCCCCCGCCCAAAGAGCCAGCAGGGAAAACTATGCCTTGTTCTAAAGCTCTTTGGGAACCACTTGCGTAGCCCCACAGACCTGGGGGCTCTGCGGGCTTTCCTGCTGCCTTCAGCCTCAACACCACCCTTTCCCTCTGGGCGCCGCGCCAAGCACTAAATTGGCCATACGGCTGGAGATGGGTCCCCCGCCCAAAGAGCCAGCAGGGAAAACTATCCCTTGTTCTAAGGCTATTTGGGAACCGCTTGCGTAGCCCCACAGACCTGAGCGCTGCGGGCTTTCCTGCTGCCTTCAGCCTCAAAACCACCCTTTCCCTCTGGGCGCCGCGCCAGGCACAAAAATGGCCATATGGCTGGAGATGGGTCCCCCGCCAAAAGAGCCAGCAGGGAAAACTATCCCTTGGTCTAAGGCTATTTGGGAATCGCTTGCGTAGCCCTACAGACCTGGGGGCTGCGGGCTTTCCTGCTGCCTTCAGCCTCAAAGCCACCCTTTCCCACTTGGTGCCGCGCCAGGCCCAAAAATAACCATATGGCTGGAGATGGGTCCCCCGCCCAAGGAGCCATCAGGGAAAACTATGCCTTGTTCTAAAGCTGTTTGGGAACCGCTTGCGTAGCCCTACAGACCTGGGGGCTGCGGGCTTTCCTGCTGCCTTCAGCCTCAAAACCACCCTTTCCCACTTGGCGGCGCGCCAGGCACAAAAATGGCAATAAGGCTTGAGATGGGTCCCCTGCCCAAGGAGCTAGCAGGGAAAACTATGCCTTGTTCTAAAGCTCTTTGGGAACCGCTTGCGTAGCCCCACAGACCTGGGCTCTGCGGGCTTTCCTGCTGCCTTCAGCCTCAACACCACCCTTTCCCTCTGGGCGCCGCGCCAAGCACTAAAATGGCCATACGGCTGGAGATGGGTCCCCAGCCCAAGGAGCCAGCAGGGAAAACTATCCCTTGGTCTAAGGCTATTTGGGAACCGCTTGCGTAGCCCAACAGACCTGGGAGCTACGGGCCTTCCTGTTGCCTTCAGCCTCGACACCACCCTTTCCCACTTGGCGCCGCGCCAGGCCCAAAAATGGCCATACGGCTGGAGATGGGTCCCCCGCCCAAAGAGCCAGCAGGGAAAACTATGCCTTGTTCTAAAGCTCTTTGGGAACCACTTGCGTAGCCCCACAGACCTGGGGGCTGCAGGCTTTCCTACTGCCTTCAGCCTCAAAACCACCCTTTCCCTCTGGGCGCCGCGCCAGGCATAAAAATGGCCATATGGCTGGAGATGGGTCCCCCGCCCAAGGAGCCAGCAGGTAAAACTATCCCTTGTTCTAAGGTTATTTGGGAACCGCTTGCGTAGCCCCACAGACGTGGGAGCTGCGGGCTTTCCTGCTGCCTTCAGCCTCGACACCACCCTTTCCCACTTGGCGCCACGCCAGGCACAATAACGGCCATATGGCTGGAGATGGGTCCCCCGCCCAAAGAGCCAGCAGGGAAAACTATGCCTTGTTCTAAAGCTCTTTGGGAACCGCTTCCGTAGCCCTACAGACCTGGGAGCTGCGGGCCTTCCTGCTGCCTTCATCCTCGACACCACCCTTTCCCCCTTGGTGCCGCGCCAGGCCCAAAAATGGCCATACGGCTGGAGATGGGTCCCCCGCCCAAAGAGCCAGCAGGGAAAACTATGCCTTGTTCTAAAGCTCTTTGGGAACCGCTTGCGGAGACCCACAGACCTGGGGCTGCAGGCTTTCCTGCTGCCTTCAGCCTCAAAAGCCACCCTTTCCCACTTGGCGCCGCGCTAGGCACAAAAATGGCCATATGGCTGGAGATGGGTCCCCCACCGAACGAGCCATTAGGGAAAACTATGCCTTGTTCTAAAGCTCTTTGGGAACCACTTGCGTAGCCCCACAGACCTGGGGGCTGCGGGCTTTCCTGCTGCCTTCAGCCTCGATACCACCATTTCCGTCTGGGCGCCGCGCCAGGCACAAAAATGGCCACATGGCTGGAGATGGGTGCCACGCCCAAAGAGCCAGCAGGGAAAACTATCCCTTGTTCTAAGGCTCTTTGGGAACCGCTTGCGTAGCCCCACAGACCTGGGGGCTGCGGGCTTTCCTGCTGCCTTCAGCCTCGACACCACCCTTTCCCACTTAGCGCCGCGCCAGGCACAAAAATGGCGATATGGCTGGATATGGGTCCCCCGCCCAAGGAGCCAGCAGGGAAAACTGTCCCTTATTATAAGGCTCTTTGGGAACCGCTTGCGTAGCCCCACAGACCTGAGGGCTGCGGGCTTTCCTGCTGCCTTCAGCCTCAAAACCACCCTTTCCCTCTGGGCGCCGCGCCAAGCACAATAATGGCCATACGGCTGGAGATGGGTCCCATGCCCAAAGAGCCAGCAGGGAAAACTATGCCTTGTTCTAAAGCTCTTTGGGAACCGCTTTCAAAGCCCCACAGACCTGGGAGCTACGGGCCTTCCTGTTGCCTTCAGCCTCGACACCACCCTTTCCCACTTGGCGCCGCGCCAGGCACAAAAACGGCCTATAGCTGGAGATGGGTCCCCCGCCCAAAGAGACAGCAGGTAAAACTATGCCTTGTTCTAAAGCTCTTTGATAACCACTTGCGTAGCCCCACAGACCTGGGGGCTGCGGGCTTTCCTGCTGCCTTCAGCCTCGACACCACCCTTTCCCACTTGGCGCCGCGCCAGGCCCAAAAATGGCCATACGGCTGGAGATGGGTCCCCCGCCCAAAGAGCCAGCAGGGAAAACTATGCCTTGTTCTAAAGCTCTTTGGGAACCACTTGCGTAGCCCCACAGACCTGGGGGCTGCAGGCTTTCCTACTGCCTTCAGCCTCAAAACCACCCTTTCCCTCTGGGCGCCGCGCCAGGCATAAAAATGGCCATACGGCTGGAGATGGGTCCCCCGCCCAAGGAGCCAGCAGGTAAAACTATCCCTTGTTCTAAGGTTATTTGGGAACCGTTGCGTAGCCCCACAGACGTGGGAGCTGCGGGCTTTCCTGCTGCCTTCAGCCTCGACACCACCCTTTCCCACTTGGCGCCACGCCAGGCACAATAACGGCCATATGGCTGGAGATGGGTCCCCCGCCCAAAGAGCCAGCAGGGAAAACTATGCCTTGTTCTAAAGCTCTTTGGGAACCGCTTCCGTAGCCCTACAGACCTGGGAGCTGCGGGCCTTCCTGCTGCCTTCATCCTCGACACCACCCTTTCCCCCTTGGTGCCGCGCCAGGCACAAAAATGGCCATATGGCTGGAGATGGGTCCCCCGCCCAAAGAGCCAGCAGGGAAAACTATGCCTTGTTCTAAAGCTCTTTGGGAACCGCTTGCGGAGACCCACAGACCTGGGGCTGCAGGCTTTCCTGCTGCCTTCAGCCTCAAAAGCCACCCTTTCCCACTTGGCGCCGCGCTAGGCACAAAAATGGCCATATGGCTGGAGATGGGTCCCCCACCGAACTAGCCATTAGGGAAAACTATGCCTTGTTCTAAAGCTCTTTGGGAACCACTTGCGTAGCCCCACAGACCTGGGGGCTGCGGGCTTTCCTGCTGCCTTCAGCCTCGACACCACCCTTTCCCACTTGGCTCCGCGCCAGGCACAAAAATGGCCACATGGCTGGAGATGGGTCCCCCGTCCAAGGAGCCATTAGGGAAAACTATGCCTTGTTCTAAAGCTCTTTGGGAACCACTTCCGTAGCCCCACAGACCTGGGGGCTGTAGGCTTTCCTGCTGCCTTCAGCCTCAAAACCACCCTTTCGCACTTGGCGCCGCTCCAGGCCCAAAAATGGCCATACGGCTGGAGATGGGTCCCCCGCCCAAGGAGCCAGCAGGGAAAACTATGCCTTGTTCTAAAGCACTTTGGGAACCGCTTGCGTAGCCGCACAGACCTGGGAGCTACGGGCCTTCCTGTTGCCTTCAGCCTCGACACCACCGTTTCCCACTTGGTGCCGCGCCAGGCCCAAAAATGGCCATACGGCTGGAGATGGGTCCCCCGCCCAAGGAGCCAGCAGGGAAAACTATGCCTTGTTCTAAAGCTCTTTGGGAACCACTTGCGTAGCCCCACAGACCTGGGGGCTGCGGGCTTTCCTGCTGCCTTCAGCCTCAAAACCACCCTTTCCCTTTGGGAACCGCGCCAAGCACAAAAATGGCCATATGGCTGGAGATGGGTCTCCCGCCCAAAGCGCCAGCAGGGAAAACTATCCCTTGGTCTAAGGCTATTTGGGAACCGCTTGCGTAGCCCCACAGACCTGGGAGCTGCGGGCCTTCCTGCTGCCTTCAGCCTCAAAACCACCCTATACCACTTGGCGCCGCGCCAGGCACAAAAAAGGCCTATGGCTGGAGATGGGTCCCCCGCCCAAAGAGCCAGCAGGGAAAACTATGCCTTGTTCTAAAGCTCTTTGGGAACCACTTGCGTAGCCCCACAGACCTGGGGGCTCTGCGGGCTTTCCTGCTGCCTTCAGCCTCAACACCACCCTTTCCCTCTGGGCGCCGCGCCAAGCACTAAATTGGCCATACGGCTGGAGATGGGTCCCCCGCCCAAAGAGCCAGCAGGGAAAACTATCCCTTGTTCTAAGGCTATTTGGGAACCGCTTGCGTAGCCCCACAGACCTGAGCGCTGCGGGCTTTCCTGCTGCCTTCAGCCTCAAAACCACCCTTTCCCTCTGGGCGCCGCGCCAGGCACAAAAATGGCCATATGGCTGGAGATGGGTCCCCCGCCAAAAGAGCCAGCAGGGAAAACTATCCCTTGGTCTAAGGCTATTTGGGAATCGCTTGCGTAGCCCTACAGACCTGGGGGCTGCGGGCTTTCCTGCTGCCTTCAGCCTCAAAGCCACCCTTTCCCACTTGGTGCCGCGCCAGGCCCAAAAATAACCATATGGCTGGAGATGGGTCCCCCGCCCAAGGAGCCATCAGGGAAAACTATGCCTTGTTCTAAAGCTGTTTGGGAACCGCTTGCGTAGCCCTACAGACCTGGGGGCTGCGGGCTTTCCTGCTGCCTTCAGCCTCAAAACCACCCTTTCCCACTTGGCGGCGCGCCAGGCACAAAAATGGCAATAAGGCTTGAGATGGGTCCCCTGCCCAAGGAGCTAGCAGGGAAAACTATGCCTTGTTCTAAAGCTCTTTGGGAACCGCTTGCGTAGCCCCACAGACCTGGGCTCTGCGGGCTTTCCTGCTGCCTTCAGCCTCAACACCACCCTTTCCCTCTGGGCGCCGCGCCAAGCACTAAAATGGCCATACGGCTGGAGATGGGTCCCCAGCCCAAGGAGCCAGCAGGGAAAACTATCCCTTGGTCTAAGGCTATTTGGGAACCGCTTGCGTAGCCCAACAGACCTGGGAGCTACGGGCCTTCCTGTTGCCTTCAGCCTCGACACCACCCTTTCCCACTTGGCGCCGCGCCAGGCCCAAAAATGGCCATACGGCTGGAGATGGGTCCCCCCGCCCAAAGAGCCAGCAGGGAAAACTATGCCTTGTTCTAAAGCTCTTTGGGAACCACTTGCGTAGCCCCACAGACCTGGGGGCTGCAGGCTTTCCTACTGCCTTCAGCCTCAAAACCACCCTTTCCCTCTGGGCGCCGCGCCAGGCATAAAAATGGCCATATGGCTGGAGATGGGTCCCCCGCCCAAGGAGCCAGCAGGTAAAACTATCCCTTGTTCTAAGGTTATTTGGGAACCGCTTGCGTAGCCCCACAGACGTGGGAGCTGCGGGCTTTCCTGCTGCCTTCAGCCTCGACACCACCCTTTCCCACTTGGCGCCACGCCAGGCACAATAACGGCCATATGGCTGGAGATGGGTCCCCCGCCCAAAGAGCCAGCAGGGAAAACTATGCCTTGTTCTAAAGCTCTTTGGGAACCGCTTCCGTAGCCCTACAGACCTGGGAGCTGCGGGCCTTCCTGCTGCCTTCATCCTCGACACCACCCTTTCCCCCTTGGTGCCGCGCCAGGCCCAAAAATGGCCATACGGCTGGAGATGGGTCCCCCGCCCAAAGAGCCAGCAGGGAAAACTATGCCTTGTTCTAAAGCTCTTTGGGAACCGCTTGCGGAGACCCACAGACCTGGGGCTGCAGGCTTTCCTGCTGCCTTCAGCCTCAAAAGCCACCCTTTCCCACTTGGCGCCGCGCTAGGCACAAAAATGGCCATATGGCTGGAGATGGGTCCCCCACCGAACGAGCCATTAGGGAAAACTATGCCTTGTTCTAAAGCTCTTTGGGAACCACTTGCGTAGCCCCACAGACCTGGGGGCTGCGGGCTTTCCTGCTGCCTTCAGCCTCGATACCACCATTTCCGTCTGGGCGCCGCGCCAGGCACAAAAATGGCCACATGGCTGGAGATGGGTGCCACGCCCAAAGAGCCAGCAGGGAAAACTATCCCTTGTTCTAAGGCTCTTTGGGAACCGCTTGCGTAGCCCCACAGACCTGGGGGCTGCGGGCTTTCCTGCTGCCTTCAGCCTCGACACCACCCTTTCCCACTTAGCGCCGCGCCAGGCACAAAAATGGCGATATGGCTGGATATGGGTCCCCCGCCCAAGGAGCCAGCAGGGAAAACTGTCCCTTATTATAAGGCTCTTTGGGAACCGCTTGCGTAGCCCCACAGACCTGAGGGCTGCGGGCTTTCCTGCTGCCTTCAGCCTCAAAACCACCCTTTCCCTCTGGGCGCCGCGCCAAGCACAATAATGGCCATACGGCTGGAGATGGGTCCCATGCCCAAAGAGCCAGCAGGGAAAACTATGCCTTGTTCTAAAGCTCTTTGGGAACCGCTTTCAAAGCCCCACAGACCTGGGAGCTACGGGCCTTCCTGTTGCCTTCAGCCTCGACACCACCCTTTCCCACTTGGCGCCGCGCCAGGCACAAAAACGGCCTATAGCTGGAGATGGGTCCCCCGCCCAAAGAGACAGCAGGTAAAACTATGCCTTGTTCTAAAGCTCTTTGATAACCACTTGCGTAGCCCCACAGACCTGGGGGCTGCGGGCTTTCCTGCTGCCTTCAGCCTCGACACCACCCTTTCCCACTTGGCGCCGCGCCAGGCCCAAAAATGGCCATACGGCTGGAGATGGGTCCCCCGCCCAAAGAGCCAGCAGGGAAAACTATGCCTTGTTCTAAAGCTCTTTGGGAACCACTTGCGTAGCCCCACAGACCTGGGGGCTGCAGGCTTTCCTACTGCCTTCAGCCTCAAAACCACCCTTTCCCTCTGGGCGCCGCGCCAGGCATAAAAATGGCCATACGGCTGGAGATGGGTCCCCCGCCCAAGGAGCCAGCAGGTAAAACTATCCCTTGTTCTAAGGTTATTTGGGAACCGTTGCGTAGCCCCACAGACGTGGGAGCTGCGGGCTTTCCTGCTGCCTTCAGCCTCGACACCACCCTTTCCCACTTGGCGCCACGCCAGGCACAATAACGGCCATATGGCTGGAGATGGGTCCCCCGCCCAAAGAGCCAGCAGGGAAAACTATGCCTTGTTCTAAAGCTCTTTGGGAACCGCTTCCGTAGCCCTACAGACCTGGGAGCTGCGGGCCTTCCTGCTGCCTTCATCCTCGACACCACCCTTTCCCCCTTGGTGCCGCGCCAGGCACAAAAATGGCCATATGGCTGGAGATGGGTCCCCCGCCCAAAGAGCCAGCAGGGAAAACTATGCCTTGTTCTAAAGCTCTTTGGGAACCGCTTGCGGAGACCCACAGACCTGGGGCTGCAGGCTTTCCTGCTGCCTTCAGCCTCAAAAGCCACCCTTTCCCACTTGGCGCCGCGCTAGGCACAAAAATGGCCATATGGCTGGAGATGGGTCCCCCACCGAACTAGCCATTAGGGAAAACTATGCCTTGTTCTAAAGCTCTTTGGGAACCACTTGCGTAGCCCCACAGACCTGGGGGCTGCGGGCTTTCCTGCTGCCTTCAGCCTCGACACCACCCTTTCCCACTTGGCTCCGCGCCAGGCACAAAAATGGCCACATGGCTGGAGATGGGTCCCCCGTCCAAGGAGCCATTAGGGAAAACTATGCCTTGTTCTAAAGCTCTTTGGGAACCACTTCCGTAGCCCCACAGACCTGGGGGCTGTAGGCTTTCCTGCTGCCTTCAGCCTCAAAACCACCCTTTCGCACTTGGCGCCGCTCCAGGCCCAAAAATGGCCATACGGCTGGAGATGGGTCCCCCGCCCAAGGAGCCAGCAGGGAAAACTATGCCTTGTTCTAAAGCACTTTGGGAACCGCTTGCGTAGCCGCACAGACCTGGGAGCTACGGGCCTTCCTGTTGCCTTCAGCCTCGACACCACCGTTTCCCACTTGGTGCCGCGCCAGGCCCAAAAATGGCCATACGGCTGGAGATGGGTCCCCCGCCCAAGGAGCCAGCAGGGAAAACTATGCCTTGTTCTAAAGCTCTTTGGGAACCACTTGCGTAGCCCCACAGACCTGGGGGCTGCGGGCTTTCCTGCTGCCTTCAGCCTCAAAACCACCCTTTCCCTTTGGGAACCGCGCCAAGCACAAAAATGGCCATATGGCTGGAGATGGGTCTCCCGCCCAAAGCGCCAGCAGGGAAAACTATGCCTTGTTCTAAAGCTCTTTGGGAACCGCTTGCGTAGCCCCACAGACCTGGGGCCTGCGGGCCTTTCTGATGCTTTCAGCCTCGACACCACCCTTTCCCACTTGGCGCCGCGCCAGGCACAAAAATGGGCATATGGCTGGAGATGGGTCCCCCGCCCAAAGAGCCAGCAGGGAAAACTATCCCTTGTTCTAAGGCTATTTCGGAACCGCTTGCGTAGCCCCACAGACCTGGGGGCTGCAGGCTTTCCTGCTGCCTTCAGCCTCAAAACCACCCTTTCCCTCTGGGCGCCGCGTCAAGCACAATAATGGCCATACGGCTGGAGATGGGTCCCCCGCCCAAGGAGCCAGCAGGGAAAACTATCCCTTGGTCTAAGGCTATTTGGGAACCGCTTGCGTAGCCCCACAGACCTGGGAGCTGCGGGCCTTCCTGCTGCCTTCAGCCTCAAAACCACCCTATACCACTTGGCGCCGCGCCAGGCACAAAAAAGGCCTATGGCTGGAGATGGGTCCCCCGCCCAAAGAGCCAGCAGGGAAAACTATGCCTTGTTCTAAAGCTCTTTGGGAACCGCTTGCGTAGCCCCACAGACCTGGGGGCTCTGCGGGCTTTCCTGCTGCCTTCAGCCTCAACACCACCCTTTCCCTCTGGGCGCCGCGCCAAGCACTAAATTGGCCATACGGCTGGAGATGGGTCCCCCGCCCAAAGAGCCAGCAGGGAAAACTATCCCTTGTTCTAAGGCTATTTGGGAACCGCTTGCGTAGCCCCACAGACCTGAGGGCTGCGGGCTTTCCTGCTGCCTTCAGCCTCAAAACCACCCTTTCCCTCTGGGCGCCGCGCCAGGCACAAAAATGGCCATATGGCTGGAGATGGGTCCCCCGCCAAAAGAGCCAGCAGGGAAAACTATCCCTTGGTCTAAGGCTATTTGGGAATCGCTTGCGTAGCCCTACAGACCTGGGGGCTGCGGGCTTTCATGCTGCCTTCAGCCTCAAAGCCACCCTTTCCCACTTGGTGCCGCGCCAGGCCCAAAAATAACCATATGGCTGGAGATGGGTCCCCCGCCCAAGGAGCCAGCAGGGAAAACTATGCCTTGTTCTAAAGCTGTTTGGGAACCGCTTGCGTAGCCCTACAGACCTGGGGGCTGCGGGCTTTCCTGCTGCCTTCAGCCTCAAAACCACCCTTTCCCACTTGGCGGCGCGCCAGGCACAAAAATGGCAATAAGGCTTGAGATGGGTCCCCTGCCCAAGGAGCTAGCAGGGAAAACTATGCCTTGTTCTAAAGCTCTTTGGGAACCGCTTGCGTAGCCCCACAGACCTGGGCTCTGCGGGCTTTCCTGCTGCCTTCAGCCTCAACACCACCCTTTCCCTCTGGGCGCCGCGCCAAGCACTAAAATGGCCATACGGCTGGAGATGGGTCCCCAGCCCAAGGAGCCAGCAGGGAAAACTATCCCTTGGTCTAAGGCTATTTGGGAACCGCTTGCGTAGCCCAACAGACCTGGGAGCTATGGGCCTTCCTGTTGCCTTCAGCCTCGACACCACCCTTTCCCACTTGGCGCCGCGCCAGGCACAAAAACGGCCTATAGCTGGAGATGGGTTCCCCGCCCAAAGAGACAGCAGGTAAAACTATGCCTTGTTCTAAAGCTCTTTGATAACCACTTGCGTAGCCCCACAGACCTGGGGGCTGCGGGCTTTCCTGCTGCCTTCAGCCTCGACACCACCCTTTCCCACTTGGCGCCGCGCCAGGCACAAAAATGGCCACATGGCTGGAGATGGGTCCCCCGTCCAAGGAGCCATTAGGGAAAACTATGCCTTGTTCTAAAGCTCTTTGGGAACCACTTCCGTAGCCCCACAGACCTGGGGGCTGTAGGCTTTCCTGCTGCCTTCAGCCTCAAAACCACCCTTTCGCACTTGGCGCCGCTCCAGGCCCAAAAATGGCCATACGGCTGGAGATGGGTCCCCCGCCCAAGGAGCCAGCAGGGAAAACTATGCCTTGTTCTAAAGCACTTTGGGAACCGCTTGCGTAGCCGCACAGACCTGGGAGCTACGGGCCTTCCTGTTGCCTTCAGCCTCGACACCACCGTTTCCCACTTGGTGCCGCGCCAGGCCCAAAAATGGCCATACGGCTGGAGATGGGTCCCCCGCCCAAGGAGCCAGCAGGGAAAACTATGCCTTGTTCTAAAGCTCTTTGGGAACCACTTGCGTAGCCCCACAGACCTGGGGGCTGCGGGCTTTCCTGCTGCCTTCAGCCTCAAAACCACCCTTTCCCTTTGGGAACCGCGCCAAGCACAAAAATGGCCATATGGCTGGAGATGGGTCTCCCGCCCAAAGCGCCAGCAGGGAAAACTATGCCTTGTTCTAAAGCTCTTTGGGAACCGCTTGCGTAGCCCCACAGACCTGGGGCCTGCGGGCCTTTCTGATGCTTTCAGCCTCGACACCACCCTTTCCCACTTGGCGCCGCGCCAGGCACAAAAATGGGCATATGGCTGGAGATGGGTCCCCCGCCCAAAGAGCCAGCAGGGAAAACTATCCCTTGTTCTAAGGCTATTTCGGAACCGCTTGCGTAGCCCCACAGACCTGGGGGCTGCAGGCTTTCCTGCTGCCTTCAGCCTCAAAACCACCCTTTCCCTCTGGGCGCCGCGTCAAGCACAATAATGGCCATACGGCTGGAGATGGGTCCCCCGCCCAAGGAGCCAGCAGGGAAAACTATCCCTTGGTCTAAGGCTATTTGGGAACCGCTTGCGTAGCCCCACAGACCTGGGAGCTGCGGGCCTTCCTGCTGCCTTCAGCCTCAAAACCACCCTATACCACTTGGCGCCGCGCCAGGCACAAAAAAGGCCTATGGCTGGAGATGGGTCCCCCGCCCAAAGAGCCAGCAGGGAAAACTATGCCTTGTTCTAAAGCTCTTTGGGAACCGCTTGCGTAGCCCCACAGACCTGGGGGCTCTGCGGGCTTTCCTGCTGCCTTCAGCCTCAACACCACCCTTTCCCTCTGGGCGCCGCGCCAAGCACTAAATTGGCCATACGGCTGGAGATGGGTCCCCCGCCCAAAGAGCCAGCAGGGAAAACTATCCCTTGTTCTAAGGCTATTTGGGAACCGCTTGCGTAGCCCCACAGACCTGAGGGCTGCGGGCTTTCCTGCTGCCTTCAGCCTCAAAACCACCCTTTCCCTCTGGGCGCCGCGCCAGGCACAAAAATGGCCATATGGCTGGAGATGGGTCCCCCGCCAAAAGAGCCAGCAGGGAAAACTATCCCTTGGTCTAAGGCTATTTGGGAATCGCTTGCGTAGCCCTACAGACCTGGGGGCTGCGGGCTTTCATGCTGCCTTCAGCCTCAAAGCCACCCTTTCCCACTTGGTGCCGCGCCAGGCCCAAAAATAACCATATGGCTGGAGATGGGTCCCCCGCCCAAGGAGCCAGCAGGGAAAACTATGCCTTGTTCTAAAGCTGTTTGGGAACCGCTTGCGTAGCCCTACAGACCTGGGGGCTGCGGGCTTTCCTGCTGCCTTCAGCCTCAAAACCACCCTTTCCCACTTGGCGGCGCGCCAGGCACAAAAATGGCAATAAGGCTTGAGATGGGTCCCCTGCCCAAGGAGCTAGCAGGGAAAACTATGCCTTGTTCTAAAGCTCTTTGGGAACCGCTTGCGTAGCCCCACAGACCTGGGCTCTGCGGGCTTTCCTGCTGCCTTCAGCCTCAACACCACCCTTTCCCTCTGGGCGCCGCGCCAAGCACTAAAATGGCCATACGGCTGGAGATGGGTCCCCAGCCCAAGGAGCCAGCAGGGAAAACTATCCCTTGGTCTAAGGCTATTTGGGAACCGCTTGCGTAGCCCAACAGACCTGGGAGCTATGGGCCTTCCTGTTGCCTTCAGCCTCGACACCACCCTTTCCCACTTGGCGCCGCGCCAGGCACAAAAACGGCCTATAGCTGGAGATGGGTTCCCCGCCCAAAGAGACAGCAGGTAAAACTATGCCTTGTTCTAAAGCTCTTTGATAACCACTTGCGTAGCCCCACAGACCTGGGGGCTGCGGGCTTTCCTGCTGCCTTCAGCCTCGACACCACCCTTTCCCACTTGGCGCCGCGCCAGGCACAAAAATGGCCACATGGCTGGAGATGGGTCCCCCGTCCAAGGAGCCATTAGGGAAAACTATGCCTTGTTCTAAAGCACTTTGGGAACCGCTTGCGTAGCCGCACAGACCTGGGAGCTACGGGCCTTCCTGTTGCCTTCAGCCTCGACACCACCGTTTCCCACTTGGTGCCGCGCCAGGCCCAAAAATGGCCATACGGCTGGAGATGGGTCCCCCGCCCAAGGAGCCAGCAGGGAAAACTATGCCTTGTTCTAAAGCTCTTTGGGAACCACTTGCGTAGCCCCACAGACCTGGGGGCTGCGGGCTTTCCTGCTGCCTTCAGCCTCAAAACCACCCTTTCCCTCTGGGAACCGCGCCAAGCACAAAAATGGCCATATGGCTGGAGATGGGTCTCCCGCCCAAAGCGCCAGCAGGGAAAACTATGCCTTGTTCTAAAGCTCTTTGGGAACCGCTTGCGTAGCCCCACAGACCTGGGGCCTGCGGGCCTTTCTGATGCTTTCAGCCTCGACACCACCCTTTCCCACTTGGCGCCGCGCCAGGCACAAAAATGGGCATATGGCTGGAGATGGGTCCCCCGCCCAAAGAGCCAGCAGGGAAAACTATCCCTTGTTCTAAGGCTATTTCGGAACCGCTGGCGTAGCCCCACAGACCTGGGGGCTGCAGGCTTTCCTGCTGCCTTCAGCCTCAAAACCACCCTTTCCCTCTGGGCGCCGCGTCAAGCACAATAATGGCCATACGGCTGGAGATGGGTCCCCCGCCCAAGGAGCCAGCAGGGAAAACTATCCCTTGGTCTAAGGCTATTTGGGAACCGCTTGCGTAGCCCCACAGACCTGGGAGCTGCGGGCCTTCCTGCTGCCTTCAGCCTCAAAACCACCCTATACCACTTGGCGCCGCGCCAGGCACAAAAAAGGCCTATGGCTGGAGATGGGTCCCCCGCCCAAAGAGCCAGCAGGGAAAACTATGCCTTGTTCTAAAGCTCTTTGGGAACCGCTTGCGTAGCCCCACAGACCTGGGGGCTCTGCGGGATTTCCTGCTGCCTTCAGCCTCAACACCACCCTTTCCCTCTGGGCGCCGCGCCAAGCACTAAATTGGCCATACGGCTGGAGATGGGTCCCCCGCCCAAAGAGCCAGCAGGGAAAACTATCCCTTGTTCTAAGGCTATTTGGGAACCGCTTGCGTAGCCCCACAGACCTGAGGGCTGCGGGCTTTCCTGCTGCCTTCAGCCTCAAAACCACCCTTTCCCTCTGGGCGCCGCGCCAGGCACAAAAATGGCCATATGGCTGGAGATGGGTCCCCCGCCAAAAGAGCCAGCAGGGAAAACTATCCCTTGGTCTAAGGCTATTTGGGAATCGCTTGCGTAGCCCTACAGACCTGGGGGCTGCGGGCTTTCATGCTGCCTTCAGCCTCAAAGCCACCCTTTCCCACTTGGTGCCGCGCCAGGCCCAAAAATAACCATATGGCTGGAGATGGGTCCCCCGCCCAAGGAGCCAGCAGGGAAAACTATGCCTTGTTCTAAAGCTGTTTGGGAACCGCTTGCGTAGCCCTACAGACCTGGGGGCTGCGGGCTTTCCTGCTGCCTTCAGCCTCAAAACCACCCTTTCCCACTTGGCGGCGCGCCAGGCACAAAAATGGCAATAAGGCTTGAGATGGGTCCCCTGCCCAAGGAGCTAGCAGGGAAAACTATGCCTTGTTCTAAAGCTCTTTGGGAACCGCTTGCGTAGCCCCACAGACCTGGGCTCTGCGGGCTTTCCTGCTGCCTTCAGCCTCAACACCACCCTTTCCCTCTGGGCGCCGCGCCAAGCACTAAAATGGCCATACGGCTGGAGATGGGTCCCCAGCCCAAGGAGCCAGCAGGGAAAACTATCCCTTGGTCTAAGGCTATTTGGGAACCGCTTGCGTAGCCCAACAGACCTGGGAGCTACGGGCCTTCCTGTTGCCTTCAGCCTCGACACCACCCTTTCCCACTTGGCGCCGCGCCAGGCACAAAAACGGCCTATAGCTGGAGATGGGTTCCCCGCCCAAAGAGACAGCAGGTAAAACTATGCCTTGTTCTAAAGCTCTTTGATAACCACTTGCGTAGCCCCACAGACCTGGGGGCTGCGGGCTTTCCTGCTGCCTTCAGCCTCGACACCACCCTTTCCCACTTGGCGCCGCGCCAGGCCCAAAAATGGCCATACGGCTGGAGATGGGTCCCCCGCCCAAAGAGCCCGCAGGGAAAACTATGCCTTGTTCTAAAGCTCTTTGGGAACCACTTGCGTAGCCCCACAGACCTGGGGGCTGCAGGCTTTCCTACTGCCTTCAGCCTCAAAACCACCCTTTCCCTCTGGGCGCCGCGCCAGGCATAAAAATGGCCATATGGCTGGAGATGGGTCCCCCGCCCAAGGAGCCAGCAGGTAAAACTATCCCTTGTTCTAAGGTTATTTGGGAACCGCTTGCGTAGCCCCACAGACGTGGGAGCTGCGGGCTTTCCTGCTGCCTTCAGCCTCGACACCACCCTTTCCCACTTGGCGCCACGCCAGGCACAATAACGGCCATATGGCTGGAGATGGGTCCCCCGCCCAAAGAACAAGCAGGGAAAACTATTCCTTGTTCTAAAGCTCTTTGGGAACCGCTTCCGTAGCCCCACAGACCTGGGAGCTGCGGGCCTTCCTGCTGCCTTCATCCTCGACACCACCCTTTCCCCCTTGGTGCCGCGCCAGGCACAAAAATGGCCATACGGCTGGAGATGGGTCCCCCGCCCAAAGAGCCAGCAGGGAAAACTATGCCTTGTTCTAAAGCTCTTTGGGAACCGCTTGCGGAGACCCACAGACCTGGGGCTGCAGGCTTTCCTGCTGCCTTCAGCCTCAAAAGCCACCCTTTCCCACTTGGCGCCGCGCTAGGCACAAAAATGGCCATATGGCTGGAGATGGGTCCCCCACCGAACGAGCCATTAGGGAAAACTATGCCTTGTTCTAAAGCTCTTTGGGAACCACTTGCGTAGCCCCACAGACCTGGGGGCTGCGGGCTTTCCTGCTGCCTTCAGCCTCGATACCACCATTTCCGTCTGGGCGCCGCGCCAGGCACAAAAATGGCCACATGGCTGGAGATGGGTCCCCCGCCCAAGGAGCCATTAGGGAAAACTATGCCTTGTTCTAAAGCTCTTTGGGAACCACTTCCGTAGCCCCACAGACCTGGGGGCTGTAGGCTTTCCTGCTGCCTTCAGCCTCAAAACCACCCTTTCGCACTTGGCGCCGCTCCAGGCCCAAAAATGGCCATACGGCTGGAGATGGGTCCCCCGCCCAAGGAGCCAGCAGGGAAAACTATGCCTTGTTCTAAAGCACTTTGGGAACCGCTTGCGTAGCCGCACAGACCTGGGAGCTACGGGCCTTCCTGTTGCCTTCAGCCTCAAAACCACCGTTTCCCACTTGGTGCCGCGCCAGGCCCAAAAATGGCCATACGGCTGGAGATGGGTCCCCCGCCCAAGGAGCCAGCAGGGAAAACTATGCCTTGTTCTAAAGCTCTTTGGGAACCACTTGCGTAGCCCCACAGAACTGGGGGCTGCGGGCTTTCCTGCTGCCTTCAGCCTCAAAACCACCCTTTCCCTCTGGGAACCGCGCCAAGCACAAAAATGGCCATATGGCTGGAGATGGGTCTCCCGCCCAAAGCGCCAGCAGGGAAAACTATGCCTTGTTCTAAAGCTCTTTGGGAACCGCTTGCGTAGCCCCACAGACCTGGGAGCTGCGGGCCTTCCTGCTGCCTTCAGCCTCGACACCACCCTTTCCCACTTGGCGCCGCGCCAGGCACAAAAATGGGCATATGGCTGGAGATGGGTCCCCCGCCCAAAGAGCCAGCAGGGAAAACTATCCCTTGTTCTAAGGCTATTTCGGAACCGCTTGCGTAGCCCCACAGACCTGGGGGCTGCGGGCTTTCCTGCTGCCTTCAGCCTCAAAACCACCCTTTCCCTCTGGGCGCCGCGCCAAGCACAATAATGGCCATACGGCTGGAGATGGGTCCCCCGCCCAAGGAGCCAGCAGGGAAAACTATCCCTTGGTCTAAGGCTATTTGGGAACCGCTTGCGTAGCCCCACAGACCTGGGAGCTGCGGGCCTTCCTGCTGCCTTCAGCCTCAAAAACACCCTATACCACTTGGCGCCGCGCCAGGCACAAAAAAGGCCTATGGCTGGAGATGGGTCCCCCGCCCAAAGAGCCAGCAGGGAAAACTATGCCTTGTTCTAAAGCTCTTTGGGAACCACTTGCGTAGCCCCACAGACCTGGGGGCTCTGCGGGCTTTCCTGCTGCCTTCAGCCTCAACACCACCCTTTCCCTCTGGGCGCCGCGCCAAGCACTAAAATGGCCATACGGCTGGAGATGGGTCCCCCGCCGAAGGAGCCAGCAGGGAAAACTATGCCTTGTTCTAAAGCTCTTTGGGAACCGCTTGCGTAATCCCACAGACGTGGGGGCTGCGGGCTTTCCTGCTGCCTTCAGCCTCAACACCAGCCTTTCCCACTTGGCGCCGCGCCAGGCACAAAAATGGCCTATGGCTGGAGATGGATCCCCTACCCAAGGAGCCAGCAGGGAAAACTATGCCTTGTTCTAAAGCTCTTTGGGAACCACTTGCGTAGCCCCACAGACCTGGGGGCTGCGGGCTTTCCTGCTGCCTTCAGCCTCGACACCACCCTTTCCCCCTTGGTGCCGCGCCAGGCACAAAAATGGCCAATGGCTGGAGATGGGTCCCATGCCCAAAGAGCCAGCAGGGAAAACTATGCCTTGTTCTAAAGGTCTTTGGGAACCGCTTGCATAGCCCCACAGACCTGGGGGTTGCAGGCTTTGCTGGGCCTTCAGCCTCGACACCACCCTTTCCCACTTGGCGCCGCACCAGGCACAAAAATGGCCATACGGCTGGAGATGGGTCCCCACCCAAAGAGCCAGCAGGGAAAACTATGCCTTGTTCTAAAGCTCTTTGGGAACCGCTTGCGTAATCCCACAGACCTGGGGGCTGCGGGCTTTCCTGCTGCCTTCAGCCTCGACACCACCCTTTACCTCTGGGCGCCGCGCCAGGCACAAAAATGGCCATAGGGCTGGAGATGGGTCCTGCGCCCAAGGAGCCAGCAGGGAAAACTATCCCTTGTTCTAAAGCTCTTTGGGAACCGCTTGCGTAGCCCCACAGACCTGGGGGCTGCAGGCCTTCCTGCTGCCTTCAGCCTTAAAATCACCCTTTCCCACTTGGCGCCGCGCCAGGCACAAAAATGGCCATACGGCTGGAGATGGGTCCCCCGCCCAAAGAGCCAGCAGGGAAAACTATGCCTTGTTCTAAAGCTCTTTGGGAACCGCTTGCGTAGCCCCACAGACCTGGGAGCTACGGGCCTTCCTGTTGCCTTCAGCCTCAAAGCCACCCTTTCTCACTTGGCGCCGCGCCAGGCACAAAAAAGGCCTATGGCTGGAGATGGGTCCCCGCCCAAGGAGCCAGCAGGGAAAACTATGCCTTGTTCTAAAGCTCTTTGGGAACCGCTTGCGTAGCCCCAGAGACCTGGGGGCTGCGGGCCTTCCTGCTGCCTTCAGCATCAAAACTACCCTTTCCCACTTGGTGCCGCGCCAGACACAAAAATGGCCTTTGGCTGGAGATGGGTCCCATGCCCAAAGAGCCAGCAGGGAAAACTATGCCTTGTTCTAAAGCTCTTTGGGAACCGCTTGCATAGCCCCACAGAACTGGGGGTTGCAGGCTTTGCTGGGCCTTCAGCCTCGACACCACCCTTTCCCACTTGGCGCCGCACCAGGCACAAAAATGGCCATACGGCTGGAGATGGGTCCCCACCCAAAGAGACAGCAGGGAAAACTATGCCTTGTTCTAAAGCTCTTTGGGAACCGCTTGCGTAATCCCACAGACCTGGGGGCTGCGGGCTTTCCTGCTGCCTTCAGCCTCGACACCACCCTTTACCTCTGGGCGCCGCGCCAGGCACAAAAATGGCCATAGGGCTGGAGATGGGTCCTGCGCCCAAGGAGCCAGCAGGGAAAACTATCCCTTGTTCTAAAGCTCTTTGGGAACCGCTTGCGTAGCCCCACAGACCTGGGGGCTGCAGGCCTTCCTGCTGCCTTCAGCCTTAAAATCACCCTTTCCCACTTGGCGCCGCGCCAGGCCCAAAAATGGCCATACGGCTGGAGATGGGTCCCCCGCCCAAAGAGCCAGCAGGGAAAACTATGCCTTGTTCTAAACCTCTTTGGGAACCGCTTGCGTAGCCCCACAGACCAGGGAGCTACGGGCCTTCCTGTTGCCTTCAGCCTCAAAGCCACCCTTTCGCACTTTGCGCCGCGCCAGGCACAAAAAAGGCCTATGGCTGGAGATGGGTCCCCCGCCCAAGGAGCCAGCAGGGAAAACTATGCCTTGTTCTAAAGGTCTTTGGGAACAGATTCGTAGCCCCACAGACTTGGGGGCTGCGGGCTTTCCTGCTGCCTTCAGCCTCGACACCACCCTTTCCCACTTGGCGCCGCGCCAGGCACAAAAATGGCCATACGGCTGGAGATGGGTCCCCCGTCCAAAGAGCCAGCAGGGAAAACTATGCCTTGTTCTAAAGGTCTTTGGGAACTGCTTGCGTAGCCCCACAGACCTGGGGGCTGCAGGCTTTCCTGCTGCCTTCAGCCTCAAAACTACCCTTTCCCACTTGGCGCTGTGCCAGGCACAGAAATGGCCATACGACTGGAGATGGGTCCCCCGCCCAAAGAGCCATCAGGGAAAACTATGCCTTGTTCTAAAGCTCTTTGGGAACCGCTTGCGTAGCCCCACAGACCTGGGGGCTGCGGGCCTTCCTGCTGCCTCAGCCTCGACACCACCCTTTCCCACCTGGTGCCGCGCCAGGCACAAAAATGGCCATACGGCTGGAGATGGGTCCCATGCCCAAAGAGCCAGCAGGGAAAACTATGCCTTGTTCTAAAGCTCTTTGGGAACCGCTTGCGTAGCCCCACAGACCTGGGGGCTGCAGGCCTTCCTGCTGCCTTCAGCCTTAAAATCACCCTTTCCCACTTGGCGCCGCGCCAGACACAAAAATGGCCATACGGCTGGAGATGGGTCCCCCGTCCAAAGAGCCAGCAGGGAAAACTATGCCTTGTTCTAAAGGTCTTTGGGAACTGCTTGCGTAGCCCCACAGACCTGGGGGCTGCAGGCTTTCCTGCTGCCTTCAGCCTCAAAACTACCCTTTCCCACTTGGCGCTGTGCCAGGCACAGAAATGGCCATACGACTGGAGATGGGTCCCCCGCCCAAAGAGCCAGCAGGGAAAACTATGCCTTGTTCTAAAGCTCTTTGGGAACCGCTTGCGTAGCCCCAGAGACCTGGGGGCTGCGGGCCTTCCTGCTGCCTTCAGCATCAAAACTACCCTTTCCCACTTGGTGCCGCGCCAGACACAAAAATGGCCTTCGGCTGGAGATGGGTCCCATGCCCAAAGAGCCAGCAGGGAAAACTATGCCTTGTTCTAAAGCTCTTTGGGAACCGCTTGCATAGCCCCACAGAACTGGGGGCTGCAGGCTTTGCTGGGCCTTCAGCCTCGACACCACCCTTTCCCACTTGGCGCCGCACCAGGCACAAAAATGGCCATACGGCTGGAGATGGGTCCCCACCCAAAGAGACAGCAGGGAAAACTATGCCTTGTTCTAAAGCTCTTTGGGAACCGCTTGCGTAATCCCACAGACCTGGGGGCTGCGGGCTTTCCTGCTGCCTTCAGCCTCGACACCACCCTTTACCTCTGGGCGCCGCGCCAGGCACAAAAATGGCCATAGGGCTGGAGATGGGTCCTGCGCCCAAGGAGCCAGCAGGGAAAACTATCCCTTGTTCTAAAGCTCTTTGGGAACCGCTTGCGTAGCCCCACAGACCTGGGGGCTGCAGGCCTTCCTGCTGCCTTCAGCCTTAAAATCACCCTTTCCCACTTGGCGCCGCGCCAGGCCCAAAAATGGCCATAGGGCTGGAGATGGGTCCCCCGCCCAAAGAGCCAGCAGGGAAAATTATGCCTTGTTCTAAAGCTCTTTGGGAACCGCTTGCGTAGCCCCACAGACCTGGGAGCTACGGGCCTTCCTGTTGCCTTCAGCCTCAAAGCCACCCTTTCGCACTTGGCGCCGCGCCAGGCACAAAAAAGGCCTATGGCTGGAGATGGGTCCCCCGCCCAAGGAGCCAGCAGGGAAAACTATGCCTTGTTCTAAAGGTCTTTGGGAACAGATTCGTAGCCCCACAGACCTGGGGGCTGCGGGCTTTCCTGCTGCCTTCAGCCTCGACACCACCCTTTCCCACTTGGCGCCGCGCCAGGCACAAAAATGGCCATACGGCTGGAGATGGGTCCCCCGCCCAAAGAGCCAGCAGGGAAAACTATACCTTGTTCTAAAGATCTTTGGGAACCGCTTGCGTAGCCCCAGAGACATGGGGGCTGCAGGCTTTCCTGCTGCCTTCAGCCTCAAAACCACCCTTTCCCACTTGGCGCCGCGCCAGGCACAAAAATGGCCATACGGCTGGAGATGGGTCCCCCGTCCAAAGAGCCAGCAGGGAAAACTATGCCTTGTTCTAAAGGTCTTTGGGAACTGCTTGCGTAGCCCCACAGACCTGGGGGCTGCAGGCTTTCCTGCTGCCTTCAGCCTCAAAACTACCCTTTCCCACTTGGCGCTGTGCCAGGCACAGAAATGGCCATACGACTGGAGATGGGTCCCCCGTCCAAAGAGCCAGCAGGGAAAACTATGCCTTGTTCTAAAGCTCTTTGGGAACCGCTTGCGTAGCCCCACAGACCTGGGGGCTGCGGGCCTTCCTGCTGCCTTCAGCCTCGACACCACCCTTTCCCACTTGGTGCCGCGCCAGGCACAAAAATGGCCTTTGGCTGGAGATGGGTCCCATGCCCAAAGAGCCAGCAGGGAAAACTATGCCTTGTTCTAAAGCTCTTTGGGAACTGCTTCGTAGCCCCAGAGACATGGGGGCTGCAGGCTTTCCTGCTGCCTTCAGCCTCAAAACCACCCTTTCCCACTTGGCGCCGCGCCAGGCACAAAAATAGCCAATGGCTGGAGATGGGTCCCCCGCCCAAAGAGCCAGCAGGGAAAACTATGCCTTGTTCTAAAGCTATTTGGGAACTGCTTGCGTAGCCCCACAGACCTGGGGGCTGCGGGCTTTCCTGCTGCCTTCAGCGTCGACACCACCCTTTCCCACTTGGCGCCGCGCCAGGCACAAAAATGGCCATACGGCTGGAGATGGGTCCCATGCCCAAAGAGCCAGCAGGGAAAACTATGCCTTGTTCTAAAGCTCTTTGGGAACCGCTTGCGTAGCCCCACAGACCTGGGGGCTGCAGGCCTTCCTGCTGCCTTCAGCCTTAAAATCACCCTTTCCCACTTGGCGCCGCGCCAGACACAAAAATGGCCATACGGCTGGAGATGGGTCCCCCGTCCAAAGAGCCAGCAGGGAAAACTATGCCTTGTTCTAAAGGTCTTTGGGAACTGCTTGCGTAGCCCCACAGACCTGGGGGCTGCAGGCTTTCCTGCTGCCTTCAGCCTCAAAACTACCCTTTCCCACTTGGCGCTGTGCCAGGCACAGAAATGGCCATACGACTGGAGATGGGTCCCCCGCCCAAAGAGCCATCAGGGAAAACTATGCCTTGTTCTAAAGCTCTTTGGGAACCGCTTGCGTAGCCCCAGAGACCTGGGGGCTGCGGGCCTTCCTGCTGCCTTCAGCATCAAAACTACCCTTTCCCACTTGGTGCCGCGCCAGACACAAAAATGGCCTTCGGCTGGAGATGGGTCCCATGCCCAAAGAGCCAGCAGGGAAAACTATGCCTTGTTCTAAAGCTCTTTGGGAACCGCTTGCATAGCCCCACAGAAGTGGGGGCTGCAGGCTTTGCTGGGCCTTCAGCCTCGACACCACCCTTTCCCACTTGGCGCCGCACCAGGCACAAAAATGGCCATACGGCTGGAGATGGGTCCCCACCCAAAGAGACAGCAGGGAAAACTATGCCTTGTTCTAAAGCTCTTTGGGAACCGCTTGCGTAATCCCACAGACCTGGGGGCTGCGGGCTTTCCTGCTGCCTTCAGCCTCGACACCACCCTTTACCTCTGGGCGCCGCGCCAGGCACAAAAATGGCCATAGGGCTGGAGATGGGTCCTGCGCCCAAGGAGCCAGCAGGGAAAACTATCCCTTGTTCTAAAGCTCTTTGGGAACCGCTTGCGTAGCCCCACAGACCTGGGGGCTGCAGGCCTTCCTGCTGCCTTCAGCCTTAAAATCACCCTTTCCCACTTGGCGCCGCGCCAGGCCCAAAAATGGCCATACGGCTGGAGATGGGTCCCCCGCCCAAAGAGCCAGCAGGGAAAACTATGCCTTGTTCTAAAGCTCTTTGGGAACCGCTTGCGTAGCCCCACAGACCTGGGAGCTACGGGCCTTCCTGTTGCCTTCAGCCTCAAAGCCACCCTTTCGCACTTGGCGCCGCGCCAGGCACAAAAAAGGCCTATGGCTGGAGATGGGTCCCCCGCCCAAGGAGCCAGCAGGGAAAACTATGCCTTGTTCTAAAGGTCTTTGGGAACAGATTCGTAGCCCCACAGACCTGGGGGCTGCGGGCTTTCCTGCTGCCTTCAGCCTCGACACCACCCTTTCCCACTTGGCGCCGCGCCAGGCACAAAAATGGCCATACGGCTGGAGATGGGTCCCCCGCCCAAAGAGCCAGCAGGGAAAACTATACCTTGTTCTAAAGATCTTTGGGAACCGCTTGCGTAGCCCCAGAGACATGGGGGCTGCAGGCTTTCCTGCTGCCTTCAGCCTCAAAACCACACTTTCCCACTTGGCGCCGCGCCAGGCACAAAAATGGCCATACGGCTGGAGATGGGTCCCCTGCCGAAGGAGCCAGCAGGGAAAACTATGCCTTGTTCTAAAGGTCTTTGGGAACTGCTTGCGTAGCCCCACAGACCTGGGGGCTGCAGGCTTTCCTGCTGCCTTCAGCCTCAAAACTACCCTTTCCCACTTGGCGCTGTGCCAGGCACAGAAATGGCCATACGACTGGAGATGGGTCCCCCGCCCAAAGAGCCATCAGGGAAAACTATGCCTTGTTCTAAAGCTCTTTGGGAACCGCTTGCGTAGCCCCACAGACCTGGGGGCTGCGGGCCTTCCTGCTGCCTTCAGCCTCGACACCACCCTTTCCCACTTGGTGCCGCGCCAGGCACAAAAATGGCCTTTGGCTGGAGATGGGTCCCATGCCCAAAGAGCCAGCAGGGAAAACTATGCCTTGTTCTAAAGCTCTTTGGGAACCGCTTGCGTAGCCCCAGAGACATGGGGGCTGCAGGCTTTCCTGCTGCCTTCAGCCTCAAAACCACCCTTTCCCACTTGGCGCCGCGCCAGGCACAAAAATAGCCAATGGCTGGAGATGGGTCCCCCGCCCAAGGAGCCAGCAGGGAAAACTATGCCTTGTTCTAAAGCTATTTGGGAACCGCTTGCGTAGCCCCACAGACCTGGGGGCTGCGGGCTTTCCTGCTGCCTTCAGCGTCGACACCACCCTTTCCCACTTGGCGCCGCGCCAGGCACAAAAATGGCCATACGGCTGGAGATGGGTCCCATGCCCAAAGAGCCAGCAGGGAAAACTATGCCTTGTTCTAAAGCTCTTTGGGAACCGCTTGCGTAGCCCCACAGACCTGGGGGCTGCAGGCCTTCCTGCTGCCTTCAGCCTCGACACCACCCTTTCCCACTTGGCGCCGCGCCAAGCACTAAAATGGCCATATGGCTGGAGATGGGTCCCCTGCCCAAAGAGCCAGCAGGGAAAACTATGCCTTTTTCTAAAGGTCTTTGGGAACCGCTTGCGTAGCCCCACAGACCTGGGAGCTACGGGCCTTCCTGTTGCCTTAAGCCTCAACACCACCCTTTCCCACTTGGTGCCGCGCCAGGCACAAAAATGGCCTACGGCTGGAGATGGGTCCCCCGCCCAAGGAGCCAGCAGGGAAAACTATGCCTTGTTCTAAAGCTGTTTGGGAACCGCTTGCCTAGCCCCACAGACCTGAGGGCTGCGGGCTTTCCTGCTGCCTTCAGCCTCGAAGCCACCCTTTCGCATTTGGCGCCGCGCCAGGCACAAAAATGGGCATATGGCTGGAGATGGGTCCCATGCCCAAAGAGCCAGCAGGGAAAACTATGCCTTGTTGTAAACCTCTTTGGGAAATGCTTACGTAGCCCCACAGACCTGGGAGCTATGGGCCTTCAAGTTACCTTCAGCCTCGACACCACCCTTTCCCACTTGGTGCCGCGCCAGGCACAAAATGGGCATACGGCTGGAGATGGGTCCGCGCCCAAAGAGCCAGCAGGGAAAACTATGCCTTGTTCTAAAGGTCTTTGGGAACTGCTTGCGTAGCCCCACAGACCTGGGGGCTGCAGGCCTTCCTGCTGCCTTCAGCCTTAAAATCACCCTTTCCCACTTGGCGCCGCGCCAGACACAAAAATGGCCATACGGCTGGAGATGGGTCCCCCGTCCAAAGAGCCAGCAGGGAAAACTATGCCTTGTTCTAAAGGTCTTTGGGAACTGCTTGCGTAGCCCCACAGACCTGGGGGCTGCAGGCTTTCCTGCTGCCTTCAGCCTCAAAACTACCCTTTCCCACTTGGCGCTGTGCCAGGCACAGAAATGGCCATACGACTGGAGATGGGTCCCCCGCCCAAAGAGCCATCAGGGAAAACTATGCCTTGTTCTAAAGCTCTTTGGGAACCGCTTGCGTAGCCCCAGAGACCTGGGGGCTGCGGGCCTTCCTGCTGCCTTCAGCATCAAAACTACCCTTTCCCACTTGGTGCCGCGCCAGACACAAAAATGGCCTTCGGCTGGAGATGGGTCCCATGCCCAAAGAGCCAGCAGGGAAAACTATGCCTTGTTCTAAAGCTCTTTGGGAACCGCTTGCATAGCCCCACAGAACTGGGGGTTGCAGGCTTTGCTGGGCCTTCAGCCTCGACACCACCCTTTCCCACTTGGCGCCGCACCAGGCACAAAAATGGCCATACGGCTGGAGATGGGTCCCCACCCAAAGAGACAGCAGGGAAAACTATGCCTTGTTCTAAAGCTCTTTGGGAACCGCTTGCGTAATCCCACAGACCTGGGGGCTGCGGGCTTTCCTGCTGCCTTCAGCCTCGACACCACCCTTTACCTCTGGGCGCCGCGCCAGGCACAAAAATGGCCATAGGGCTGGAGATGGGTCCTGCGCCCAAGGAGCCAGAAGGGAAAACTATCCCTTGTTCTAAAGCTCTTTGGGAACCGCTTGCGTAGCCCCACAGACCTGGGGGCTGCAGGCCTTCCTGCTGCCTTCAGCCTTAAAATCACCCTTTCCCACTTGGCGCTGCGCCAGGCCCAAAAATGGCCATACGGCTGGAGATGGGTCCCCCGCCCAAAGAGCCAGCAGGGAAAACTATGCCTTGTTCTAAAGCTCTTTGGGAACCGCTTGCGTAGCCCCACAGACCTGGGAGCTACGGGCCTTCCTGTTGCCTTCAGCCTCAAAGCCACCCTTTCGCACTTGGCGCCGCGCCAGGCACAAAAAAGGCCTATGGCTGGAGATGGGTCCCCCGCCCAAGGAGCCAGCAGGGAAAACTATGCCTTGTTCTAAAGGTCTTTGGGAACAGATTCGTAGCCCCACAGACCTGGGGGCTGCGGGCTTTCCTGCTGCCTTCAGCCTCGACACCACCCTTTCCCACTTGGCGCCGCGCCAGGCACAAAAATGGCCATACGGCTGGAGATGGGTCCCCCGCCCAAAGAGCCAGCAGGGAAAACTATACCTTGTTCTAAAGATCTTTGGGAACCGCTTGCGTAGCCCCAGAGACATGGGGGCTGCAGGCTTTCCTGCTGCCTTCAGCCTCAAAACCACCCTTTCCCACTTGGCGCCGCGCCAGGCACAAAAATGGCCATACGGCTGGAGATGGGTCCCCCGTCCAAAGAGCCAGCAGGGAAAACTATGCCTTGTTCTAAAGGTCTTTGGGAACTGCTTGCGTAGCCCCACAGACCTGGGGGCTGCAGGCTTTCCTGCTGCCTTCAGCCTCAAAACTACCCTTTCCCACTTGGCGCTGTGCCAGGCACAGAAATGGCCATACGACTGGAGATGGGTCCCCCGCCCAAAGAGCCATCAGGGAAAACTATGCCTTGTTCTAAAGCTCTTTGGGAACCGCTTGCGTAGCCCCACAGACCTGGGGGCTGCGGGCCTTCCTGCTGCCTTCAGCCTCGACACCACCCTTTCACACTTGGTGCCGCGCCAGGCACAAAAATGGACTTTGGCTGGAGATGGGTCCCATGCCCAAAGAGCCAGCAGGGAAAACTATGCCTTGTTCTAAAGCTCTTTGGGAACCGCTTCGTAGCCCCAGAGACATGGGGGCTGCAGGCTTTCCTGCTGCCTTCAGCCTCAAAACCACCCTTTCCCACTTGGCGCCGCGCCAGGCACAAAAATAGCCAATGGCTGGAGATGGGTCCCCCGCCCAAAGAGCCAGCAGGGAAAACTATGCCTTGTTCTAAAGCTATTTGGGAACCGCTTGCGTAGCCCCACAGACCTGGGGGCTGCGGGCTTTCCTGCTGCCTTCAGCGTCGACACCACCCTTTCCCACTTGGCGCCGCGCCAGGCACAAAAATGGCCATACGGCTGGAGATGGGTCCCATGCCCAAAGAGCCAGCAGGGAAAACTATGCCTTGTTCTAAAGCTCTTTGGGAACCGCTTGCGTAGCCCCACAGACCTGGGGGCTGCAGGCCTTCCTGCTGCCTTCAGCCTTAAAATCACCCTTTCCCACTTGGCGCCGCGCCAAGCACTAAAATGGCCATATGGCTGGAGATGGGTCCCCTGCCCAAAGAGCCAGCAGGGAAAACTATGCCTTTTTCTAAAGGTCTTTGGGAACCGCTTGCGTAGCCCCACAGACCTGGGAGCTACGGGCCTTCCTGTTGCCTTCAGCCTCAACACCACCCTTTCCCACTTGGTGCCGCGCCAGGCACAAAAATGGCCTACGGCTGGAGATGGGTCCCCCGCCCAAGGAGCCAGCAGGGAAAACTATGCCTTGTTCTAAAGCTGTTTGGGAACCGCTTGCCTAGCCCCACAGACCTGAGGGCTGCGGGCTTTCCTGCTGCCTTCAGCCTCGAAGCCACCCTTTCGCATTTGGCGCCGCGCCAGGCACAAAAATGGGCATATGGCTGGAGATGGGTCCCATGCCCAAAGAGCCAGCAGGGAAAACTATGCCTTGTTGTAAACCTCTTTGGGAAATGCTTACGTAGCCCCACAGACCTGGGAGCTATGGGCCTTCAAGTTACCTTCAGCCTCGACACCACCCTTTCCCACTTGGTGCCGCGCCAGGCACAAAATGGGCATACGGCTGGAGATGGGTCCGCGCCCAAAGAGCCAGCAGGGAAAACTATGCCTTGTTCTAAAGGTCTTTGGGAACTGCTTGCGTAGCCCCACAGACCTGGGGGCTGCAGGCCTTCCTGCTGCCTTCAGCCTTAAAATCACCCTTTCCCACTTGGCGCCGCGCCAGACACAAAAATGGCCATACGGCTGGAGATGGGTCCCCCGTCCAAAGAGCCAGCAGGGAAAACTATGCCTTGTTCTAAAGGTCTTTGGGAACTGCTTGCGTAGCCCCACAGACCTGGGGGCTGCAGGCTTTCCTGCTGCCTTCAGCCTCAAAACTACCCTTTCCCACTTGGCGCTGTGCCAGGCACAGAAATGGCCATACGACTGGAGATGGGTCCCCCGCCCAAAGAGCCATCAGGGAAAACTATGCCTTGTTCTAAAGCTCTTTGGGAACCGCTTGCGTAGCCCCAGAGACCTGGGGGCTGCGGGCCTTCCTGCTGCCTTCAGCATCAAAACTACCCTTTCCCACTTGGTGCCGCGCCAGACACAAAAATGGCCTTCGGCTGGAGATGGGTCCCATGCCCAAAGAGCCAGCAGGGAAAACTATGCCTTGTTCTAAAGCTCTTTGGGAACCGCTTGCATAGCCCCACAGAACTGGGGGTTGCAGGCTTTGCTGGGCCTTCAGCCTCGACACCACCCTTTCCCACCTGGTGCCGCGCCAGGCACAAAAATGGCCATACGGCTGGAGATGGGTCCCATGCCCAAAGAGCCAGCAGGGAAAACTATGCCTTGTTCTAAAGCTCTTTGGGAACCGCTTGCGTAATCCCACAGACCTGGGGGCTGCGGGCTTTCCTGCTGCCTTCAGCCTCGACACCACCCTTTACCTCTGGGCGCCGCGCCAGGCACAAAAATGGCCATAGGGCTGGAGATGGGTCCTGCGCCCAAGGAGCCAGAAGGGAAAACTATCCCTTGTTCTAAAGCTCTTTGGGAACCGCTTGCGTAGCCCCACAGACCTGGGGGCTGCAGGCCTTCCTGCTGCCTTCAGCCTTAAAATCACCCTTTCCCACTTGGCGCTGCGCCAGGCCCAAAAATGGCCATACGGCTGGAGATGGGTCCCCCGCCCAAAGAGCCAGCAGGGAAAACTATGCCTTGTTCTAAAGCTCTTTGGGAACCGCTTGCGTAGCCCCACAGACCTGGGAGCTACGGGCCTTCCTGTTGCCTTCAGCCTCAAAGCCACCCTTTCGCACTTGGCGCCGCGCCAGGCACAAAAAAGGCCTATGGCTGGAGATGGGTCCCCCGCCCAAGGAGCCAGCAGGGAAAACTATGCCTTGTTCTAAAGGTCTTTGGGAACAGATTCGTAGCCCCACAGACCTGGGGGCTGCGGGCTTTCCTGCTGCCTTCAGCCTCGACACCACCCTTTCCCACTTGGCGCCGCGCCAGGCACAAAAATGGCCATACGGCTGGAGATGGGTCCCCCGCCCAAAGAGCCAGCAGGGAAAACTATACCTTGTTCTAAAGATCTTTGGGAACCGCTTGCGTAGCCCCAGAGACATGGGGGCTGCAGGCTTTCCTGCTGCCTTCAGCCTCAAAACCACCCTTTCCCACTTGGCGCCGCGCCAGGCACAAAAATGGCCATACGGCTGGAGATGGGTCCCCCGTCCAAAGAGCCAGCAGGGAAAACTATGCCTTGTTCTAAAGGTCTTTGGGAACTGCTTGCGTAGCCCCACAGACCTGGGGGCTGCAGGCTTTCCTGCTGCCTTCAGCCTCAAAACTACCCTTTCCCACTTGGCGCTGTGCCAGGCACAGAAATGGCCATACGACTGGAGATGGGTCCCCCGCCCAAAGAGCCATCAGGGAAAACTATGCCTTGTTCTAAAGCTCTTTGGGAACCGCTTGCGTAGCCCCACAGACCTGGGGGCTGCGGGCCTTCCTGCTGCCTTCAGCCTCGACACCACCCTTTCACACTTGGTGCCGCGCCAGGCACAAAAATGGACTTTGGCTGGAGATGGGTCCCATGCCCAAAGAGCCAGCAGGGAAAACTATGCCTTGTTCTAAAGCTCTTTGGGAACCGCTTCGTAGCCCCAGAGACATGGGGGCTGCAGGCTTTCCTGCTGCCTTCAGCCTCAAAACCACCCTTTCCCACTTGGCGCCGCGCCAGGCACAAAAATAGCCAATGGCTGGAGATGGGTCCCCCGCCCAAAGAGCCAGCAGGGAAAACTATGCCTTGTTCTAAAGCTATTTGGGAACCGCTTGCGTAGCCCCACAGACCTGGGGGCTGCGGGCTTTCCTGCTGCCTTCAGCGTCGACACCACCCTTTCCCACTTGGCGCCGCGCCAGGCACAAAAATGGCCATACGGCTGGAGATGGGTCCCATGCCCAAAGAGCCAGCAGGGAAAACTATGCCTTGTTCTAAAGCTCTTTGGGAACCGCTTGCGTAGCCCCACAGACCTGGGGGCTGCAGGCCTTCCTGCTGCCTTCAGCCTTAAAATCACCCTTTCCCACTTGGCGCCGCGCCAAGCACTAAAATGGCCATATGGCTGGAGATGGGTCCCCTGCCCAAAGAGCCAGCAGGGAAAACTATGCCTTTTTCTAAAGGTCTTTGGGAACCGCTTGCGTAGCCCCACAGACCTGGGAGCTACGGGCCTTCCTGTTGCCTTCAGCCTCAACACCACCCTTTCCCACTTGGTGCCGCGCCAGGCACAAAAATGGCCTACGGCTGGAGATGGGTCCCCCGCCCAAGGAGCCAGCAGGGAAAACTATGCCTTGTTCTAAAGCTGTTTGGGAACCGCTTGCCTAGCCCCACAGACCTGAGGGCTGCGGGCTTTCCTGCTGCCTTCAGCCTCGAAGCCACCCTTTCGCATTTGGCGCCGCGCCAGGCACAAAAATGGGCATATGGCTGGAGATGGGTCCCATGCCCAAAGAGCCAGCAGGGAAAACTATGCCTTGTTGTAAACCTCTTTGGGAAATGCTTACGTAGCCCCACAGACCTGGGAGCTATGGGCCTTCAAGTTACCTTCAGCCTCGACACCACCCTTTCCCACTTGGTGCCGCGCCAGGCACAAAATGGGCATACGGCTGGAGATGGGTCCGCGCCCAAAGAGCCAGCAGGGAAAACTATGCCTTGTTCTAAAGGTCTTTGGGAACTGCTTGCGTAGCCCCACAGACCTGGGGGCTGCAGGCCTTCCTGCTGCCTTCAGCCTTAAAATCACCCTTTCCCACTTGGCGCCGCGCCAGACACAAAAATGGCCATACGGCTGGAGATGGGTCCCCCGTCCAAAGAGCCAGCAGGGAAAACTATGCCTTGTTCTAAAGGTCTTTGGGAACTGCTTGCGTAGCCCCACAGACCTGGGGGCTGCAGGCTTTCCTGCTGCCTTCAGCCTCAAAACTACCCTTTCCCACTTGGCGCTGTGCCAGGCACAGAAATGGCCATACGACTGGAGATGGGTCCCCCGCCCAAAGAGCCATCAGGGAAAACTATGCCTTGTTCTAAAGGTCTTTGGGAACCGCTTGCGTAGCCCCAGAGACCTGGGGGCTGCGGGCCTTCCTGCTGCCTTCAGCATCAAAACTACCCTTTCCCACTTGGTGCCGCGCCAGACACAAAAATGGCCTTCGGCTGGAGATGGGTCCCCCGCCCAAAGAGCCAGCAGGGAAAACTATGCCTTGTTCTAAAGCTCTTTGGGAACCGCTTGCATAGCCCCACAGAACTGGGGGTTGCAGGCTTTGCTGGGCCTTCAGCCTCGACACCACCCTTTCCCACTTGGCGCCGCACCAGGCACAAAAATGGCCATACGGCTGGAGATGGGTCCCCACCCAAAGAGACAGCAGGGAAAACTATGCCTTGTTCTAAAGCTCTTTGGGAACCGCTTGCGTAATCCCACAGACCTGGGGGCTGCGGGCTTTCCTGCTGCCTTCAGCCTCGACACCACCCTTTACCTCTGGGCGCCGCGCCAGGCACAAAAATGGCCATAGGGCTGGAGATGGGTCCTGCGCCCAAGGAGCCAGAAGGGAAAACTATCCCTTGTTCTAAAGCTCTTTGGGAACCGCTTGCGTAGCCCCACAGACCTGGGGGCTGCAGGCCTTCCTGCTGCCTTCAGCCTTAAAATCACCCTTTCCCACTTGGCGCTGCGCCAGGCCCAAAAATGGCCATACGGCTGGAGATGGGTCCCCCGCCCAAAGAGCCATCAGGGAAAACTATGCCTTGTTCTAAAGCTCTTTGGGAACCGCTTGCGTAGCCCCACAGACCTGGGAGCTACGGGCCTTCCTGTTGCCTTCAGCCTCAAAGCCACCCTTTCGCACTTGGCGCCGCGCCAGGCACAAAAAAGGCCTATGGCTGGAGATGGGTCCCCCGCCCAAGGAGCCAGCAGGGAAAACTATGCCTTGTTCTAAAGGTCTTTGGGAACAGATTCGTAGCCCCACAGACCTGGGGGCTGCGGGCTTTCCTGCTGCCTTCAGCCTCGACACCACCCTTTCCCACTTGGCGCCGCGCCAGGCACAAAAATGGCCATACGGCTGGAGATGGGTCCCCCGCCCAAAGAGCCAGCAGGGAAAACTATACCTTGTTCTAAAGATCTTTGGGAACCGCTTGCGTAGCCCCAGAGACATGGGGGCTGCAGGCTTTCCTGCTGCCTTCAGCCTCAAAACCACCCTTTCCCACTTGGCGCCGCGCCAGGCACAAAAATGGCCATACGGCTGGAGATGGGTCCCCCGTCCAAAGAGCCAGCAGGGAAAACTATGCCTTGTTCTAAAGGTCTTTGGGAACTGCTTGCGTAGCCCCACAGACCTGGGGGCTGCAGGCTTTCCTGCTGCCTTCAGCCTCAAAACTACCCTTTCCCACTTGGCGCTGTGCCAGGCACAGAAATGGCCATACGACTGGAGATGGGTCCCCCGCCCAAAGAGCCATCAGGGAAAACTATGCCTTGTTCTAAAGCTCTTTGGGAACCGCTTGCGTAGCCCCACAGACCTGGGGGCTGCGGGCCTTCCTGCTGCCTTCAGCCTCGACACCACCCTTTCACACTTGGTGCCGCGCCAGGCACAAAAATGGACTTTGGCTGGAGATGGATCCATGCCCAAAGAGCCAGCAGGGAAAACTATGCCTTGTTCTAAAGCTCTTTGGGAACCGCTTCGTAGCCCCACAGACCTGGGGGCTGCAGGCTTTCCTGCTGCCTTCAGCCTCAAAACCACCCTTTCCCACTTGGCGCCGCGCCAGGCACAAAAATAGCCAATGGCTGGAGATGGGTCCCCCGCCCAAAGAGCCAGCAGGGAAAACTATGCCTTGTTCTAAAGCTATTTGGGAACCGCTTGCGTAGCCCCACAGACCTGGGGGCTGCGGGCTTTCCTGCTGCCTTCAGCGTCGACACCACCCTTTCCCACTTGGCGCCGCGCCAGGCACAAAAATGGCCATACGGCTGGAGATGGGTCCCATGCCCAAAGAGCCAGCAGGGAAAACTATGCCTTGTTCTAAAGCTCTTTGGGAACCGCTTGCGTAGCCCCACAGACCTGGGGGCTGCGGGCTTTCCTGCTGCCTTCAGCCTCGAAGCCACCCTTTCGCATTTGGCGCCGCGCCAGGCACAAAAATGGGCATATGGCTGGAGATGGGTCCCATGCCCAAAGAGCCAGCAGGGAAAACTATGCCTTGTTGTAAACCTCTTTGGGAAATGCTTACGTAGCCCCACAGACCTGGGAGCTATGGGCCTTCAAGTTACCTTCAGCCTCGACACCACCCTTTCCCACTTGGTGCCGCGCCAGGCACAAAATGGGCATACGGCTGGAGATGGGTCCGCGCCCAAAGAGCCAGCAGGGAAAACTATGCCTTGTTCTAAAGCTCTTTGGAAACCGCTTGCGTAGCACCACAGACCTGGGGGCTGCGGGCTTTCCTGCTGCCTTCAGCCTCGACACCACCCTTTCCCACTTGGCGCCGCCCTAGGCGGAAAAATGGCCATATGGCTGGAGATGGGTCCCCCGCCCAAGGAGCCAGCAGGGAAAACTATCCCTTGTTCTAAGGCTATTTGGGAACCGCTTGCGTAGCCCCACAGACCTGGGGGCTGCGGGCTTTCCTGCTGCCTTCAGCCTCAAAACCACCCTTTCCCACTCGGCGCCGCGCGACGCACAATAATGGCCATACGGCTGGAGATGGTTCCCCCGCACAAAGAGCCAGCAGGGAAAAATATGCCATGGTCTAAAGCTCTTTGGGACCACTTGCGTAGCCCCACAGACC
Source organism: Rissa tridactyla (assembly GCF_028500815.1). Taxonomy (NCBI): domain Eukaryota; kingdom Metazoa; phylum Chordata; class Aves; order Charadriiformes; family Laridae; genus Rissa; species Rissa tridactyla. The sequence continues at coordinate 257,613 of NW_026529377.1, forward strand.
TGGGGGCTGCGGGCTTTCCTGCTGCCTTCAGCCTCGACACCACCCTTTTGCACTTGGGGCCGCGCCAGGCACAAAAATGGCCATATGGCTGGAGATGGGTCCCCCGCCAAAAGAGCCAGCAGGGAAAACTATGCCTTGTTCTAAAGCTCTTTGGGAACCGCTTGCAAAGCCCCACAGACCTGGGAGCTACGGGCCTTCCTGTTGCCTTCAGCCTCGACACCACCCTTTCCCACTTGGCGCCGCGCCAGGCACAAAAATGACCTATAGCTAGAGATGGGTCCCCCGCCCAAAGAGCCAGCAGGTAAAACTATGCCTTGTTCTAAAGCTCTTTGATAACCACTTGCGTAATCCCACAGACCTGGGGGCTGCGGGCTTTCCTGCTGCCTTCAGCCTCAAAACCACCCTTTCCCACTTGGCGCCGCTCCAGGCCCAAAAATGGCCATACGGCTGGAGATGGGTCCCCCGCCCAAAGAGCCAGCAGGGAAAACTATGCCTTGTTCTAAAGCTCTTTGGGAACCACTTGCGTAGCCCCACAGACCTGGGGGCTGCAGGCTTTCCTACTGCCTTCAGCCTCAAAACCACCCTTTCCCTCTGGGCGCCGGGCCAGGCACAAAAATGGCCACATGGCTGGAGATGGGTCCCCCGCCCAAAGAGCCAGCAGGTAAAACTATCCCTTGTTCTAAGGTTATTTGGGAACCGCTTGCGTAGCCCCACAGACCTGGGGACTGCGGGCTTTCCTGCTGCCTTCAGCCTCGATACCACCATTTCCGTCTGGGCGCCGCGCCAGGCACAAAAATGGCCACATGGCTGGAGATGGGTCCCCCGCCCAAGGAGCCAGCAGGGAAAACTATGCCTTGTTCTAAAGCTCTTTGGTAACCACTTGCGTAGCCCCACAGACCTGGGGGCTGCAGGCTTTCCTGCTGCCTTCAGCCTCAAAACCACCCTTTCGCACTTGGCGCCGCTCCAGACCCAAAAATGGCCATACGGCTGGAGATGGGTCCCCCGCCCAAGGAGCCAGCAGGGAAAACTATGCCTTGTTCTAAAGCTCTCTAGGAACCACTTGCGTAGCCCCAGAGACCTGGGGGCTGTCGGCTTTCCTACTGCCTTCAGCCTCAAAACCACCCTTTCCCTCTGGGCGCCGGGCCAGGCAGAAAATGGGCATACGGCTGGAGATGGGTCCCCCGCCCAAAGAGCCATCAGGGAAAACTATGCCTTGTTCTAAAGCTCTTTGGGAACCGCTTGCGTAGCTCCACAGACCTGGGGGCGGCGGGCCTTCCTGCTGCCTTCAGCCTCGACACCACCCTTTCCCACTTGGCGCCACGCCAGGCACAAAAATGGCCATACGGCTGGAGATGGGTCCCCCGCCCAAAGAGCCATTAGGGAAAACTATGCCTTGTTCTAAAGCTCTTTGGGAACCGCTTGCGTAGCCCCACAGACCTGAGGGCTGCGGGCTTTCCTGCTGCCTTCAGCCTCAAAACCACCCTTTCCCTCTGGGCGCCGCGCCAAGCACAATAATGGCCATACGGCTGGAGATGGGTCCCATGCCCAAGGAGCCAGCAGGGAAAACTATGCCTTGTTCTAAAGCTCTTTGGGAACCGCTTGCAAAGCCCCACAGACCTGGGAGCTACGGGCCTTCCTGTTGCCTTCAGCCTCGACACCACCCTTTCCCACTTGGTGCCGCGCCAGGCACAAAAATGGCCTATAGCTGGAGATGGGTCCCCCGCCCAAAGAGACAGCAGGTAAAACTATGCCTTGTTCTAAAGCTCTTTGATAACCACTTGCGTAGCCCCACAGACCTGGGGCCTGCGGGCTTTCCTGCTGCCTTCAGCCTCAAAACCACCCTTTCCCACTTGGAGCCGCGCCAGGCACAAAAAAGGCCTATGGCTGGAGATGGGTCCCCCGCTCAAAGAGCCAGCAGGGAAAACTATGCCTTGTTCTAAAGCTATTTGGGAACCGCTTGCGTAGCCCCACAGACCTGGGGGCTTTAGGCTCTGCTGCTGCCTTCACCCTTAAAGCCACCCTTTCGCACTTGGCGCCGCGCCAGGCACAAAAATGGGCATATGGCTGGAGATGGGTCCCCCGCCCAAAGACCCAGCAGGGAAAACTATCCCTTGTTCTAAGGCTATTTCGGAACCGCTTGCGTAGCCCCACAGACCTGGGGGCTGCGGGCTTTCCTGCTGCCTTCAGCCTCGACACCACCCTTTCCCTCTGGGCGCCGCGCCAAGCACAATAATGGCCATACGGCTGGAGATGGGTCCCCCGCCCAAGGAGCCAGCAGGGAAAACTATCCCTTGGTCTAAGGCTATTTGGGAACCGCTTGCGTAGCCCCACAGACCTGGGAGCTGCGGGCCTTCCTGCTGCCTTCAGCCTCAAAACCACCCTATACCACTTGGCGCCGCGCCAGGCACAAAAAAGGCCTATGGCTGGAGATGGGTCCCCCACCCAAAGAGCCAGCAGGGAAAACTATGCCTTGTTCTAAAGCTCTTTGGGAACCACTTGCGTAGCCCCACAGACCTGGGGGCTCTGCGGGCTTTCCTGCTGCCTTCAGCCTCAACACCACCCTTTCCCTCTGGGCGCCGCGCCAAGCTTTAAAATGGCCATACGGCTGGAGATGGGTCCCCCGCCCAAAGAGCCAGCAGGGAAAACTATCCCTTGTTCTAAGGCTATTTGGGAACAGCTTGCGTAGCCCCACAGACCTGAGGGCTGCGGGCTTTCCTGCTGCCTTCAGCCTCAAAACCACCCTTTCCCTCTGGGCGCCGCGCCAGGCACAAAAATGGCCATATGGCTGGAGATGGGTCCCCCGCCAAAAGAGCCAGCAGGGAAAACTATGCCTTGTTCTAAAGCTCTTTGGGAACCGCTTGCGTAACCCCACAGATCTGGGAGCTACGGGCCTTCCTGTTGCCTTGAGCCTCGACACCACCCTTTCCCACTTGGTGCCGCGCCAGGCACAAAAATGGCCTACGGCTGGAGATGGGTCCCCCGCCCAAGGAGCCAGCAGTGAAAATTATGCCTTGTTCTAAAGCTGTTTGGGAACCGCTTGCGTAGCCCTACAGACCTGGGGGCTGCGGGCTTTCCTGCTGCCTTCAGCCTCAAAACCACCCTTTCCCACTTGGCGGCGCGCCAGGCACAAAAATGGCAATAAGGCTTGAGATGGGTCCCCTGCCCAAGGAGCCAGCAGGGAAAACTATGCCTTGTTCTAAAGCTCTTTGGGAACCGTTTGCGTAGCCCAACAGACCTGGGGGCTGCGGGCTTTCCTGCTGCCTTCAGCCTCAAAACCACCCTTTCCCACTTGGTGCCGCGCCAGGCCCAAAAATAACCATATGGCTGGAGATGGGTCCCCCGCCCAAAGAGCCAGCAGGGAAAACTATGCCTTGTTCTAAAGCTCTTTGGGAACCGTTTGCGTAGCCCAACAGACCTGGGGGCTGCGGGCTTTCCTGCTGCCTTCAGCCTCAAAACCACCCTTTCCCACTTGGCGCCGCGCCAGGCATAAAAATGGCCATACGGCTGGAGATGGGTCCCCCGCCCAAAGAGCCAGCAGGGAAAACTATGCCTTGTTCTAAAGCTCTTTGGGAACCGCTTGCGCAGCCCCACAGACCTGGGGGCTGCGGGCTTTCCTGCTGCCTTTAGCCTCAAAACCACTCTTTTCCTCTGGGCGCCGCGCCAGGCACAAAAATGGCCATACGGCTGGAGATGGGTCCCCCGCCCAAAGAGCCAGCAGGGAAAACTATGCCTTGTTCTAAAGCTCTTTGGGAACCGCTTGCGCAGCCCCACAGACCTGGGGGCTGCGGGCTTTCCTGCTGCCTTTAGCCTCAAAACCACTCTTTCCCTCTGGGCGCCGCGCCAGGCACAAAAATGGCCATACGGCTGGAGATGGGTCCCCCGCCCAAAGAGCCAGCAGGGAAAACTATGCCTTGTTCTAAAGCTCTTTGGGAACCGCTTGCGTAGCCCCACAGACCTGGGGGCTGCGGGCTTTCCTGCTGCCTTCAGACTCGACACCACCCTTTCCCGCTTGGTGCCGCGCCAGGCACAAAAATGGCCATATGGCTGGAGGTGTGTCACCCGCCCAAAGAGCCAGCAGGGAAAACTATGCCTTGTTCTAAAGGTCTTTGGGAACCGCTTGCGTAATCCCACAGACCTGGGGGCTGCGGGCTTTCCTGCTGCCTTCAGCCTCAAAACCACCCTTTCCCACTTGGCGCCGCGCCAGGCACAAAAATGGCCATACGGCTGGAGATGCGTACCCTGCCCAAGGAGCCAGCAGGGAAAACTATGCCTTGTTCTAAAGCTCTTTGGGAACCGCTTGCGTAGCCCAACAGACCTGGGTCTGCGGGCCTTCCTGCTGCCTTCAGCCTCGACACCACCCTTTCCCACTTGGTGCTGCGCCATGCACAAAAATGGCCATATGGCTGGAGATGGGTCCCATGCCCAAAGAGCCAGCAGGGAAAACTATGCCTTGTTCTAAAGGTCTTTGGGAACCGCTTGCGTAATCCCACAGACTTGGGGGCTGCAGGCTTTCCTGCTGCCTTCAGCCTCAAAACCACCCTTTCCCACTTGGTGCCGCGCCAGGCACAAAAATGGCCATACGGCTGGAGATGGGTGCCACGCCCAAAGAGCCAGCAGGGAAAACTATGCCTTGTTCTAAAGCTCTTTGGGAACCGCTTGCGTAGCCCCACAGACCTGGGGGCTGCGGGCTTTCCTGCTGCCTTCAGCCTCGACACCACCCTTTCCCACTTGGCGCCGCGCCAGGCACAAAAATGGCCATACGGCTGGAGATGGCTCCCCCGCCCAAAGAGCCAGCAGGGAAAACTGTGCCTTGTTCTAAAGCTCTTTGGGAAACGCTTGCGTAGCCACACAGACCTGGGGGCTGCGGGCTTTGCTGCTGCCTTTAGCCTCGAAACCACTCTTTCCCACTTGGCGCCGCGCCAGGCACAAAAATGGCCTATGGCTGGAGATGGGTCCCCCGCCCAAAGAGCCAGCAGGGAAAACTATGCCTTGTTCTAAAGCTCTTTGGGAACCGCTTGCGTAGCCGCACAGACCTGGGGGCTGCGGGCTTTCATGCTGCCTTCAGCCTCAAAGCCACCCTTTCCCACTTGGTGCCGCGCCAGGCCCAAAAATAACCATATGGCTGGAGATGGGTCCCCCGCCCAAAGAGCCAGCAGGGAAAACTATGCCTTGTTCTAAAGCTCTTTGGGAACCGCTTGCGTAATCCCACAGACTTGGGGGCTGCAAGCTTTCCTGCTGCGTTCAGCCTCAAAACCACCCTTTCCCTCTGGGCGCCGCGCCAGGCACAAAAAAGGCTTATGGCTGGAGATGGGTGCCACGCCCAAAGAGCCAGCAGGGAAAACTATGCCTTGTTCTAAAGCTCTTTGGGAACCGCTTGCGTAGCCCCACAGACCTGGGGGCTCTGGGCTTTCCTGCTGCCTTCAGCCTCGACACCACCCTTTCGCACTTCACGCCGCGCCAGGCACAAAAATGGCCATACGGCTGGAGATGGGTCCTGCGCCCAAAGAGCCAGCAGGGAAAACTATGCCTTGTTCTAAAGCTCTTTGGGAACCGCTTGCGTAGCCCCACAGAACTGGGGGCTGCGGGCTTTCCTGCTGCCTTCAGCCTCGACACCACCCTTTCCCACTTGGCGCCGTGCCAGGCACAAAAATGGCCAATGGCTGGAGATGGGTCCCATGCCCAAAGAGACAGCAGGGAAAACTATGCCTTGTTCTAAAGCTCTTTGGGAACCGCTTGCGTAGCCCAACAGACCTGGGGGCTGCGGGCTTTCCTGCTGCTTTCAGCCTCAAAACTACCCTTTCCCCCTTGGTGCCGCGCCAGGCACAAAAATGGCCAATGGCTGGAGATGGGTCCCATGCCCAAAGAGCCAGCAGGGAAAACTATGCCTTGTTCTAAAGCTCTTTGGGAACCGCTTGCGTAGCCCCACAGACCTGGGAGCTGCGGGCTTTCCTGCTGCCTTCAGCCTCAAAACTACCCTTTCCCCCTTGGTGCCGCGCCAGGCACAAAAATGGCCAATGGCTGGAGATGGGTCCCATGCCCAAAGAGCCAGCAGGGAAAACTATGCCTTGTTCTAAATCTCTTTGGGAACCGCTTGCGTAGCCCCAGAGACATGGGGGCTGCAGGCTTTCCTGCTGCCTTCAGCCTCTAGACCACCCTTTCCCACTTGGCGCTGCGCCAGGCACAAAAATGGCCATACGGCTGGAGATGGGTCCCCCGCCCAAGGAGCCAGCAGGGAAAACTATCCCTTGGTCTAAGGCTATTTGGGAACCGCTTGCGTAGCCCCACAGACCTGGGAGCTGCGGGCCTTCCTGCTGCCTTCAGCCTCAAAACCACCCTATACCACTTGGCGCCGCGCCAGGCACAAAAAAGGCCTATGGCTGGAGATGGGTCCCCCGCCCAAAGAGCCAGCAGGGAAAACTATGCCTTGTTCTAAAGCTCTTTGGGAACCACTTGCGTAGCCCCACAGACCTGGGGGCTCTGCGGGCTTTCCTGCTGCCTTCAGCCTCAACACCACCCTTTCCCTCTGGGCGCCGCGCCAAGCACTAAAATGGCCATACGGCTGGAGATGGGTCCCCCGCCCAAAGAGCCAGCAGGGAAAACTATCCCTTGTTCTAAGGCTATTTGGGAACAGCTTGCGTAGCCCCACAGACCTGAGGGCTGCGGGCTTTCCTGCTGCCTTCAGCCTCAAAACCACCCTTTCCCTCTGGGCGCCGCGCCAGGCACAAAAATGGCCATATGGCTGGAGATGGGTCCCCCGCCAAAAGAGCCAGCAGGGAAAACTATGCCTTGTTCTAAAGCTCTTTGGGAACCGCTTGCGTAACCCCACAGATCTGGGAGCTACAGGCCTTCCTGTTGCCTTGAGCCTCGACACCACCCTTTCCCACTTGGTGCCGCGCCAGGCACAAAAATGGCCTACGGCTGGAGATGGGTCCCCCGCCCAAGGAGCCAGCAGTGAAAATTATGCCTTGTTCTAAAGCTGTTTGGGAACCGCTTGCGTAGCCCTACAGACCTGGGGGCTGCGGGCTTTCCTGCTGCCTTCAGCCTCAAAACCACCCTTTCCCACTTGGCGGCGCGCCAGGCACAAAAATGGCAATAAGGCTTGAGATGGGTCCCCTGCCCAAGGAGCCAGCAGGGAAAACTATGCCTTGTTCTAAAGCTCTTTGGGAACCGTTTGCGTAGCCCAACAGACCTGGGGGCTGCGGGCTTTCCTGCTGCCTTCAGCCTCAAAACCACCCTTTCCCACTTGGTGCCGCGCCAGGCCCAAAAATAACCATATGGCTGGAGATGGGTCCCCCGACCAAAGAGCCAGCAGGGAAAACTATGCCTTGTTCTAAAGCTCTTTGGGAACCGTTTGCGTAGCCCAACAGACCTGGGGGCTGCGGGCTTTCCTGCTGCCTTCAGCCTCAAAACCACCCTTTCCCACTTGGCGCCGCGCCAGGCATAAAAATGGCCATACGGCTGGAGATGGGTCCCCCGCCCAAAGAGCCAGCAGGGAAAACTATGCCTTGTTCTAAAGCTCTTTGGGAACCGCTTGCGCAGCCCCACAGACCTGGGGGCTGCGGGCTTTCCTGCTGCCTTTAGCCTCAAAACCACTCTTTCCCTCTGGGCGCCGCGCCAGGCACAAAAATGGCCATACGGCTGGAGATGGGTCCCCCGCCCAAAGAGCCAGCAGGGAAAACTATGCCTTGTTCTAAAGCTCTTTGGGAACCGCTTGAGCAGCCCCACAGACCTGGGGGCTGCGGGCTTTCCTGCTGCCTTTAGCCTCAAAACCACTCTTTCCCTCTGGGCGCCGCGCCAGGCACAAAAATGGCCATACGGCTGGAGATGGGTCCCCCGCCCAAAGAGCCAGCAGGGAAAACTATGCCTTGTTCTAAAGCTCTTTGGGAACCGCTTGCGTAGCCCCACAGACCTGGGGGCTGCGGGCTTTCCTGCTGCCTTCAGACTCGACACCACCCTTTCCCACTTGGTGCCGCGCCAGGCACAAAAATGGCCATATGGCTGGAGGTGTGTCACCCGCCCAAAGAGCCAGCAGGGAAAACTATGCCTTGTTCTAAAGGTCTTTGGGAACCGCTTGCGTAATCCCACAGACCTGGGGGCTGCGGGCTTTCCTGCTGCCTTCAGCCTCAAAACCACTCTTTCTCACTTGGCGCCGCGCCAGGCACAAAAATGGCCTATGGCTGGAGATGGGTCCCCCGCCCAAAGAGCCAGCAGGGAAAACTATGCCTTGTTCTAAAGCTCTTTGGGAACCGCTTGCGTAGCCCCACAGACCTGGGGGCTGCGGGCTTTCATGCTGCCTTCAGCCTCGACACCTCCCTTTCCCACTTGGTGCCGCGCCAGGCACAAAAATGGCCATACGGCTGGAGATGGGTCCCCCACCTAAAGAGCCAGCAGGGAAAACTATGCCTTGTTCTAAAGGTCTTTGGGAACCGCTTGCGTAATCCCACAGACCTGGGGGCTGCGGGCTTTCCTGCTGCCTTCAGCCTCAAAACCACCCTTTCCAACTTGGCGCCGTGCCAGGCACAAAAATGGCCATACGGCTGGAGATGCGTACCCTGCCCAAGGAGCCAGCAGGGAAAACTATGCCTTGTTCTAAAGCTCTTTGGGAACCGCTTGCGTAGCCCAACAGACCTGGGTCTGCGGGCCTTCCTGCTGCCTTCAGCCTCGACACCACCCTTTCCCACTTGGTGCTGCGCCAGGCACAAAAATGGCCATATGGCTGGAGATGGGTCCCATGCCCAAAGAGCCAGCAGGGAAAACTATGCCTTGTTCTAAAGGTCTTTGGGAACCGCTTGCGTAATCCCACAGACTTGGGGGCTGCAGGCTTTCCTGCTGCCTTCAGCCTCAAAACCACCCTTTCCCACTTGGTGCCGCGCCAGGCACAAAAATGGCCATACGGCTGGAGATGGGTGCCACGCCCAAAGAGCCAGCAGGGAAAACTATGCCTTGTTCTAAAGCTCTTTGGGAACCGCTTGCGTAGCCCCACAGACCTGGGGGCTGCGGGCTTTCCTGCTGCCTTCAGCCTCGACACCACCCTTTCCCACTTGGCGCCGCGCCAGGCACAAAAATGGCCATACGGCTGGAGATGGCTCCCCCGCCCAAAGAGCCAGCAGGGAAAACTATGCCTTGTTCTAAAGCTCTTTGGGAAACGCTTGCGTAGCCCCACAGACCTGGGGGCTGCGGGCTTTGCTGCTGCCTTTAGCCTCGAAACCACTCTTTCCCACTTGGCGCCGCGCCAGGCACAAAAATGGCCTATGGCTGGAGATGGGTCCCCCGCCCAAAGAGCCAGCAGGGAAAACTATGCCTTGTTCTAAAGCTCTTTGGGAACCGCTTGCGTAGCCGCACAGACCTGGGGGCTGCGGGCTTTCATGCTGCCTTCAGCCTCAAAGCCACCCTTTCCCACTTGGTGCCGCGCCAGGCCCAAAAATAACCATATGGCTGGAGATGGGTCCCCCGCCCAAAGAGCCAGCAGGGAAAACTATGCCTTGTTCTAAAGCTCTTTGGGAACCGCTTGCGTAATCCCACAGACTTGGGGGCTGCAAGCTTTCCTGCTGCGTTCAGCCTCAAAACCACCCTTTCCCTCTGGGCGCCGGGCCAGGCACAAAAAAGGCTTATGGCTGGAGATGGGTGCCACGCCCAAAGAGCCAGCAGGGAAAACTATGCCTTGTTCTAAAGCTCTTTGGGAACCGCTTGCGTAGCCCCACAGACCTGGGAGCTGCGGGCTTTCCTGCTGCCTTCAGCCTCAAAACTACCCTTTCCCCCTTGGTGCCGCGCCAGGCACAAAAATGGCCAATGGCTGGAGATGGGTCCCATGCCCAAAGAGCCAGCAGGGAAAACTATGCCTTGTTCTAAATCTCTTTGGGAACCGCTTGCGTAGCCCCAGAGACATGGGGGCTGCAGGCTTTCCTGCTGCCTTCAGCCTCTAGACCACCCTTTCCCACTTGGCGCTGCGCCAGGCACAAAAATGGCCATATGGCTGGAGATGGGTCCCCCACCCAAAGAGCCAGCAGGGAAAACTATGCCTTGTTCTGAAGCTCTTTGGGAACCGCTTGCGTAGCCCAACAGTCCTGGGGGCTGCGGGCTTTCCTGCTGCCTTCAGCCTCGACACCACCTTTTCCCACTTGGCGCCGCGCCAGGCACAAAAATGGCCATACGGCTGGAGATGGGTCCCCCACCTAAAGAGCCAGCAGGGAAAACTATGCCTTGTTCTAAAGCTCTTTGGGAACTGCTTGCGTAGCCCCACAGACCTGGGGGCTGCGGGCTTGCCTGCTGCCTTCAGCCTCAAAACCACCCTTTCCCCCTTGGCGCCGTGCCAGGCTCAAAAATGGCCATACGGCTGGAGATGGGTCCCCCGCCCAAAGAGCCAGCAGGGAAAACTATGCCTTGTTCTAAAGCTCTTTGGGAACCGCTTGCGTAGCCCCACAGACCTGGGGGCTGCGGGCTTTCCTGCTGCCTTCAGCCTCGACACCACCCTTTCCCACTTGGCGCCGCGCCAGGCACAAAAATGGCCATACGGCTGGAGATGGGTCCCCCGCCCAAAGAGCCAGCAGGGAAAACTATGCCTTGTTCTACAGCTCTTTGGGAACCGCTTGCGTAGCCCCACAGACCTGGGGGCTGTGGGCTTTCCTGCTGCCTTCAGCCTCAAAACCATCCTTTCCCACTGGGCACCGCGCCAGGCACAAAAAAGGCCATACGGCTGGAGATGTGTGCTACGCCCAAAGAGCCAGCAGGGAAAACTATGTCTTGTTCTAAAGCTCTTTGGGAACAGATTCGTAGCCCCACAGACCTGGGGGCTGCGGGCTTTCCTGCTGCCTTCAGCCTCAAAGCCACCCTTTCCCACTTGGCGCCGCGCCAGGCACAAAAATGGCCATACGGCTGGAGATGGGTCCCACGCCCAAAGAACAAGTAGGGAAAACTCTGCCTTGTTCTAAAGCTCTTTGGGAACCGCTTGCGTAGCCCCACAGACCTGGGGGCTGCGGGCTTTCCTGCTGCCTTCAGCCTCGACACCTCCCTTTCCCACTTGGCGCTGCGCCAGGCACAAAAATGGCCATATGGCTGGAGATGGGTCCCATGTCCAAAGAGCCAGCAGTGAAAAATATGCCTTGTTCTAAAGGTCTTTGGGAACCGCTTGCGTAGCCCCACACCTGGGGGCTGCGGGCTTTCCTGCTGCCTTCAGCCTCAAAACCACCCTTTCCCTCTGGGCGCCGGGCCAGTCATAAAAAAGGCCATACGGCTGGAGATGGGTCCCCCACCCAAAGAGCCAGCAGGGAAAACTATGCCTTGTTCTAAAGCTCTTTGGGAACCGCTTGCGTAGCCCCACAGACCTGGGGGCTGCGGGCTTTCCTGCTGCCTTCAGCCTCGACAGCACCCTTTCGCACTTCGCGCCGCGCCAGGCACAAAAATGGCCATACGGCTGGAGATGGGTCCTGCGCCCAAAGAGCCAGCAGGGAAAATTATGCCTTGTTCTAAAGCTCTTTGGGAACCGCTTGCGTAGCCCCACAGACCTGGGGGCTGCGGGCTTTCCTGCTGCCTTCAGCCTCGACACCACCCTTTCCCACTTGGCGCCGCGCCAGGCACAAAAATGGCCTATGGCTGGAGATGCTTACCCTGCCCAAGGAGCCAGCAGGGAAAACTATGCCTTGTTCTAAAGCTCTTTGGGAACCGCTTGCGTAGCCCCACAGACCTGGGGGCTGCAGGCTTTCCTGCTGCCTTCAGCCTCAAATCTACCCGTTTCCCCCTTGGTGCCGCGCCAGGCACAAAAATGGCCATACGGCTGGAGATGGGTCCCCCGCCCAAAGAGCCAGCAGGGAAAACTATGCCTTGTTCTAAAGCTCTTTGGGAACTGCTTGCGTAGCCCCACAGACCTGGGGGCTGCGGGCTTTCCTGCTGCCTTCAGCCTCAAAACCACCCTTTCCCCCTTGGCGCCGTGCCAGGCTCAAAAATGGCCATACGGCTGGAGATGGGTCCCCCGCCCAAAGAGCCAGCAGGGAAAACTATGCCTTGTTCTAAAGCTCTTTGGGAACCGCTTGCGTAGCCCCACAGACCTGGGGGCTGCGGGCTTTCCTGCTGCCTTCAGCCTCGACACCACCCTTTCCCACTTGGCGCCGCGCCAGGCACAAAAATGGCCATACGGCTGGAGATGGGTCCCCCGCCCAAAGAGCCAGCAGGGAAAACTATGCCTTGTTCTAAAGCTCTTTGGGAACCGCTTGCGTAGCCCAACAGTCCTGGGGGCTGAGGTCTTTCCTGCTGCCTTCAGCCTCGACACCACCCTTTCCCACTTGGTGCCGCGCCAGGCGCAAAAATAACCATATGGCTGGAGATGGGTGCCCCGCCCAAAGAGCCAGCAGGGAAAACTATGCCTTGTTCTAAAGCTCTTTGGGAACCGCTTGCGTAGCCCCACAGACCTGGGGGCTGCGGGCTTTCCTGCTGCCTTCAGCCTCAAAACCACCCTTTCCCACTTGGCGCCGCGCCAGGCACAAAAATGGCCAATGGCTGGAGATGGGTCCCATGCCCAAAGAGCCAGCAGGGAAAACTATGCCTTGTTCTAAAGCTCTTTGGGAACCGCTTGCGTAGCCCCACAGACCTGGGGGCTGCGGGCTTTCCTGCTGCCTTCAGCCTCAAAACTACCCTTTCCCCCTTGGTGCCGCGCCAGGCACAAAAATGGCCAATGGCTGGAGATGGGTCCCCTGCCCAAAGAGCCAGCAGGGAAAACTATGCCTTGTTCTAAATCTCTTTGGGAACCGCTTGCGTAGCCCCACAGACCTGGGGGCTGCAGGCTTTCCTGCTGCCTTCAGCCTCGACACCACCCTTTCACACTTGGCGCCGCGCCAGGCACAAAAATGGCCATACGGCTGGAGATGGGTCCCCCGCCCAAAGAGCCAGCAGGGAAAACTATGCCTTGTTCTAAATCTCTTTGGGAACCGCTTGCGTAGCCCCACAGACCTTGGGGCTGCGGGCTTTCCTGCTGCCTTCAGACTCGACACCACCCTTTCGCACTTGACGCCGCGCCAAGCACAAAAATGGCCATACGGCTGGAGATGGGTCCCCCGGCCAAAGAGCCAGCAGGGAAAACTATGCCTTGTTCTAAAGCTCTTTGGGAACCGCTTGCGTAGCCCCACAGACCTGGGGGCTGCAGGATTTCCTGCTGCCTTCAGCCTCAAAACCACCCTTTCCCACTGGGCACCGCGCCAGGCACAAAAATGGCCATACGGCTGGAGATGGGTCCCATGCCCAAAGAGCCAGCAGGGAAAACTATGCCTTGTTCTAAAGCTATTTGGGAACCGCTTGCGTAGCCCCACAGACCTGGGGGCTGTGGTCTTTCCTGCTGCCTTCAGCCTCAAAACCACCCTTTCCCAGTGGGCACCGCGCCAGGCACAAAAATGGCCATACGGCTGGAGATTGGTCCCACGTCCAAAGAACAAGTAGGGAAAACTCTGCCTTGTTCTAAAGCTCTTTGGGAACCGCTTGCGTTGTCCCACAGACCTGGGGGCTGCGGGCTTTCCTGCTGCCTTTAGCCTCAAAACCACTCTTTCCATCTGGGCGCCGGGCCAGGCACAAAAATGGGCATATGGCTGGAGATGGGTCCCCCGCCCAAAGAGCCAGCAGGGAAAACTATGCCTTGTTCTAAATCTCTTTGGGAACCGCTTGCGTAGCCCCAGAGACCTGGGGGCTGCAGGCTTTCCTGCTGCCTTCAGCCTCGACACCACCCTTTCCCACTTGGCGCTGCGCCAGGCACAAAAATGGCCATATGGCTGGAGATGGGTCCCCCGCCCAAAGAGCCAGCAGGGAAAACTATGCCTTGTTCTAAAGCTCTTTGGGAACTGCTTGGGTAGCCCCACAGACCTGGGGGCTGCGGGCTTTCCTGCTGCCTTCAGCCTCAAAACCACCCTTTCCCCCTTGGCGCCGTGCCAGGCTCAAAAATGGCCATACAGCTGGAGATGGGTCCCCCGCCCAAAGAGCCAGCAGGGAAAACTATGCCTTGTTCTAAAGCTCTTTGGGAACCGCTTGCGTAGCCCCACAGACCTGGGGGCTGCGGGCTTTCCTGCTGCCTTCAGACTCGACACCACCCTTTCCCACTTGGCGCCGCGCCAGGCACAAAAATGGCCAATGGCTGGAGATGGGTCCCATGCCCAAGGAGCCAGCAGGGAAAACTATGCCTTGTTCTAAAGCTCTTTGGGAACCGCTTGCGTAGCCCCAGAGACATGGGGGCTGCAGGCTTTCCTGCTGCCTTCAGCCTCAAGACCAACCTTTCCCACTTGGCGCTGCGCCAGGCACAAAAATGGCCATACGGCTGGAGATGGGTCCCCCGCCCAAAAGAGCCAGCAGGGAAAACTATGCCTTGTTCTAAATCTCTTTGGGAACCGCTTGCGTAGCCCCACAGACCTGGGGGCTGAGGTCTTTCCTGCTGCCTTCAGCCTCAAAACCACCCTTTCCCACTTGGTGCCGCGCCAGGCACAAAAATGGCCTATGGCTGGAGATGGGTCCCATGCCCAAAGAACAAGCAGGGAAAACTATGCCTTGTTCTAAAGCTCTTTGGGAACCGCTTGCGTAGCCCCAGAGACATGGGGGCTGCAGGCTTTCCTGCTGCCTTCAGCCTCGACACCACCCTTTCCCACTTGGCGCCGCGCCAGGCACAAAAATGGCCATACGGCTGGAGATGGGTCCCCCGCCCAAAGAGCCAGCAGGGAAAACTATGCCTTGTTCTAAAGCTCTTTGGGAACCGCTTGCGTAGCCCAACAGTCCTGGGGGCTGAGGTCTTTCCTGCTGCCTTTAGCCTCGACACCACCCTTTCCCACTTGGTGCCGCGCCAGGCGCAAAAATAACCATATGGCTGGAGATGGGTGCCCCGCCCAAAGAGCCAGCAGGGAAAACTATGCCTTGTTCTAAAGCTCTTTGGGAACCGCTTGCGTAGCCCCACAGACCTGGGGGCTGCGGGCTTTCCTGCTGCCTTCAGCCTCAAAACCACCCTTTCCCACTTGGCGCCGCGCCAGGCACAAAAATGGCCAATGGCTGGAGATGGGTCCCATGCCCAAAGAGCCAGCAGGGAAAACTATGCCTTGTTCTAAAGCTCTTTGGGAACCGCTTGCGTAGCCCCACAGACCTGGGGGCTGCGGGCTTTCCTGCTGCCTTCAGCCTCAAAACTACCCTTTCCCCCTTGGTGCCGCGCCAGGCACAAAAATGGCCAATGGCTGGAGATGGGTCCCCTGCCCAAAGAGCCAGCAGGGAAAACTATGCCTTGTTCTAAATCTCTTTGGGAACCGCTTGCGTAGCCCCACAGACCTGGGGGCTGCAGGCTTTCCTGCTGCCTTCAGCCTCGACACCACCCTTTCACACTTGGCGCCGCGCCAGGCACAAAAATGGCCATACGGCTGGAGATGGGTCCCCCGCCCAAAGAGCCAGCAGGGAAAACTATGCCTTGTTCTAAATCTCTTTGGGAACCGCTTGCGTAGCCCCACAGACCTTGGGGCTGCGGGCTTTCCTGCTGCCTTCAGACTCGACACCACCCTTTCGCACTTGACGCCGCGCCAAGCACAAAAATGGCCATACGGCTGGAGATGGGTCCCCCGGCCAAAGAGCCAGCAGGGAAAACTATGCCTTGTTCTAAAGCTCTTTGGGAACCGCTTGCGTAGCCCCACAGACCTGGGGGCTGCAGGATTTCCTGCTGCCTTCAGCCTCAAAACCACCCTTTCCCACTGGGCACCGCGCCAGGCACAAAAATGGCCATACGGCTGGAGATGGGTCCCATGCCCAAAGAGCCAGCAGGGAAAACTATGCCTTGTTCTAAAGCTATTTGGGAACCGCTTGCGTAGCCCCACAGACCTGGGGGCTGTGGTCTTTCCTGCTGCCTTCAGCCTCAAAACCACCCTTTCCCAGTGGGCACCGCGCCAGGCACAAAAATGGCCATACGGCTGGAGATTGGTCCCACGTCCAAAGAACAAGTAGGGAAAACTCTGCCTTGTTCTAAAGCTCTTTGGGAACCGCTTGCGTTGTCCCACAGACCTGGGGGCTGCGGGCTTTCCTGCTGCCTTTAGCCTCAAAACCACTCTTTCCATCTGGGCGCCGGGCCAGGCACAAAAATGGGCATATGGCTGGAGATGGGTCCCCCGCCCAAAGAGCCAGCAGGGAAAACTATGCCTTGTTCTAAATCTCTTTGGGAACCGCTTGCGTAGCCCCAGAGACCTGGGGGCTGCAGGCTTTCCTGCTGCCTTCAGCCTCGACACCACCCTTTCCCACTTGGCGCTGCGCCAGGCACAAAAATGGCCATATGGCTGGAGATGGGTCCCCCGCCCAAAGAGCCAGCAGGGAAAACTATGCCTTGTTCTAAAGCTCTTTGGGAACTGCTTGGGTAGCCCCACAGACCTGGGGGCTGCGGGCTTTCCTGCTGCCTTCAGCCTCAAAACCACCCTTTCCCCCTTGGCGCCGTGCCAGGCTCAAAAATGGCCATACAGCTGGAGATGGGTCCCCCGCCCAAAGAGCCAGCAGGGAAAACTATGCCTTGTTCTAAAGCTCTTTGGGAACCGCTTGCGTAGCCCCACAGACCTGGGGGCTGCGGGCTTTCCTGCTGCCTTCAGACTCGACACCACCCTTTCCCACTTGGCGCCGCGCCAGGCACAAAAATGGCCAATGGCTGGAGATGGGTCCCATGCCCAAGGAGCCAGCAGGGAAAACTATGCCTTGTTCTAAAGCTCTTTGGGAACCGCTTGCGTAGCCCCAGAGACATGGGGGCTGCAGGCTTTCCTGCTGCCTTCAGCCTCAAGACCAACCTTTCCCACTTGGCGCTGCGCCAGGCACAAAAATGGCCATACGGCTGGAGATGGGTCCCCCGCCCAAAAGAGCCAGCAGGGAAAACTATGCCTTGTTCTAAATCTCTTTGGGAACCGCTTGCGTAGCCCCACAGACCTGGGGGCTGAGGTCTTTCCTGCTGCCTTCAGCCTCAAAACCACCCTTTCCCACTTGGTGCCGCGCCAGGCACAAAAATGGCCTATGGCTGGAGATGGGTCCCATGCCCAAAGAACAAGCAGGGAAAACTATGCCTTGTTCTAAAGCTCTTTGGGAACCGCTTGCGTAGCCCCAGAGACATGGGGGCTGCAGGCTTTCCTGCTGCCTTCAGCCTCGACACCACCCTTTCCCACTTGGCGCCGCGCCAGGCACAAAAATGGCCATATGGCTGGAGATGGGTCCCCCGCCCAAAGAGCCAGCAGGGAAAACTATGCCTTGTTCTAAAGCTCTTTGGGAACTGCTTGCGTAGCCCCACAGACCTGGGGGCTGCGGGCTTTCCTGCTGCCTTCAGCCTCAAAACCACCCTTTCCCACTTGGCGCCGCGCCAGGCTCAAAAATGGCCATACAGCTGGAGATGGGTCCCATGCCCAAAGAGCCAGCAGGGAAAACTATGCCTTGTTCTAAAGCTCTTTGGGAACCGCTTGCGTAGCCCCAGAGACATGGGGGCTGCAGGCTTTCCTGCTGCTTCAGCGTCAAGACCAGCCTTTACCACTTGGCGCTGCGCCAGGCACAAAAATGGCCATACGGCTGGAGATGGGTCCCCCGCCCAAAGAGCCAGCAGGGAAAACTATGCCTTGTTCTAAAGCTCTTTGGGAACCGCTTGCGTAGCCCAACAGTCCTGGGGGCTGAGGTCTTTCCTGCTGCCTTCAGCCTCGACACCACCCTTTCCCACTTGGTGCCGCGCCAGGCCCAAAAATAACCATATGGCTGGAGATGGGTCCCCCGCCCAAAGAGCCAGCAGGGAAAACTATGCCTTGTTCTAAAGCTCTTTGGGAACCGCTTGCGTAGCCCCACAGACCTGGGAGCTGTGGGCTTTCCTGCTGCCTTCAGCCTCAAAACCACCCTTTCCCACTGGGCACCGCGCCAGGCACAAAAATGGCCATACGGCTGGAGATGGGTGCTACGCCCAAAGAGGCAGCAGGGAAAACTATGTCTTGTTCTAAAGCTGTTAGGGAACAGATTCGTAGCCCCACAGACCTGGGGGCTGCGGGCTTTCCTGCTGCCTTCAGCCTCAAAACCACCCTTTCCCACTTGGCGCCGCGCCAGGCACAAAAGTGGCCATACGGCTGGAGATGGGTCCCCCGCCCAAAGAGCCAGCAGGGAAAACTCTGCCTTGTTCTAAAGCTCTTTGGGAACCGCTTGCGTAGCCCCACAGACCTGGGGGCTGCGGGCTTTCCTGCTGCCTTCAGCCTCGACACCACCCTTTCCCACTTGGCGCCGCGCCAGGCAAAAAAATGGCCATACGGCTGGAGATGGGTCCCCCGCCCAAAGAGCCAGCAGGGAAAACTATGCCTTGTTCTAAAGCTCTTTGGGAACCGCTTGCGTAGCCCCACAGACCTGGGGGCTGAGGGATTTCCTGCTGCCTTCAGACTCGACACCACCCTTTCCCCCTTGGTGCCGCGCCAGGCACAAAAATGGCCAATGGCTGGAGATGGGTCCCATGCCCAAAGAGCCAGCAGGGAAAACTATGCCTTGTTCTAAAGCTCTTTGGGAACCGCTTGCGTAGCCCCACAGACCTGGGGGCTGCAGGCTTTCCTGCTGCCTTCAGCCTCAAGACCAGCCTTTCCCACTTGGCGCTGCGCCAGGCACAAAAATGGCCATACGGCTGGAGATGGGTCCCCCGCCCAAAGAGCCAGCAGGGAAAACTATGCCTTGTTCTAAAGCTCTTTGGGAACCGCTTGCGTAGCCCCACAGACCTGGGGGCTGTGGTCTTTCCTGCTGCCTTCAGCCTCAAAACCACCCTTTCCCACTGGGCACCGCGCCAGGCACAAAAATGGCCATACGGCTGGAGATTGGTCCCACGTCCAAAGAACAAGTAGGGAAAACTCTGCCTTGTTCTAAAGCTCTTTGGGAACCGCTTGCGTTGTCCCACAGACCTGGGGGCTGCGGGCTTTCCTGCTGCCTTTAGCCTCAAAACCACTCTTTCCATCTGGGCGCCGGGCCAGGCACAAAAATGGGCATATGGCTGGAGATGGGTCCCCCGCCCAAAGAGCCAGCAGGGAAAACTATGCCTTGTTCTAAAGCTCTTTGGGAACCGCTTGCGTAGCCCCAGAGACATGGGGGCTGCAGGCTTTCCTGCTGCCTTCAGCCTCGACACCACCCTTTCCCACTTGGCGCTGCGCCAGGCACAAAAATGGCCATATGGCTGGAGATGGGTCCCCCGCCCAAAGAGCCATTAGGGAAAACTATGCCTTGTTCTAAAGCTCTTTGGGAACTGCTTGCGTAGCCCCACAGACCTGGGGGCTGCGGGCTTTCCTGCTGCCTTCAGCCTCAAAACCACCCTTTCCCCCTTGGCGCCGTGCCAGGCTCAAAAATGGCCCTACAGCTGGAGATGGGTCCCCCGCCCAAAGAGCCAGCAGGGAAAACTATGCCTTGTTCTAAAGCTCTTTGGGAACCGCTTGCGTAGCCCCACAGACCTGGGGGCTGCGGGCTTTCCTGCTGCCTTCAGACTCGACACCACCCTTTCCCACTTGGCGCCGCGCCAGGCACAAAAATGGCCATACGGCTGGAGATGGGTCCCATGCCCAAAGAGCCAGCAGGGAAAACTATGCCTTGTTCTAAAGCTCTTTGGGAACCGCTTGCGTAGCCCCAGAGACATGGGGGCTGCAGGCTTTCCTGCTGCCTTCAGCCTCAAGACCAGCCTTTCCCACTTGGCGCTGCGCCAGGCACAAAAATGGCCATACGGCTGGAGATGGGTCCCCCGCCCAAAGAGCCAGCAGGGAAAACTATGCCTTGTTCTAAAGCTCTTTGGGAACCGCTTGCGTAGCCCCACAGACCTGGGGGCTGAGGTCTTTCCTGCTGCCTTCAGCCTCGACACCACCCTTTCCCACTTGGTGCCGCGCCAGGCCCAAAAATAACCATATGGCTGGAGATGGGTCCCCCGCCCAAAGAGCCAGCAGGGAAAACTATGCCTTGTTCTAAAGCTCTTTGGGAACCGCTTGCGTAGCCCCACAGACCTGGGAGCTGTGGGCTTTCCTGCTGCCTTCAGCCTCAAAACCACCCTTTCCCACTGGGCACCGCGCCAGGCACAAAAATGGCCATACGGCTGGAGATGGGTGCTACGCCCAAAGAGCCAGCAGGGAAAACTGTGCCTTGTTCTAAAGCTGTTTGGGAACAGATTCGTAGCCCCACAGACCTGGGGGCTGCGGGCTTTCCTGCTGCCTTCAGACTCGACACCACCCTTTCCCACTTGGTGCCGCGCCAGGCACAAAAATGGCCATATGGCTGGAGGTGTGTCACCCGCCCAAAGAGCCAGCAGGGAAAACTATGCCTTGTTCTAAAGGTCTTTGGGAACCGCTTGCGTAATCCCACAGACCTGGGGGCTGCGGGCTTTCCTGCTGCCTTCAGCCTCAAAACCACCCTTTCCCACTTGGCGCCGCGCCAGGCACAAAAATGGCCATACGGCTGGAGATGCGTACCCTGCCCAAGGAGCCAGCAGGGAAAACTATGCCTTGTTCTAAAGCTCTTTGGGAACCACTTGCGTAGCCCAACAGACCTGGGGGCTGCGGGCCTTCCTGCTGCCTTGAGCCTCGACACCACCCTTTCCCACTTGGTGCTGCGCCAGGCACAAAAATGGCCATATGGCTGGAGATGGGTCCCATGCCCAAAGAGCCAGCAGGGAAAACTATGCCTTGTTCTAAAGGTCTTTGGGAACCGCTTGCGTAATCCCACAGACTTGGGGGCTGCAGGCTTTCCTGCTGCCTTCAGCCTCAAAACCACCCTTTCCCACTTGGTGCCGCGCCAGGCACAAAAATGGCCATACGGCTGGAGATGGGTGCCACGCCCAAAGAGCCAGCAGGGAAAACTATGCCTTGTTCTAAAGCTCTTTGGGAACCGCTTGCGTAGCCCCACAGACCTGGGGGCTGCGGGCTTTCCTGCTGCCTTCAGCCTCGACACCACCCTTTCCCACTTGGCGCCGCGCCAGGCACAAAAATGGGCATATGGCTGGAGATGGGTCCCCCGCCCAAAGAGCCAGCAGGGAAAACTATGCCTTGTTCTAAAGCTCTTTGGGAACCGCTTGCGTAGCCCCACAGACCTGGGGGCTCTGCGGGCTTTCCTGCTGCCTTCAGCCTCGACACCACCCTTTCCCACTTGGCGCCGCGCCAGGCACAAAAATGGCCATACGGCTGGAGATGTGTCACCCGCCCAAAGAGCCATCAGGGAAAACTATGCCTTGTTCTAAAGCTCTTTGGGAACCGCTTGCGTAGCCCCACAGACCTGGGGGCTGCGGGCTTTGCTGCTGCCTTTAGCCTTGAAACCACTCTTTCTCACTTGGCGCCGCGCCAGGCACAAAAATGGCCTATGGCTGGAGATGGGTCCCCCGCCCAAAGAGCCAGCAGGGAAAACTATGCCTTGTTCTAAAGCTCTTTGGGAACCGCTTGCGTAGCCCCACAGACCTGGGGGCTGCGGGCTTTCATGCTGCCTTCAGCCTCGAAACCTCCCTTTCCCACTTGGTGCCGCGCCAGGCACAAAAATGGCCATACGGCTGGAGATGGGTCCCCCACCTAAAGAGCCAGCAGGGAAAACTATGCCTTGTTCTAAAGGTCTTTGGGAACCGCTTGCGTAATCCCACAGACCTGGGGGCTGCGGGCTTTCCTGCTGCCTTCAGCCTCAAAACCACCCTTTCCAACTTGGCGCCGTGCCAGGCACAAAAATGGCCATACGGCTGGAGATGCGTACCCTGCCCAAGGAGCCAGCAGGGAAAACTATGCCTTGTTCTAAAGCTCTTTGGGAACCGCTTGCGTAGCCCAACAGACCTGGGTCTGCGGGCCTTCCTGCTGCCTTCAGCCTCGACACCACCCTTTCCCACTTGGTGCTGCGCCAGGCACAAAAATGGCCATATGGCTGGAGATGGGTCCCATGCCCAAAGAGCCAGCAGGGAAAACTATGCCTTGTTCTAAAGGTCTTTGGGAACCGCTTGCGTAATCCCACAGACTTGGGGGCTGCAGGCTTTCCTGCTGCCTTCAGCCTCAAAACCACCCTTTCCCACTTGGTGCCGCGCCAGGCACAAAAATGGCCATACGGCTGGAGATGGGTGCCACGCCCAAAGAGCCAGCAGGGAAAACTATGCCTTGTTCTAAAGCTCTTTGGGAACCGCTTGCGTAGCCCCACAGACCTGGGGGCTGCGGGCTTTCCTGCTGCCTTCAGCCTCGACACCACCCTTTCCCACTTGGCGCCGCGCCAGGCACAAAAATGGCCATACGGCTGGAGATGGCTCCCCCGCCCAAAGAGCCAGCAGGGAAAACTATGCCTTGTTCTAAAGCTCTTTGGGAAACGCTTGCGTAGCCCCACAGACCTGGGGGCTGCGGGCTTTGCTGCTGCCTTTAGCCTCGAAACCACTCTTTCCCACTTGGCGCCGCGCCAGGCACAAAAATGGCCTATGGCTGGAGATGGGTCCCCCGCCCAAAGAGCCAGCAGGGAAAACTATGCCTTGTTCTAAAGCTCTTTGGGAACCGCTTGCGTAGCCGCACAGACCTGGGGGCTGCGGGCTTTCATGCTGCCTTCAGCCTCAAAGCCACCCTTTCCCACTTGGTGCCGCGCCAGGCCCAAAAATAACCATATGGCTGGAGATGGGTCCCCCGCCCAAAGAGCCAGCAGGGAAAACTATGCCTTGTTCTAAAGCTCTTTGGGAACCGCTTGCGTAATCCCACAGACTTGGGGGCTGCAAGCTTTCCTGCTGCGTTCAGCCTCAAAACCACCCTTTCCCTCTGGGCGCCGGGCCAGGCACAAAAAAGGCTTATGGCTGGAGATGGGTGCCACGCCCAAAGAGCCAGCAGGGAAAACTATGCCTTGTTCTAAAGCTCTTTGGGAACCGCTTGCGTAGCCCCACAGACCTGGGAGCTGCGGGCTTTCCTGCTGCCTTCAGCCTCAAAACTACCCTTTCCCCCTTGGTGCCGCGCCAGGCACAAAAATGGCCAATGGCTGGAGATGGGTCCCATGCCCAAAGAGCCAGCAGGGAAAACTATGCCTTGTTCTAAATCTCTTTGGGAACCGCTTGCGTAGCCCCAGAGACATGGGGGCTGCAGGCTTTCCTGCTGCCTTCAGCCTCTAGACCACCCTTTCCCACTTGGCGCTGCGCCAGGCACAAAAATGGCCATATGGCTGGAGATGGGTCCCCCACCCAAAGAGCCAGCAGGGAAAACTATGCCTTGTTCTGAAGCTCTTTGGGAACCGCTTGCGTAGCCCAACAGTCCTGGGGGCTGCGGGCTTTCCTGCTGCCTTCAGCCTCGACACCACCTTTTCCCACTTGGCGCCGCGCCAGGCACAAAAATGGCCATACGGCTGGAGATGGGTCCCCCACCTAAAGAGCCAGCAGGGAAAACTATGCCTTGTTCTAAAGCTCTTTGGGAACTGCTTGCGTAGCCCCACAGACCTGGGGGCTGCGGGCTTGCCTGCTGCCTTCAGCCTCAAAACCACCCTTTCCCCCTTGGCGCCGTGCCAGGCTCAAAAATGGCCATACGGCTGGAGATGGGTCCCCCGCCCAAAGAGCCAGCAGGGAAAACTATGCCTTGTTCTAAAGCTCTTTGGGAACCGCTTGCGTAGCCCCACAGACCTGGGGGCTGCGAGCTTTCCTGCTGCCTTCAGCCTCGACACCACCCTTTCCCACTTGGCGCCGCGCCAGGCACAAAAATGGCCATACGGCTGGAGATGGGTCCCCCGCCCAAAGAGCCAGCAGGGAAAACTATGCCTTGTTCTACAGCTCTTTGGGAACCGCTTGCGTAGCCCCACAGACCTGGGGGCTGTGGGCTTTCCTGCTGCCTTCAGCCTCAAAACCATCCTTTCCCACTGGGCACCGCGCCAGGCACAAAAAAGGCCATACGGCTGGAGATGTGTGCTACGCCCAAAGAGCCAGCAGGGAAAACTATGTCTTGTTCTAAAGCTCTTTGGGAACAGATTCGTAGCCCCACAGACCTGGGGGCTGCGGGCTTTCCTGCTGCCTTCAGCCTCAAAGCCACCCTTTCCCACTTGGCGCCGCGCCAGGCACAAAAATGGCCATACGGCTGGAGATGGGTCCCACGCCCAAAGAACAAGTAGGGAAAACTCTGCCTTGTTCTAAAGCTCTTTGGGAACCGCTTGCGTAGCCCCACAGACCTGGGGGCTGCGGGCCTTCCTGCTGCCTTCAGCCTCGACACCTCCCTTTCCCACTTGGCGCTGCGCCAGGCACAAAAATGGCCATATGGCTGGAGATGGGTCCCATGTCCAAAGAGCCAGCAGTGAAAAATATGCCTTGTTCTAAAGGTCTTTGGGAACCGCTTGCGTAGCCCCACACCTGGGGGCTGCGGGCTTTCCTGCTGCCTTCAGCCTCAAAACCACCCTTTCCCTCTGGGCGCCGGGCCAGTCATAAAAAAGGCCATACGGCTGGAGATGGGTCCCCCACCCAAAGAGCCAGCAGGGAAAACTATGCCTTGTTCTAAAGCTCTTTGGGAACCGCTTGCGTAGCCCCACAGACCTGGGGGCTGCGGGCTTTCCTGCTGCCTTCAGCCTCGACAGCACCCTTTCGCACTTCGCGCCGCGCCAGGCACAAAAATGGCCATACGGCTGGAGATGGGTCCTGCGCCCAAAGAGCCAGCAGGGAAAATTATGCCTTGTTCTAAAGCTCTTTGGGAACCGCTTGCGTAGCCCCACAGAACTGGGGGCTGCGGGCTTTCCTGCTGCCTTCAGCCTCGACACCACCCTTTCCCACTTGGCGCCGCGCCAGGCACAAAAATGGCCTATGGCTGGAGATGCTTACCCTGCCCAAGGAGCCAGCAGGGAAAACTATGCCTTGTTCTAAAGCTCTTTGGGAACCGCTTGCGTAGCCCCACAGACCTGGGGGCTGCGGGCTTTCCTACTGCCTTCAGCCTCGACACCACCCTTTCCCACTTGGCGCCGCGCCAGGCACAAAAATGGCCATACGGCTGGAGATGGGTCCCCCGCCCAAAGAGCCAGCAGGGAAAACTATGCCTTGTTCTAAAGCTCTTTGGGAACCGCTTGCGTAGCCCAACAGTCCTGGGGGCTGAGGTCTTTCCTGCTGCCTTCAGCCTCGACACCACCCTTTCCCACTTGGTGCCGCGCCAGGCGCAAAAATAACCATATGGCTGGAGATGGGTGCCCCGCCCAAAGAGCCAGCAGGGAAAACTATGCCTTGTTCTAAAGCTCTTTGGGAACCGCTTGCGTAGCCCCACAGACCTGGGGGCTGCGGGCTTTCCTGCTGCCTTCAGCCTCAAAACCACCCTTTCCCACTTGGCGCCGCGCCAGGCACAAAAATGGCCAATGGCTGGAGATGGGTCCCATGCCCAAAGAGCCAGCAGGGAAAACTATGCCTTGTTCTAAAGCTCTTTGGGAACCGCTTGCGTAGCCCCACAGACCTGGGGGCTGCGGGCTTTCCTGCTGCCTTCAGCCTCAAAACTACCCTTTCCCCCTTGGTGCCGCGCCAGGCACAAAAATGGCCAATGGCTGGAGATGGGTCCCCTGCCCAAAGAGCCAGCAGGGAAAACTATGCCTTGTTCTAAATCTCTTTGGGAACCGCTTGCGTAGCCCCACAGACCTGGGGGCTGCAGGCTTTCCTGCTGCCTTCAGCCTCGACACCACCCTTTCACACTTGGCGCCGCGCCAGGCACAAAAATGGCCATACGGCTGGAGATGGGTCCCCCGCCCAAAGAGCCAGCAGGGAAAACTATGCCTTGTTCTAAATCTCTTTGGGAACCGCTTGCGTAGCCCCACAGACCTTGGGGCTGCGGGCTTTCCTGCTGCCTTCAGACTCGACACCACCCTTTCGCACTTGACGCCGCGCCAAGCACAAAAATGGCCATACGGCTGGAGATGGGTCCCCCGGCCAAAGAGCCAGCAGGGAAAACTATGCCTTGTTCTAAAGCTCTTTGG
Source organism: Rissa tridactyla (assembly GCF_028500815.1). Taxonomy (NCBI): domain Eukaryota; kingdom Metazoa; phylum Chordata; class Aves; order Charadriiformes; family Laridae; genus Rissa; species Rissa tridactyla. The sequence goes on from NW_026529377.1 coordinate 283,470, forward strand.
GAACCGCTTGCGTAGCCCCACAGACCTGGGGGCTGCAGGATTTCCTGCTGCCTTCAGCCTCAAAACCACCCTTTCCCACTGGGCACCGCGCCAGGCACAAAAATGGCCATACGGCTGGAGATGGGTCCCATGCCCAAAGAGCCAGCAGGGAAAACTATGCCTTGTTCTAAAGCTATTTGGGAACCGCTTGCGTAGCCCCACAGACCTGGGGGCTGTGGTCTTTCCTGCTGCCTTCAGCCTCAAAACCACCCTTTCCCAGTGGGCACCGCGCCAGGCACAAAAATGGCCATACGGCTGGAGATTGGTCCCACGTCCAAAGAACAAGTAGGGAAAACTCTGCCTTGTTCTAAAGCTCTTTGGGAACCGCTTGCGTTGTCCCACAGACCTGGGGGCTGCGGGCTTTCCTGCTGCCTTTAGCCTCAAAACCACTCTTTCCATCTGGGCGCCGGGCCAGGCACAAAAATGGGCATATGGCTGGAGATGGGTCCCCCGCCCAAAGAGCCAGCAGGGAAAACTATGCCTTGTTCTAAATCTCTTTGGGAACCGCTTGCGTAGCCCCAGAGACCTGGGGGCTGCAGGCTTTCCTGCTGCCTTCAGCCTCGACACCACCCTTTCCCACTTGGCGCTGCGCCAGGCACAAAAATGGCCATATGGCTGGAGATGGGTCCCCCGCCCAAAGAGCCAGCAGGGAAAACTATGCCTTGTTCTAAAGCTCTTTGGGAACTGCTTGGGTAGCCCCACAGACCTGGGGGCTGCGGGCTTTCCTGCTGCCTTCAGCCTCAAAACCACCCTTTCCCCCTTGGCGCCGTGCCAGGCTCAAAAATGGCCATACAGCTGGAGATGGGTCCCCCGCCCAAAGAGCCAGCAGGGAAAACTATGCCTTGTTCTAAAGCTCTTTGGGAACCGCTTGCGTAGCCCCACAGACCTGGGGGCTGCGGGCTTTCCTGCTGCCTTCAGACTCGACACCACCCTTTCCCACTTGGCGCCGCGCCAGGCACAAAAATGGCCAATGGCTGGAGATGGGTCCCATGCCCAAGGAGCCAGCAGGGAAAACTATGCCTTGTTCTAAAGCTCTTTGGGAACCGCTTGCGTAGCCCCAGAGACATGGGGGCTGCAGGCTTTCCTGCTGCCTTCAGCCTCAAGACCAACCTTTCCCACTTGGCGCTGCGCCAGGCACAAAAATGGCCATACGGCTGGAGATGGGTCCCCCGCCCAAAAGAGCCAGCAGGGAAAACTATGCCTTGTTCTAAATCTCTTTGGGAACCGCTTGCGTAGCCCCACAGACCTGGGGGCTGAGGTCTTTCCTGCTGCCTTCAGCCTCAAAACCACCCTTTCCCACTTGGTGCCGCGCCAGGCACAAAAATGGCCTATGGCTGGAGATGGGTCCCATGCCCAAAGAACAAGCAGGGAAAACTATGCCTTGTTCTAAAGCTCTTTGGGAACCGCTTGCGTAGCCCCAGAGACATGGGGGCTGCAGGCTTTCCTGCTGCCTTCAGCCTCGACACCACCCTTTCCCACTTGGCGCCGCGCCAGGCACAAAAATGGCCATATGGCTGGAGATGGGTCCCCCGCCCAAAGAGCCAGCAGGGAAAACTATGCCTTGTTCTAAAGCTCTTTGGGAACTGCTTGCGTAGCCCCACAGACCTGGGGGCTGCGGGCTTTCCTGCTGCCTTCAGCCTCAAAACCACCCTTTCCCACTTGGCGCCGCGCCAGGCTCAAAAATGGCCATACAGCTGGAGATGGGTCCCATGCCCAAAGAGCCAGCAGGGAAAACTATGCCTTGTTCTAAAGCTCTTTGGGAACCGCTTGCGTAGCCCCAGAGACATGGGGGCTGCAGGCTTTCCTGCTGCCTTCAGCGTCAAGACCAGCCTTTACCACTTGGCGCTGCGCCAGGCACAAAAATGGCCATACGGCTGGAGATGGGTCCCCCGCCCAAAGAGCCAGCAGGGAAAACTATGCCTTGTTCTAAAGCTCTTTGGGAACCGCTTGCGTAGCCCAACAGTCCTGGGGGCTGAGGTCTTTCCTGCTGCCTTCAGCCTCGACACCACCCTTTCCCACTTGGTGCCGCGCCAGGCCCAAAAATAACCATATGGCTGGAGATGGGTCCCCCGCCCAAAGAGCCAGCAGGGAAAACTATGCCTTGTTCTAAAGCTCTTTGGGAACCGCTTGCGTAGCCCCACAGACCTGGGAGCTGTGGGCTTTCCTGCTGCCTTCAGCCTCAAAACCACCCTTTCCCACTGGGCACCGCGCCAGGCACAAAAATGGCCATACGGCTGGAGATGGATGCTACGCCCAAAGAGGCAGCAGGGAAAACTATGTCTTGTTCTAAAGCTGTTAGGGAACAGATTCGTAGCCCCACAGACCTGGGGGCTGCGGGCTTTCCTGCTGCCTTCAGCCTCAAAACCACCCTTTCCCACTTGGCGCCGCGCCAGGCACAAAAGTGGCCATACGGCTGGAGATGGGTCCCCCGCCCAAAGAGCCAGCAGGGAAAACTCTGCCTTGTTCTAAAGCTCTTTGGGAACCGCTTGCGTAGCCCCACAGACCTGGGGGCTGCGGGCTTTCCTGCTGCCTTCAGCCTCGACACCACCCTTTCCCACTTGGCGCCGCGCCAGGCAAAAAAATGGCCATACGGCTGGAGATGGGTCCCCCGCCCAAAGAGCCAGCAGGGAAAACTATGCCTTGTTCTAAAGCTCTTTGGGAACCGCTTGCGTAGCCCCACAGACCTGGGGGCTGAGGGCTTTCCTGCTGCCTTCAGACTCGACACCACCCTTTCCCCCTTGGTGCCGCGCCAGGCACAAAAATGGCCAATGGCTGGAGATGGGTCCCATGCCCAAAGAGCCAGCAGGGAAAACTATGCCTTGTTCTAAAGCTCTTTGGGAACCGCTTGCGTAGCCCCACAGACCTGGGGGCTGCAGGCTTTCCTGCTGCCTTCAGCCTCAAGACCAGCCTTTCCCACTTGGCGCTGCGCCAGGCACAAAAATGGCCATACGGCTGGAGATGGGTCCCCCGCCCAAAGAGCCAGCAGGGAAAACTATGCCTTGTTCTAAATCTCTTTGGGAACCGCTTGCGTAGCCCCACAGACCTGGGGGCTGTGGTCTTTCCTGCTGCCTTCAGCCTCAAAACCACCCTTTCCCACTGGGCACCGCGCCAGGCACAAAAATGGCCATACGGCTGGAGATTGGTCCCACGTCCAAAGAACAAGTAGGGAAAACTCTGCCTTGTTCTAAAGCTCTTTGGGAACCGCTTGCGTTGTCCCACAGACCTGGGGGCTGCGGGCTTTCCTGCTGCCTTTAGCCTCAAAACCACTCTTTCCATCTGGGCGCCGGGCCAGGCACAAAAATGGGCATATGGCTGGAGATGGGTCCCCCGCCCAAAGAGCCAGCAGGGAAAACTATGCCTTGTTCTAAAGCTCTTTGGGAACCGCTTGCGTAGCCCCAGAGACATGGGGGCTGCAGGCTTTCCTGCTGCCTTCAGCCTCGACACCACCCTTTCCCACTTGGCGCTGCGCCAGGCACAAAAATGGCCATATGGCTGGAGATGGGTCCCCCGCCCAAAGAGCCATTAGGGAAAACTATGCCTTGTTCTAAAGCTCTTTGGGAACTGCTTGCGTAGCCCCACAGACCTGGGGGCTGCGGGCTTTCCTGCTGCCTTCAGCCTCAAAACCACCCTTTCCCCCTTGGCGCCGTGCCAGGCTCAAAAATGGCCCTACAGCTGGAGATGGGTCCCCCGCCCAAAGAGCCAGCAGGGAAAACTATGCCTTGTTCTAAAGCTCTTTGGGAACCGCTTGCGTAGCCCCACAGACCTGGGGGCTGCGGGCTTTCCTGCTGCCTTCAGACTCGACACCACCCTTTCCCACTTGGCGCCGCGCCAGGCACAAAAATGGCCAATGGCTGGAGATGGGTCCCATGCCCAAAGAGCCAGCAGGGAAAACTATGCCTTGTTCTAAAGCTCTTTGGGAACCGCTTGCGTAGCCCCAGAGACATGGGGGCTGCAGGCTTTCCTGCTGCCTTCAGCCTCAAGACCAGCCTTTCCCACTTGGCGCTGCGCCAGGCACAAAAATGGCCATACGGCTGGAGATGGGTCCCATGCCCAAAGAGCCAGCAGGGAAAACTATGCCTTGTTCGAAAGCTCTTTGGGAACCGCTTGCGTAGCCCCACAGACCTGGGGGCTGAGGTCTTTCCTGCTGCCTTCAGCCTCGACACCACCCTTTCCCACTTGGTGCCGCGCCAGGCCCAAAAATAACCATATGGCTGGAGATGGGTCCCCCGCCCAAAGAGCCAGCAGGGAAAACTATGCCTTGTTCTAAAGCTCTTTGGGAACCGCTTGCGTAGCCCCACAGACCTGGGAGCTGTGGGCTTTCCTGCTGCCTTCAGCCTCAAAACCACCCTTTCCCACTGGGCACCGCGCCAGGCACAAAAATGGCCATACGGCTGGAGATGGGTGCTACGCCCAAAGAGCCAGCAGGGAAAACTGTGCCTTGTTCTAAAGCTGTTTGGGAACAGATTCGTAGCCCCACAGACCTGGGGGCTGCGGGCTTTCCTGCTGCCTTCAGCCTCAAAGCCACCCTTTCCCACTTGGCGCCGTGCCAGGCACAAAAATGTCCATACGGCTGGAGATGGGTCCCCCGCCCAAAGAGCCAGCAGGGAAAACTATGCCTTGTTCTAAATCTCTTTGGGAACCGCTTGCGTAGCCCCACAGACCTGGGGGCTGTGGGCTTTCCTGCTGCCTTTAGAATCGACACCACCCTTTCCCACTTGGCGCCGCGCAGGCATAAAAATGGCCATATGGCTGGAGATGGGTCCCATGCCCAAAGAGCCAGCAGGGAAAACTATGCCTTGTTCTAAAGGTCTTTGGGAACCGCTTGCGTTGTCCCACAGACCTGGGGGCTGCGGGCTTTCCTGCAGCCTTTAGCCTTAAAACCACTCTTTCCATCTGGGCGCTGGGCCAGGCACAAAAATGGCCATATGGCTGGAGATGTGTCCCCTGCCGAAGGAGCCAGCAGGGAAAACTATGCCTTGTTCTAAAGCTCTTTGGGAACCGCTTGCGTAGCCCCACAGACCTGGGGGCTGCGGGCTTTCCTGCTGCCTTCAACATCAAAACCACCCTTTCCCACTTGGTGCCGCGCCAGGCACAAAAATGGCCATACGGCTGGAGATGGGTCCCTCGCCCAAAGAGCCAGCAGGGAAAACTATGCCTTGTTCTAAAGCTCTTTGGGAACCGCTTGCGTAGCCCCACAGACATGGGGGCTGCAGGCTTTCCTGCTGCCTTCAGCCTCGACACCACCCTTTCGCACTTGGCGCCGCGCCAGGCACAAAAATGGCCATATGGCTGGAGATGGCTCCCCCGCCCAAAGAGCCAGCAGGGAAAACTATGCCTTGTTCTAAAGCTCTTTGGGAACCGCTTGCGTAGCCCCACAGACCTGGGGGCTGCGGGCTTTCCTGCTGCCTTTAGCCTCAAAACCACTCTATCCCTCTGGGCGCCGGGCCAGGCACAAAAATGGCCATATGGCTGGAGATGGGTCCCCCGCCCAAGGAGCCAGCAGGGAAAACTATGCCTTGTTCTAAAGCTCTTTGGGAAACGCTTGCGTAGCCCCACAGACCTGGGGGCTGCGGGCTTTCCTGCTGCCTTCAGTCTCAAAGCCACCCTTTCCCACTTGGCGCCGTGCCAGGCACAAAAATGTCCATACGGCTGGAGATGGGTCCCCCGCCCAAAGAGCCAGCAGGGAAAACTATGCCTTGTTCTAAATCTCTTTGGGAACCGCTTGCGTAGCCCCACAGACCTGGGGGCTGTGGGCTTTCCTGCTGCCTTTAGAATCGACACCACCCTTTCCCACTTGGCGCCGTGCCAGGCACAAAAATGGCCATATGGCTGGAGATGGGTCCCATGCCCAAAGAGCCAGCAGGGAAAACTATGCCTTGTTCTAAAGCTCTTTGGGAACCGCTTGCGTTGTCCCACAGACCTGGGGGCTGCGGGCTTTCCTGCAGCCTTTAGCCTCAAAACCACTCTTTCCATCTGGGCGCCGGGCCAGGCACAAAAATGGCCATACGGCTGGAGATGGGTCCCCTGCCGAAGGAGCCAGCAGGGAAAACTATGCCTTGTTCTAAAGCTCTTTGGGAACCGCTTGCGTAGCCCCACAGACCTGGGGGCTGCGGGCTTTCCTGCTGCCTTCAACATCAAAACCACCCTTTCCCACTTGGTGCCGCGCCAGGCACAAAAATGGCCATACGGCTGGAGATGGGTCCCATGCCCAAAGAGCCAGCAGGGAAAACTATGCCTTGTTCTAAAGCTCTTTGGGAACCGCTTGCGTAGCCCCACAGACCTGGGGGCTGCGGGCTTTCCTGCTGCCTTCAGCCTCGACAGCACCCTTTCGCACTTGGCGCCGCGCCAGGCACAAAAATGGCCATATGGCTGGAGATGGCTCCCCCGCCCAAAGAGCCAGCAGGGAAAACTATGCCTTGTTCTAAAGCTCTTTGGGAACCGCTTGTGTAGCCCCACAGACCTTGGGGGCTGCGGGCTTTCCTGCTGCCTTCAGCCTCAAAGCCACCCTTTCCCACTTGGCGCCGTGCCAGGCACAAAAATGGCCATACGGCTGGAGATGGGTCCCATGCCCAAAGAGCCAGCAGGGAAAACTATGCCTTGTTCTAAAGCTCTTTGGGAACCGCTTGCGTAGCCCCACAGACCTGGGGGCTGTGGGCTTTCCTGCTGCCTTTAGAATCGACACCACCCTTTCCCACTTGGCGCCGCGCCAGCATAAAAATGGCCATATGGCTGGAGATGGGTCCCATGCCCAAAGAACCAGCAGGGAAAACTATGCCTTGTTCTAAAGGTCTTTGGGAACCGCTTGCGTAGCCCCACAGACCTGGGGGCTGCGGGCTTTCCTGCTGCCTTCAACATCAAAACCACCCTTTCCCACTTGGTGCCGCGCCAGGCACAAAAATGGCCATACGGCTGGAGATGGGTCCCATGCCCAAAGAGCCAGCAGGGAAAACTATGCCTTGTTCTAAAGCTCTTTGGGAACCGCTTGCGTAGCCCCACAGACATGGGGGCTGCGGGCTTTCCTGCTGCCTTCAGCCTCGACACCAGCCTTTCGCACTTGGCGCCGCGCCAGGCACAAAAATGGTCATACGGCTGGAGATGGGTCCCCCGCCCAAAGAGCCAGCAGGGAAAACTATGCCTTGTTCTAAAGCTCTTTGGGAACCGCTTGCGTAGCCCCACAGACCTGGGGGCTGCGGGCTTTCCTGCTGCCTTCAGCCTCGACACCACCCTTTCGCACTTGGCGACGCGCCAGGCACAAAAATGGCCATACGGCTGGAGATGGGTGCTACGCCCAAAGAGCCAGCAGGGAAAACTATGCCTTGTTCTAAAGCTGTTTGGGAACAGATTCGTAGCCCCACAGACCTGGGGGCTGCGGGCTTTCCTGCTGCCTTCAGCCTCAAAACCACCCTTTCCCACTTGGCGCCGCGCCAGGCACAAAAGTGGCCATACGGCTGGAGATGGGTCCCACGCCCAAAGAGCCAGCAGGGAAAAACTATGCCTTGTTCTAAAGCTGTTTGGGAACTGCTTGCGTAGCCCCACAGACCTGGGGGCTGCGGGCTTTCCTGCTGCCTTCAGCCTCAAAACCACCCTTTCCCACTTGGTGCCGCGCCAGGCACAAAAATGGCCTATGGCTGGAGATGGGTCCCATGCCCAAAGAACAAGCAGGGAAAACTATGCCTTGTTCTAAAGCTCTTTGGGAACCGCTTGCGTAGCCCCACAGACCTGGGGGCTGCGGGCTTTCCTGCTGCCTTCAGCCTCGACAGCACCCTTTCGCACTTGGCGCCGCGCCAGGCACAAAAATGGCCATATGGCTGGAGATGGCTCCCCCGCCCAAAGAGCCAGCAGGGAAAACTATGCCTTGTTCTAAAGCTCTTTGGGAACCGCTTGCGTAGCCCCACAGACCTGGGGGCTGCGGGCTTTCCTGCTGCCTTCAGCCTCAAAGCCACCCTTTCCCACTTGGCGCCGTGCCAGGCACAAAAATGTCCATATGGCTGGAGATGGGTCCCCCGCCCAAAGAGCCAGCAGGGAAAACTATGCCTTGTTCTAAAGCTCTTTGGGAACCGCTTGCATACCCCCACAGACCTGGGGGCTGTGGGCTTTCCTGCTGCCTTTAGAATCGACACCACCCTTTCCCACTTGGCGCCGCGCCAGGCATAAAAATGGCCATATGGCTGGAGATGGGTCCCATGCCCAAAGAACCAGCAGGGAAAACTATGCCTTGTTCTAAAGGTCTTTGGGAACCGCTTGCGTAGCCCCACAGACCTGGGGGCTGCGGGCTTTCCTGCTGCCTTCAACATCAAAACCACCCTTTCCCACTTGGTGCCGCGCCAGGCACAAAAATGGCCATACGGCTGGAGATGGGTCCCATGCCCAAAGAGCCAGCAGGGAAAACTATGCCTTGTTCTAAAGCTCTTTGGGAACCGCTTGCGTAGCCCCACAGACATGGGGGGCTGCGGGCTTTCCTGCTGCCCTTCAGCCTCGACACCAGCCTTTCGCACTTGGCGCCGCGCCATGCACAAAAATGGTCATACGGCTGGAGATGGGTCCCCCGCCCAAAGAGCCAGCAGGGAAAACTATGCCTTGTTCTAAAGCTCTTTGGGAACCGCTTGCGTAGCCCCACAGACCTGGGGGCTGCGGGCTTTCCTGCTGCCTTCAGCCTCGACACCACCCTTTCCCACTTGGCGCCGCGCCAGGCACAAAAATGGCCTATGGCTGGAGATGGGTCCCATGCCCAAAGAACAAGCAGGGAAAACTATGCCTTGTTCTAAAGCTCTTTGGGAACCGCTTGCCTAGCCCCAGAGACATGGGGGCTGCAGGCTTTCCTGCTGCCTTCAGCCTCGACACCACCCTTTCCCACTTGGCGCCGCGCCAGGCACAAAAATGGCCATATGGCTGGAGATGGGTCCCCCGCCCAAAGAGCCAGCAGGGAAAACTATGCCTTGTTCTAAAGCTCTTTGGGAACTGCTTGCGTAGCCCCACAGACCTGGGGGCTGCGGGCTTTCCTGCTGCCTTCAGCCTCAAAACCACCCTTTCCCCCTTGGCGCCGTGCCAGGCTCAAAAATGGCCATACAGCTGGAGATGGGTCCCCCGCCCAAAGAGCCAGCAGGGAAAACTATGCCTTGTTCTAAAGCTCTTTGGGAACCGCTTGCGTAGCCCCACAGACCTGGGGGCTGCGGGCTTTCCTGCTGCCTTCAGCCTCGACACCACCCTTTCCCACTTGGCGCCGCGCCAGGCACAAAAATGGCCATACGGCTGGAGATGGGTCCCCCCGCCCAAGGAGCCAGCAGGGAAAACTATGCCTTGTTCTAAAGCTCTTTGGGAACCGCTTGCGTAGCCCCACAGACCTGGGGGCTGCGGGCTTTCCTGCTGCCTTCAGACTCGACACCACCCTTTCCCACTTGGCGCCGCGCCAGGCACAAAAATGGCCAATGGCTGGAGATGGGTCCCATGCCCAAAGAGCCAGCAGGGAAAACTATGCCTTGTTCTAAAGCTCTTTGGGAACCGCTTGCGTAGCCCCAGAGACATGGGGGCTGCAGGCTTTCCTGCTGCCTTCAGCGTCAAGACCAGCCTTTCCCACTTGGCGCTGCGCCAGGCACAAAAATGGCCATACGGCTGGAGATGGGTCCCCCGCCCAAAGAGCCAGCAGGGAAAACTATGCCTTGTTCTAAAGCTCTTTGGGAACCGCTTGCGTAGCCCAACAGTCCTGGGGGCTGAGGTCTTTCCTGCTGCCTTCAGCCTCGACACCACCCTTTCCCACTTGGTGCCGCGCCAGGCCCAAAAATAACCATATGGCTGGAGATGGGTCCCCCGCCCAAAGAGCCAGCAGGGAAAACTATGCCTTGTTCTAAAGCTCTTTGGGAACCGCTTGCGTAGCCCCACAGACCTGGGAGCTGTGGGCTTTCCTGCTGCCTTCAGCCTCAAAACCACCCTTTCCCACTGGGCACCGCGCCAGGCACAAAAATGGCCATACGGCTGGAGATGGGTGCTACGCCCAAAGAGCCAGCAGGGAAAACTATGTCTTGTTCTAAAGCTGTTAGGGAACAGATTCGTAGCCCAACAGACCTGGGGGCTGCGGGCTTTCCTGCTGCCTTCAGCCTCAAAACCACCCTTTCCCACTTGGCGCCACGCCAGGCACAAAAGTGGCCATACGGCTGGAGATGGGTCCCCCGCCCAAAGAGCCAGCAGGGAAAACTATGCCTTGTTCTAAAGCTGTTTGGGAACTGCTTGCGTAGCCCCACAGACCTGGGGGCTGCGGGCTTTCCTGCTGCCTTCAGCCTCAAAACCACCCTTTCCCACTTGGTGCCGCGCCAGGCACAAAAATGGCCTATGGCTGGAGATGGGTCCCATGCCCAAAGAACAAGCAGGGAAAACTATGCCTTGTTCTAAAGCTCTTTGGGAACCGCTTGCGTAGCCCCAGAGACATGGGGGCTGCAGGCTTTCCTGCTGCCTTCAGCCTCGACACCACCCTTTCCCACTTGGCGCCGCGCCAGGCACAAAAATGGCCATACGGCTGGAGATGGGTCCCCCGCCCAAAGAGCCAGCAGGGAAAACTATGCCTTGTTCTAAAGCTCTTTGGGAACTGCTTGCGTAGCCCCACAGACCTGGGGGCTGCGGGCTTTCCTGCTGCCTTCAGCCTCAAAACCACCCTTTCCCCCTTGGCGCCGTGCCAGGCTCAAAAATGGCCATACGGCTGGAGATGGGTCCCCCGCCCAAAGAGCCAGCAGGGAAAACTATGCCTTGTTCTAAAGCTCTTTGGGAACCGCTTGCGTAGCCCCACAGACCTGGGGGCTGCGGGCTTTCCTGCTGCCTTCAGCCTCGACACCACCCTTTCCCACTTGGCGCCGCGCCAGGCACAAAAATGGCCAATGGCTGGAGATGGGTCCCATGCCCAAAGAGCCAGCAGGGAAAACTATGCCTTGTTCTAAAGCTCTTTGGGAACCGCTTGCGTAGCCCCACAGACCTGGGGGCTGCAGGCTTTCCTGCTGCCTTCAGCCTCAAGACCAGCCTTTCCCACTTGGCGCTGCGCCAGGCACAAAAATGGCCATACGGCTGGAGATGGGTCCCCCGCCCAAAGAGCCAGCAGGGAAAACTATGCCTTGTTCTAAAGGTCTTTGGGAACCGCTTGCGTAGCCCCACAGACCTGGGGGCTTAGGTCTTTCCTGCTGCCTTCAGCCTCGACATCACCCTTTCCCACTTGGTGCCGCGCCAGGCACAAAAATAACCATATGGCTGGAGATGGGTCCCCCGCCCAAAGAGCCAGCAGGGAAAACTATGCCTTGTTCTAAAGCTCTTTGGGAACCGCTTGCGTAGCCCCACAGACCTGGGAGCTGTGGGCTTTCCTGCTGCCTTCAGCCTCAAAACCACCCTTTCCCACTGGGCACCGCGCCAGGCACAAAAATGGCCATACGGCTGGAGATGGGTCCCCCGCCCAAAGAGCCAGCAGGGAAAACTATGTCTTGTTCTAAAGCTCTTTGGGAACAGATTCGTAGCCCCACAGAGCTGGGGGCTGCGGGCTTTCCTGCTGCCTTCAGCCTCAAAACCACCCTTTCCCACTTGGCGCCGCGCCAGGCACAAAAGTGGCCATACGGCTGGAGATGGGTCCCCCGCCCAAAGAGCCAGCAGGGAAAACTATGCCTTGTTCTAAATCTCTTTGGGAACTGCTTGCGTAGCCCCACAGACCTGGGGGCTGCGGGCTTTCCTGCTGCCTTCAGCCTCAAAACCACCCTTTCCCACTTGGTGCCGCGCCAGGCACAAAAATGGCCTATGGCTGGAGATGGGTCCCATGCCCAAAGAACAAGCAGGGAAAACTATGCCTTGTTCTAAAGCTCTTTGGGAACCGCTTGCGTAGCCCCAGAGACATGGGGGCTGCAGGCTTTCCTGCTGCCTTCAGCCTCGACACCACCCTTTCCCACTTGGCGTCGCGCCAGGCACAAAAATGGCCATACGGCTGGAGATGGGTCCCATGCCCAAAGAGCCAGCAGGGAAAACTATGCCTTGTTCTAAATCTCTTTGGGAACCGCTTGCGTAGCCCCACAGACCTGGGGGCTGTGGGCTTTCCTGCTGCCTTCAGACTCGACACCACCCTTTCCCACTTCGTGCCGCGCCAGGCAGAAAAATGGCCATATGGCTGGAGATGGGTCCCCCGCCCAAAGAGCCAGCAGGGAAAACTATGCCTTGTTCTAAAGCTCTTTGGGAACCGCTTGCGTAGCCCCACAGACCTGGGGACTGCAGGCTTTCCTGCTGCCTTCAGCGTCGACACCACCATTTCCCACTAGGTGCCGCGCCAGGCACAAAAATGGCCTATGGCTGGAGATGGGTCCCATGCCCAAAGAGCCAGCAGGGAAAACTATGCCTTGTTCTAAATCTCTTTGGGAACCGCTTGCGTAGCCCCAGAGACCTGGGGGCTGCGGGCTTTCCTGCTGCCTTCAGCCTCGACACCACCCTTTCCCACTTGACGCCGTGCCAGTCACAAAAATGTCCATACGGCTGGAGATGGGTCCCCCGCCCAAAGAGCCAGCAGGGAAAACTATGCCTTGTTCTAAAGCTCTTTGGGAACCGCTTGCGTAGCCCCACAGACCTGGGGGCTGTGGGCTTTCCTGCTGCCTTCAGCCTCAAAACCACCCTTTCCCACTGGGCACCGCGCCAGGCACAAAAATGGCCATACAGCTGGAGATGAGTCCCCCGCCCAAAGAGCCAGCAGGGAAAACTATGCCTTGTTCTAAAGCTCTTTGGGAACCGCTTGCGTAGCCCCACAGACCTGGGGGCTGTGGTCTTTCCTGCTGCCTTCAGCCTCAAAACCACCCTTTCCCACTGGGCACCGCGCCAGGCACAAAAATGGCCATACGGCTGGAGCTGGGTCCCCCTCCGAAGGAGCCAGCACGGAAAACTATGCCTTTTTCTAAAGCTTTTTGGGAACCGCTTGCGTAATCCCACAGACCTGGGGGCTGCGGACTTTCCTGCTGCCTTCAGCCTCGACACCACCCTTTCCCACTTGGCGCCGCGCCAGGCAACAAAATGGGCATACGGCTGGAGATGGGTCCCCCGCCCAAAGAGCCAGCAGGGAAAACTATGCCTTGTTCTAAAGCTCTTTGGGAACCGCTTGCGTAGCCCCACAGACCTGGGGGCTGCAGGCTTTCCTGCTGCCTTCAGCCTCAAAACCACCCTTTCCCACTTGGCGCCGCGCCATGCACATAAATGGCCATAGGTCTGGAGATGGGTCCCCCGCCCAAAGAGCCAGCAGGGAAAACTATGCCTTGTTCTAAAGCTCTTTGGGAACCGCTTGCGTAGCCCCACAGACCTGGGGGCTGCGGGCTTTCCTGCTGCCTTTAGCCTCAAAACCACTCTATCCCTCTGGGCGCCGGGCCAGGCATAAAAATGGCCATATGGCTGGAGATGGGTCCCCCGCCCAAAGAGCCAGCAGGGAAAACTATGCCTTGTTCTAAAGCTCTTTGGGAACCGCTTGCGTAGCCCCACAGACCTGGGGGCTGCGGGCTTTCCTGCTGCCTTCAGCCTCAAAGCCACCCTTTCCCACTTGGCGCCGTGCCAGGCACAAAAATGTCCATACGGCTGGAGATGGGTCCCCCGCCCAAAGAGCCAGCAGGGAAAACTATGCCTTGTTCTAAATCTCTTTGGGAACCGCTTGCGTAGCCCCACAGACCTGGGGGCTGTGGGCTTTCCTGCTGCCTTTAGAATCGACACCACCCTTTCCCACTTGGCGCCGCGCAGGCATAAAAATGGCCATATGGCTGGAGATGGGTCCCATGCCCAAAGAGCCAGCAGGGAAAACTATGCCTTGTTCTAAAGGTCTTTGGGAACCGCTTGCATTGTCCCACAGACCTGGGGGCTGCGGGCTTTCCTGCAGCCTTTAGCCTCAAAACCACTCTTTCCATCTGGGCGCCGGGCCAGGCACAAAAATGGCCATATGGGTGGAGATGGGTCCCCTGCCGAAGGAGCCAGCAGGGAAAACTATGCCTTGTTCTAAAGCTCTTTGGGAACCGCTTGCGTAGCCCCACAGACCTGGGGGCTGCGGGCTTTCCTGCTGCCTTCAACATCAAAACCACCCTTTCCCACTTGGTGCCGCGCCAGGCACAAAAATGGCCATACGGCTGGAGATGGGTCCCATGCCCAAAGAGCCAGCAGGGAAAACTATGCCTTGTTCTAAAGCTCTTTGGGAACCGCTTGCGTAGCCCCACAGACATGGGGGCTGCAGGCTTTCCTGCTGCCTTCAGCCTCGACACCACCCTTTCGCACTTGGCGCCGCGCCAGGCACAAAAATGGCCATATGGCTGGAGATGGCTCCCCCGCCCAAAGAGCCAGCAGGGAAAACTATGCCTTGTTCTAAAGCTCTTTGGGAACCGCTTGCGTAGCCCCACAGACCTGGGGGCTGCGGGCTTTCCTGCTGCCTTTAGCCTCAAAACCACTCTATCCCTCTGGGCGCCGGGCCAGGCACAAAAATGGCCATATGGCTGGAGATGGGTCCCCCGCCCAAGGAGCCAGCAGGGAAAACTATGCCTTGTTCTAAAGCTCTTTGGGAAACGCTTGCGTAGCCCCACAGACCTGGGGGCTGCGGGCTTTCCTGCTGCCTTCAGCCTCAAAGCCACCCTTTCCCACTTGGCGCCGTGCCAGGCACAAAAATGTCCATACGGCTGGAGATGGGTCCCCCGCCCAAAGAGCCAGCAGGGAAAACTATGCCTTGTTCTAAATCTCTTTGGGAACCGCTTGCGTAGCCCCACAGACCTGGGGGCTGTGGGCTTTCCTGCTGCCTTTAGAATCGACACCACCCTTTCCCACTTGGCGCCGTGCCAGGCACAAAAATGGCCATATGGCTGGAGATGGGTCCCATGCCCAAAGAGCCAGCAGGGAAAACTATGCCTTGTTCTAAAGCTCTTTGGGAACCGCTTGCGTTGTCCCACAGACCTGGGGGCTGCGGGCTTTCCTGCAGCCTTTAGCCTCAAAACCACTCTTTCCATCTGGGCGCCGGGCCAGGCACAAAAATGGCCATATGGGTGGAGATGGGTCCCCTGCCGAAGGAGCCAGCAGGGAAAACTATGCCTTGTTCTAAAGCTCTTTGGGAACCGCTTGCGTAGCCCCACAGACCTGGGGGCTGCGGGCTTTCCTGCTGCCTTCAACATCAAAACCACCCTTTCCCACTTGGCGCCGCGCCAGGCACAAAAATGTCCATATGGCTGGAGATGGGTCCCCCGCCCAAAGAGCCAGCAGGGAAAACTATGCCTTGTTCTAAAGCTCTTTGGGAACCGCTTGCATAGCCCCACAGACCTGGGGGCTGTGGGCTTTCCTACTGCCTTTAGAATCGACACCACCCTTTCCCACTTGGCGCCGCGCCAGGCATAAAAATGGCCATATGGCTGGAGATGGGTCCCATGCCCAAAGAACCAGCAGGGAAAACTATGCCTTGTTCTAAAGGTCTTTGGGAACCGCTTGCGTAGCCCCACAGACCTGGGGGCTGCGGGCTTTCCTGCTGCCTTCAACATCAAAACCACCCTTTCCCACTTGGTGCCGCGCCAGGCACAAAAATGGCCATACGGCTGGAGATGGGTCCCATGCCCAAAGAGCCAGCAGGGAAAACTATGCCTTGTTCTAAAGCTCTTTGGGAACCGCTTGCGTAGCCCCACAGACATGGGGGCTGCGGGCTTTCCTGCTGCCTTCAGCCTCGACACCAGCCTTTCGCACTTGGCGCCGCGCCAGGCACAAAAATGGTCATACGGCTGGAGATGGGTCCCCCGCCCAAAGAGCCAGCAGGGAAAACTATGCCTTGTTCTAAAGCTCTTTGGGAACCGCTTGCGTAGCCCCACAGACCTGGGGGCTGCGGGCTTTCCTGCTGCCTTCAGCCTCGACACCACCCTTTCGCACTTGGCGCCGCGCCAGGCACAAAAATGGCCATACGGCTGGAGATGGGTCCCCCGCCCAAAGAGCCAGCAGGGAAAACTATGCCTTGTTGTAAATCTCTTTGGGAACCGCTTGCGTAGCCCCACAGACCTGGGGGCTGCGGGTTTTCCTGCTGCCTTCAGACTTGACACCACTTTATCCCACTTGGCGCCGCGCCAAGCACAAAAATGGCCATATGCCTGGAGATGTGTCACCTGCCCAAAGAGCCAGAAGGGAAAACTATGCCTTGTTCTAAAGCTGTTTGGGAACTGCTTGCGTAGCCCCACAGACCTGGGGGCTGTGGGCTTTCCTGCTGCCTTCAGACTCGACACCACCCTTTCCCACTTGGCGCCGCGCCAGGCACAAAAATGGCCATACGGCTGGAGATGGGTCCCATGCCCAAAGAGCCAGCAGGGAAAACTATGCCTTGTTCTAAAGGTCTTTGGGAACAACTTGCGTAGCCCCACAGACCTGGGGGCTGCGGGCTTTCCTGCTGCCTTCAGCCTCGACACCACCCTTTCCCTCTGGGCGCCGGGCCAGGCACAAAAATGGCCTATGGCTGGAGATGGGTCCCCCGCTCAAAGAGCCAGCAGGGAAAACTAAGCCTTGTTCTAAAGCTCTTTGGGAACCGCTTGCGTAGCCCCACAGACCTGGGGGCTGCGGGCTTTCCTGCTGCCTTCAGACTCGACACCACCCTTTCCCCCTTGGTGCCGCGCCAGGCACAAAAATGGCCATAGGGCTGGAGATGGGTCCTGCGCCCAAGGAGCCAGCAGGGAAAACTATGCCTTGTTCTAAATCTCTTTGGGAACCGCTTGCGTAGCCCCAGAGACATGGGGGCTGCAGGCTTTCCTGCTGCCTTCAGCCTCCAGACCAGCCTTTGCCACTTGGCGCTGCGCCAGGCACAAAAATGGCCATACGGCTGGAGATGGGTCCCCCGCCCAAAGAGCCAGCAGGGAAAACTATGCCTTGTTCTAAAGCTCTTTGGGAACCGCTTGCGTAGCCCAACAGTCCTGGGGGCTGAGGTCTTTCCTGCTGCCTTCAGCCTCGACACCACCCTTTCCCACTTGGTGCCGCGCCAGGCCCAAAAATAACCATATGGCTGGAGATGGGTCCCCCGCCCAAAGAGCCAGCAGTGAAAACTATGCCTTGTTCTAAAGCTCTTTGGGAACCGCTTGCGTAGCCCCACAGACCTGGGAGCTGTGGGCTTTCCTGCTGCCTTCAGCCTCGACATCACCCTTTCCCACTTGGCGCCGCGCCATGCACATAAATGGCCATATGTCTGGAGATGGGTCCCCCCGCCCAAGGAGCCAGCAGGGAAAACTATGCCTTGTTCTAAAGCTCTTTGGGAACCGCTTGCGTAGCCCCACAGACCTGGGGGCTGCGGGCTTTCCTGCTGCCTTCAGCCTCAAAGCCACCCTTTCCCACTTGGCGCCGTGCCAGGCACAAAAATGTCCATACGGCTGGAGATGGGTCCCCCGCCCAAAGAGCCAGCAGGGAAAACTATGCCTTGTTCTAAATCTCTTTGGGAACCGCTTGCGTAGCCCCACAGACCTGGGGGCTGTGGGCTTTCCTGCTGCCTTTAGAATCGACAGCACCCTTTCCCACTTGGCGCCGCGCCAGGCATAAAAATGGCCATATGGCTGGAGATGGGTCCCATGCCCAAAGAGCCAGCAGGGAAAACTATGCCTTGTTCTAAAGGTCTTTGGGAACCGCTTGCGTTGTCCCACAGACCTGGGGGCTGCGGGCTTTCCTGCTGCCTTTAGCCTCAAAACCACTCTTTCCATCTGGGCGCCGGGCCAGGCACAAAAATGGCCATATGGGTGGAGATGGGTCCCCTGCCGAAGGAGCCAGCAGGGAAAACTATGCCTTGTTCTAAAGCTCTTTGGGAACCGCTTGCGTAGCCCCACAGACCTGGGGGCTGCAGGCTTTCCTGCTGCCTTCAGACTCGACACCACCCTTTCCCACTTGTCGCCGCGCCAGGCACAAAAATGGCCATATGGCTGGAGATGGCTCCCCCGCCCAAAGAGCCAGCAGGGAAAACTATGCCTTGTTCTAAAGCTCTTTGGGAACCGCTTGCGTAGCCCCACAGACCTGGGGGCTGCGGGCTTTCTGCTGCCTTCAGCCTCAAAGCCACCCTTTCCCACTTGGCGCCGCGCCAGGCATAAAAATGGCCATATGGCCGGAGATGGGTCCCATGCCCAAAGAACCAGCAGGGAAAACTATGCCTTGTTCTAAAGCTCTTTGGGAACCGCTTGCGTAGCCCCACAGACCTGGGGGCTGCGGGTTTTCCTGCTGCCTTCAGACTCGACACCACTTTTTCCCACTTGGCGCCGCGCCAAGCACAAAAATGGCCATATGCCTGGAGATGTGTCACCTGCCCAAAGAGCCAGCAGGGAAAACTATGCCTTGTTCTAAATCTCTTTGGGAACCGCTTGCGTAGCCCCACAGACCTGGGGGCTGCGGGCTTTCCTGCTGCCTTCAACATCCAAACTACCCTTTCCCACTTGGCGCCGCGCCAGACACAAAAATGGCCTTCGGCTGGAGATGGGTCCCATGCCCAAAGAGCCAGCAGGGAAAACTATGCCTTGTTCTAAGCTCTTTGGGAACAGCTTCGTAGCCCCACAGACCTGGGGCCTGCGGGCTTTGCTGCTGCCTTCAGACTCGACACCACCCTTTCCCACTTGGTGCCGCGCCAGGCACAAAAATGGCCATACGGCTGGAGATGGGTCCCATGCCCAAAGAGCCAGCAGGGAAAACTATGCCTTGTTCTAAAGGTCTTTGGGAACCACTTGCGTAGCCCCACACACCTGGGGGCTGCGGGCTTTCCTGCTGCCTTCAGCCTCAAAACCACCCTTTCCCACTTGATGCCGCGCCAGGCACAAAAATATCCTATGGCTGGAGATGGGTCCCCCGCCCAAAGAGCCAACAGGGAAAACTATGCCTTGTTCTAAAGGTCTTTGGGAACCGCTTGCGTAGCCCCACAGACCTGGGGGCTGCGGGCTTTCCTGCTGCCTTCAACATCAAAACCACCCTTTCCCAATTGGTGCCGCGCCAGGCACAAAAATGGCCATACGGCTGGAGATGGGTCCCATGCCCAAAGAGCCAGCAGGGAAAACTATGCCTTGTTCTAAAGGTCTTTGGGAACAACTTGCGTAGCCCCACAGACCTGGGGGCTGCGGGCTTTCCTGCTGCCTTCAGCCTCGACACCACCCTTTCCCTCTGGGCGCCGGGCCAGGCACAAAAATGGCCTATGGCTGGAGATGGGTCCCCCGCCCAAAGAGCCAGCAGGGAAAACTAAGCCTTGTTCTAAAGCTCTTTGGGAACCGATTGCGTAGCCCCACAGACCTGGGGGCTGCGGGCTTTCCTGCTGCCTTCAGCCTCGACACCACCCTTTCCCACTTGGCGCCGCGCCACGCACAAAAATGGCCATACGGCTGGAGATGGGTCCCCCGCCCAAAGAGCCAGCAGGGAAAACTATGCCTTGTTCTAAAGCTGTTTGGGAACCGCTTGCGTAGCCCCACTGACCTGGGGGCTGCGGGCTTTCCTGCTGCCTTCAGACTCGACACCACCCTTTCCCCCTTGGTGCCGCGCCAGGCACAAAAATGGCCATAGGGCTGGAGATGGGTCCTGCGCCCAAGGAGCCAGCAGGGAAAACTATGCCTTGTTCTAAATCTCTTTGGGAACCGCTTGCGTAGCCCCAGAGACATGGGGGCTGCAGGCTTTCCTGCTGCCTTCAGCCTCAAGACCAGCCTTTCCCACTTGGCGCTGCGCCAGGCACAAAAATGGCCATACGGCTGGAGATGGGTCCCCCGCCCAAAGAGCCAGCAGGGAAAACTATGCCTTGTTCTAAAGCTCTTTGGGAACCGCTTGCGTAGCCCCACAGACCTGGGGGCTGCGGGCTTTCCTGCTGCCTTCAGCCTCGACACCACCCTTTCCCACTTGGCGCCGCGCCATGCACATAAATGGCCATATGTCTGGAGATGGGTCCCCCGCCCAAGGAGCCAGCAGGGAAAACTATGCCTTGTTCTAAAGCTCTTTGGGAAACGCTTGCGTAGCCCCACAGGCCTGGGGGCTGCGGGCTTTCCTGCTGCCTTCAGCCTCAAAGCCACCCTTTCCCACTTGGCGCCGTGCCAGGCACAAAAATGTCCATACGGCTGGAGATGGGTCCCCCGCCCAAAGAGCCAGCAGGGAAAACTATGCCTTGTTCTAAATCTCTTTGGGAACCGCTTGCGTAGCCCCACAGACCTGGGGGCTGTGGGCTTTCCTGCTGCCTTTAGAATCGACACCACCCTTTCCCACTTGGCGCCGGGCCAGGCACAAAAATGGCCATATGGGTGGAGATGGGTCCCCTGCCGAAGGAGCCAGCAGGGAAAACTATGCCTTGTTCTAAAGCTCTTTGGGAACCGCTTGCGTAGCCCCACAGACCTGGGGGCTGCAGGCTTTCCTGCTGCCTTCAGCCTCGACACCACCCTTTCGCACTTGTCGCCGCGCCAGGCACAAAAATGGCCATATGGCTGGAGATGGCTCCCCCGCCCAAAGAGCCAGCAGGGAAAACTATGCCTTGTTCTAAAGCTCTTTGGGAACCGCTTGCGTAGCCCCACAGACCTGGGGGCTGCGGGCTTTCCTGCTGCCTTCAGCCTCAAAGCCACCCTTTCCCACTTGGCGCCGTGCCAGGCACAAAAATGTCCATACGGCTGGAGATGGGTCCCCCGCCCAAAGAGCCAGCAGGGAAAACTATGCCTTGTTCTAAATCTCTTTGGGAACCGCTTGCGTAGCCCCACAGACCTGGGGGCTGTGGGCTTTCCTGCTGCCTTTAGAATCGACACCACCCTTTCCCACTTGGCGCCGCGCCAGGCATAAAAATGGCCATATGGCCGGAGATGGGTCCCATGCCCAAAGAACCAGCAGGGAAAACTATGCCTTGTTGTAAATCTCTTTGGGAACCGCTTGCGTAGCCCCACAGACCTGGGGGCTGCGGGTTTTCCTGCTGCCTTCAGACTCGACACCACTTTTTCCCACTTGGCGCCGCGCCAAGCACAAAAATGGCCATATGCCTGGAGATGTGTCACCTGCCCAAAGAGCCAGCAGGGAAAACTATGCCTTGTTCTAAAGCTCTTTGGGAACAACTTGCGTAGCCCCACAGACCTGGGGGCTGCGGGCTTTCCTGCTGCCTTCAACATCAAAACTACCCTTTCCCACTTGGCGCCGCGCCAGACACAAAAATGGCCTTCGGCTGGAGATGGGTCCCCCGCCCAAAGAGCCAGCAGGGAAAACTATGCCTTGTTCTAAGCTCTTTGGGAACAGCTTCGTAGCCCCACAGACCTGGGGCCTGCGGGCTTTGCTGCTGCCTTCAGACTCGACACCACCCTTTCCCACTTGGTGCCGCGCCAGGCACAAAAATGGCCATACGGCTGGAGATGGGTCCCATGCCCAAAGAGCCAGCAGGGAAAACTATGCCTTGTTCTAAAGGTCTTTGGGAACCACTTGCGTAGCCCCACACACCTGGGGGCTGCGGGCTTTCCTGCTGCCTTCAGCCTCGACACCACCCTTTCCCACTTGATGCCGCGCCAGGCACAAAAATATCCTATGGCTGGAGATGGGTCCCCCGCCCAAAGAGCCAGCAGGGAAAACTATGCCTTGTTCTAAATCTCTTTGGGAACCGCTTGCGTAGCCCCACAGACCTGGGGGCTGCAGGCTTCCCTGCTGCCTTCAGCCTCGACACCACCCTTTCGCACTTGTCGCCGCGCCAGGCACAAAAATGGCCATATGGCTGGAGATGGCTCCCCCGCCCAAAGAGCCAGCAGGGAAAACTATGCCTTGTTCTAAAGCTCTTTGGGAACCGCTTGCGTAGCCCCACAGACCTGGGGGCTGCGGGCTTTCCTGCTGCCTTCAGCCTCAAAGCCACCCTTTCCCACTTGGCGCCGTGCCAGGCACAAAAATGTCCATACGGCTGGAGATGGGTCCCCCGCCCAAAGAGCCAGCAGGGAAAACTATGCCTTGTTCTAAATCTCTTTGGGAACCGCTTGCGTAGCCCCACAGACCTGGGGGCTGTGGGCTTTCCTGCTGCCTTTAGAATCGACACCACCCTTTCCCACTTGGCGCCGCGCCAGGCATAAAAATGGCCTTATGGCCGGAGATGGGTCCCATGCCCAAAGAACCAGCAGGGAAAACTATGCCTTGTTGTAAATCTCTTTGGGAACCGCTTGCGTAGCCCCACAGACCTGGGGGCTGCGGGTTTTCCTGCTGCCTTCAGACTCGACACCACTTTTTCCCACTTGGCGCCGCGCCAAGCAAAAAATGGCCATATGCCTGGAGATGTGTCACCTGCCCAAAGAGCCAGCAGGGAAAACTATGCCTTGTTCTAAAGCTCTTTGGGAACCGCTTGCGTAGCCCCACAGACCTGGGGGCTGCGGGCTTTCCTGCTGCCTTCAACATCAAAACTACCCTTTCCCACTTGGCGCCGCGCCAGACACAAAAATGGCCTTCGGCTGGAGATGGGTCCCCCGCCCAAAGAGCCAGCAGGGAAAACTATGCCTTGTTCTAAGCTCTTTGGGAACAGCTTCGTAGCCCCACAGACCTGGGGCCTGCGGGCTTTGCTGCTGCCTTCAGACTCGACACCACCCTTTCCCACTTGGTGCCGCGCCAGGCACAAAAATGGCCATACGGCTGGAGATGGGTCCCATGCCCAAAGAGCCAGCAGGGAAAACTATGCCTTGTTCTAAAGGTCTTTGGGAACCACTTGCGTAGCCCCACACACCTGGGGGCTGCGGGCTTTCCTGCTGCCTTCAGCCTCGACACCACCCTTTCCCACTTGATGCCGCGCCAGGCACAAAAATATCCTATGGCTGGAGATGGGTCCCCCGCCCAAAGAGCCAGCAGGGAAAACTATGCCTTGTTCTAAATCTCTTTGGGAACCGCTTGCGTAGCCCCACAGACCTGGGGGCTGTGGGCTTTGCTGCTGCCTTCAGACTCGACACCACCCTTTCCCACTTGGCGCCGCGCCAGGCACAAAAATGGCCATACGGCTGGAGATGGGTCCCCTGCCCAAAGAGCCAGCAGGGAAAACTATGCCTTGTTCTAAAGCTCTTTGGGAACCACTTGCGTAGCCCCACAGACCTGGGGGCTGCGGGCTTTCCTGCTGCCTTCAGCCTCAAGACCACCCTTTCCCACTTGGTGCCGCGCCAGGCACAAAAATGGCCTTTGGCTGGAGATGGTTCCCCCGCCCAAAGAGCCAGCAGGGAAAACTATGCCTTGTTCTAAAGCTCTTTGGGAACCGCTTGCGTAGCCCCAGAGACCTGGGGGCTGCAGGCTTTCCTGCTGCCTTCAGCCTCGACACCACCCTTTCCCACTTGGTGCCGCGCCAGGCACAAAAATGGCCATACGGCTGGAGATGGGTCCCCCGCCCAAAGAGCCAGCAGGGAAAACTATGCCTTGTTCTAAAGCTCTTTGGGAACCGCTTGCGTAGCCCCACAGACCTGGGGGCTGCGGGCTTTCCTGCTGCCTTCAGTCTCGACACCACCATTTCCCTCTCGGCACCGCGCCAGGCACAAAAATGGCCTATGGCTGGAGATGGGTCCCCCGCCCAAGGAGCCAGCAGGGAAAACTATGCCTTGTTCTAAAGGTCTTTGGGAACCGCTTGCGTAGCCCCACAGACCTGGGGGCTGCGGGCTTTCCTGCTGCCTTTAGCCTCAAAACCACTCTTTCCCTCTGGGCGCCGGGCCAGGCACAAAAATTGGCATATGGCTGGAGATGGGTGCCATGCCCAAAGAGCCAGCAGGGAAAACTGTGCCTTCTTCTAAATCTCTTTGGGAACCGCTTGCGTAGCCCCACAGACCTGGGGGCTGCGGGCTTTCCTGCTGCCTTCAACATCAAAACCACCCTTTCCCACTTGGTGCCGCGCCAGGCACAAAAATGGCCATACGGCTGGATATGGGTCCCATGCCCAAAGAGCCAGCAGTGAAAACTATGCCTTGTTCTAAAGCTCTTTGGGAACCGCTTGCGTAGCCCCAGAGACATGGGGGCTGCGAGCTTTCCTGCTGCCTTCCGCCTCGACACCACCCTTTCGCACTTGGCGCCGCGCCAAGCACAAAAATGGCCATACAGCTAGAGATGGGTCCCCCGCCCAAAGAGCCAGCAGGGAAAACTATGCCTTGTTCTAAAGCTCTTTGGGAACCGCTTGCGTAGCCCCACAGACCTGGGGGCTGCAGGCTTTCCTGCTGCCTTCAGCCTCGACACCACCCTTTCGCACTTGGCGCCGCGCCAGGCACAAAAATGGCCATACAGCTGGAGATGGGTCCCCCGCCCAAAGAGCCAGCAGGGAAAACTATGCCTTGTTCTAAATCTCTTTGGGAACCGCTTGCGTAGCCCCACAGACGTGCGGGCTGCGGGCTTTCCTGCTGCCTTCAGCCTCAAAGCCACCGTTTCCCGCTTGGCGCCGTGCCAGGCACAAAAATGGCCATACGGCTGGAGATGGTTCCCCCGCCCAAAGAGTCAGCAGGGAAAACTATTCCTTGTTCTAAATCTCTTTGGGAACCGCTTGCGTAGCCCCACAGACCTGGGGGCTGCGGGCTTTCCTGCTGCCTTCAGCCTCGACACCACCCTTTCCCACTTGGCGCCGCGCCAGGCATAAAAATGGCCATATGGCTGGAGATGGGTCCCCTGGCCCAAAGAGCCAGCAGGGAAAACTATGCCTTGTTCTAAAGCTCTTTGGGAACCGCTTGCGTAGCCCCACAGACCTGGGGGCTGCGGGCTTTCCTGCTGCCTTCAGCCTCAAAGCCACCCTTTCCGACTTAGCGCCGTGCCAGTCACAAAAATGGGCATATGGCTGGAGATGGGTCCCCCGCCCAAAGAGCCAGCAGGGAAAACTATGCCTTGTTCTAAAGCTCTTTGGGAACTGCTTGCGTAGCCCCACAGACCTGGGGGCTGCGGGCTTTCCTGCTGCCTTCAGACTCGACACCACCCTTTCCCACTTGGCGCCGCGCCAGGCATAAAAATGGCCATATGGCTGGAGATGGGTCCCATGCCCAAAGAGCCAGCAGGGAAAATTATGCCTTGTTCTAAAGCTCTTTGGGAACCGCTTGCGTAGCCCCACAGACCTGGGGGCTGCAGGCTTTCCTGCTGCCTTCAGCCTCAAAACCACCCTTTCCCACTTGGCGCCGCGCCAGGCACAAAAATGGCCATACGGCTGGAGATGGGTCCCCCGCCCAAGGAGCCAGCAGGGAAAACTATGCCTTGTTCTAAAGCTCTTTGGAACCGCTTGCGTAGCCCCACAGACCTGGGGGCTGCGGGCTTTCCTGCTGCCTTCAACATCAAAACTACCCTTTCCCACTTGGTGCCGCGCCAGACACAAAAATGGCCTTTGGCTGGAGATGGGTCCCATGCCCAAAGAGCCAGCAGTGAAAATTATGCCTTGTTCTAAAGGTCTTTCGGAACCGCATGCATAGCCCCACAGACCTGGGGGCTGCGGGCTTTCCTGCTGCCTTCAGACTCGACACCACCATTTCCCTCTGGGCACCGCGCCAGGAACAAAAATGGCCTATGGCTGGAGATGGGTCCCCCGCCCAAAGAGCCAGCAGGGAAAACTATGCCTTGTTCTAAAGCTCTTTGGGAACCGCTTGCGTAGCCCCACAGACCTGGGGGCTGTGGGCTTTCCTGCTGCCTTCAGACTCGACACTACCCTTTCCCACTTGGCGCCGCGCCAGGCATAAAAATGGCCATATGGCTGGAGATGGGTCCCCCGCCCAAGGAGCCAGCAGGGAAAACTATGCCTTGTTCTAAAGGTCTTTGGGAACTTCTTGCGTTGTCCCACAGACCTGGGGGCTGCGGGCTTTCCTGCTCCCTTTAGCCTCAAAACCACTCTTTCCATCTGGACGCCGGGCCAGGCACAAAAATGGGCATATGGCTGGAGATGGGTCCCATGCCCAAAGAGCCAGCAGGGAAAACTATGCCATCTTCTAAAGCTCTTTGGGAACCGCTTGCGTAGCCCCAGAGACATGGGGGCTGCAGGCTTTCCTGCTGCCTTCAGCCTCGACACCACCCTTTCGGACTTTGCGCCGCGCCAGGCACAAAAATGGCCATACGGCTGGAGATGGGTCCCCCGCCCAAAGAGCCAGCAGGGAAAACTATGCCTTGTTCTAAGCTCTTTGGGAATAGCTTCGTAGCCCCACAGACCTGGGGCCTGCGGGCTTTGCTGCTGCCTTCAGACTCGACACCACCCTTTCCAACTTGGCGCCGCGCCAGGCTCAAAAATGGCCATACGGCTGGAGATGGGTCCCATGCCCAAAGAGCCAGCAGGGAAAACTATGCCTTGTTCTAAAGCTCTTTGGGAACCGCTTGCGTAATCCCACAGACGTGGGGGCTGCGGGCTTTCCTGCTGCCTTCAGACTCGACACCACCATTTCCCTCTGGGCACCGCGCCAGGCACAAAAATGGCCTATGGCTGGAGATGGGTCCCCCGCCCAAGGAGCCAGCAGGGAAAACTATGCCTTGTTCTAAAGCTCTTTGGGAACCGCTTGCGTAGCCCCACAGACCTGGGGGCTGCGGGCTTTCCTGCTGCCTTTAGCCTCAAAACCACTCTTTCCATCTGGGCGCCGGGCCAGGCACAAAAATGGCCATACGGCTGGAGATGGGTCCCATGCCCAAAGAGCCAGCAGTGAAAAATATGCCTTGTTCTAAAGCTCTTTGGGAACCGCTTGCGTAGCCCCAGAGACATGGGGACTGCGAGCTTTCCTGCTGCCTTCAGCCTCGACACCAGCCTTTCGCACTTGGCGCCGCGACAAGCACAAAAATGGCCATACAGCTGGAGATGGGTCCCCCGCCCAAAGAGCCAGCAGGGAAAACTATGCCTTGTTCTAAAGCTCTTTGGGAACCGCTTGCGTAGCCCCAGAGACATGGGGGCTGCAGGCTTTCCTGCTGCCTTCAGCCTCGACACCACCCTTTCCCACTTGGCGCCGCGCCAGGCACAAAAATGGCCATACGGCTGGAGATGGGTCCCCCGCCCAAAGAGCCAGCAGGGAAAACTATGCCTTGTTCTAAATCTCTTTGGGAACCGCTTGCGTAGCCCCACAGACCTGGGGGCTGCGGGCTTTCCTGCTGCCTTCAGACTCCACACCACTTTTTCCCACTTGGCGCCGCGCCAAGCACAAATATGGCCATATGCCTAGAAATATGTCACCCGCCCAAAGAGCCAGCAGGGAAAACTATGCCTTGTTCTAAAGCTCTTTGGGAACCGCTTGCGTAGCCCCACAGACCTGGGGGCTGCGGGCTTTCCTGCTGCCTTCAACATCAAAACTACCCTTTCCCACTTGGTGCCGCGCCAGAAACAAAAATGGCCTTCGGCTGGAGATGGGTCCCATGCCCAAAGTGCCAGCAGGGAAAACTATGCCTTATTCTAAGCTCTTTGGGAACAGCTTCGTAGCCCCACAGACCTGGGGCCTGCGGGCTTTGCTGCTGCCTTCAGACTCGACACCACCCTTTCGCACTTGGCGCCGCGTCAGGCACAAAAATGGCCATACGGCTGGAGATGGGTCCCTCGCCCAAAGAGCCAGCAGGGAAAACTATGCCTTGTTCTAAAGCTCTTTGGGAACCGCTTGCGTAGCCCCACAGACCTGGGGCCTGCAGACTTTCCTGCTGCCTTCAGCCTCAAAGCCACCCTTTCCCACTTGGCGCCGTGCCAGACACAAAAATGGCCATACGGCTGGAGATGGTTCCCCCGCCCAAAGAGCCAGCAGGGAAAACTATGCCTTGTTCTAAATCTCTTTGGGAACCGCTTGCGTAGCCCCACAGACCTGGGGGCTGCGGGCTTTCCTGCTGCCTTCAGCCTCGACAGCACCCTTTCCCACTTGGCGCCGCGCCAGGCATAAAAATGGCCATACGGCTGGAGATGGGTCCCCCGCCCAAAGAGCCAGCAGGGAAAACTATTCCTTGTTCTAAAGCTCTTTGGGAACCGCTTGCGTAGCCCAACAGACCTGGGGGCTGCGGGCTTTCCTGCTTCCTTCAACATCAAAACTACCCTTTCCCACTTGGTGCCGCGCCAGACACAAAAATGGCCTTCGGCTGGAGATGGGTCCCATGCCCAAAGAGCCAGCAGGGAAAACTATGCCTTATTCTAAGCTCGTTGGGAACAGCTTCGTAGCCCCACAGACCTGGGGCCTGCGGGCTTTGCTGCTGCCTTCAGACTCGACACCACCCTTTCGCACTTGGTGCCGCGCCAGGCACAAAAATGGCCATACGGCTGGAGATGGGTCCCCCGCCCAAAGAGCCAGCAGGGAAAACTATGCCTTGTTCTAAAGCTCTTTGGGAACCGCTTGCGTAGCCCCACAGACCTGGGGGCTGCAGGCTTTCCTGCTGCCTTCAGCCTCAAAGCCACCCTTTCCCACTTGGCGCCGGGCCAGGCACAAAAATGGCCATACGGCTGGAGATGGTTCCCCCGCCCAAAGAGCCAGCAGGGAAAACTATGCCTTGTTCTAAATCTCTTTGGGAACAGCTTGAGTAGCCCCACAGACCTGGGGGCTGCGGGCTTTCCTGCTGCCTTCAGCCTCAAAACCACCCTTTCCCCCTTGGCGCCGTGCCAGGCTCAAAAATGGCCATACAGCTGGAGATGGGTCCCATGCCCAAAGAGCCAGCAGGGAAAACTATGCCTTGTTCTAAAGCTCTTTGGGAACCGCTTGCGTAGCCCCACAGACCTGGGGGCTGCGGGCTTTGCTGCTGCCTTCAGACTCGACACCACCCTTTCCCACTAGATGCCGCGCCAGGCACAAAAATGGCCATACGGCTGGAGATGGGTCCCATGCCCAAAGAGCCAGCAGGGAAAACTATGCCTTGTTCTAAAGCTCTTTGGGAACCGCTTGCGTAGCCCCACAGACCTGGGGGCTGCAGGCTTTCCTGCTGCCTTCAGCCTCAAAGCCACCCTTTCCCACTTGATGCCGCGCCAGGCCCAAAAATGGCCATACGGCTGGAGATGGGTCCCCCGCCCAAAGAGCCAGCAGGGAAAACTATGCCTTGTTCTAAATCTCTTTGGGAACTGCTTGCGTAGCCGCACAGACCTGGGGGCTGCGGGCTTTCCTGCTGCCTTCAGACTCCACACCACTTTTTCCCACTTGGCGCCGCGCCAAGCACAAATATGGCCATATGCCTAGAAATATGTCACCCGCCCAAAGAGCCAGCAGGGAAAACTATGCCTTGTTCTAAAGCTCTTTGGGAACCGCTTGTGTAGCCCCACAGACCTGGGGGCTGCGGGCTTTCCTGCTGCCTTCAACATCAAAACTACCCTTTCCCACTTGGTGCCGCGCCAGACACAAAAATGGCCTTCGGCTGGAGATGGGTCCCATGCCCAAAGTGCCAGGAGGGAAAACTATGCCTTATTCTAAGCTCTTTGGGAACAGCTTCGTAGCCCCACAGACCTGGGGCCTGCGGGCTTTGCTGCTGCCTTCAGACTCGACACCACCCTTTCGCACTTGGCGCCGCGTCAGGCACAAAAATGGCCATACGGCTGGAGATGGGTCCCTCGCCCAAAGAGCCAGCAGGGAAAACTATGCCTTGTTCTAAAGCTCTTTGGGAACCGCTTGCGTAGCCCCACAGACCTGGGGCCTGCAGGCTTTCCTGCTGCCTTCAGCCTCAAAACCACCCTTTCCCACTTGATGCCGCGCCAGGCCCAAAAATGGCCATACGGCTGGAGATGGGTCCCCCGCCCAAAGAGTCAGCAGGGAAAACTATGCCTTGTTCGAAAGCTCTTTGGGAACCGCTTGCGTAGCCCCACAGACCTGGGGGCTGCGGGCTTTCCTGCTGCCTTCAGCCTCAAAGCCACCCTTTCCCACTTGGCGCCGTGCCAGGCACAAAAATGGCCATACGGCTGGAGATGGTTCCCCCGCCCAAAGAGCCAGCAGGGAAAACTATGCCTTGTTCTAAATCTCTTTGGGAACCGCTTGCGTAGCCCCACAGACCTGGGGGCTGCGGGCTTTCCTGCTGCCTTCAGACTCGACACCACCCTTTCCCACTTCGCGCCGCGCCAGGCATAAAAATGGCCATATGGCTGGAGATGGGTCCCCCGCCCAAAGAGCCAGCAGGGAAAACTATTCCTTGTTCTAAAGCTCTTTGGGAACCGCTTGCGTAGCCCAACAGACCTGGGGGCTGCGGGCTTTCCTGCTTCCTTCAACATCAAAACTACCCTTTCCCACTTGGTGCCGCGCCAGACACAAAAATGGCCTATGGCTGGAGATGGGTCCCATGCCCAAAGAGCCAGCAGGGAAAACTATGCCTTATTCTAAGCTCGTTGGGAACAGCTTCGTAGCCCCACAGACCTGGGGCCTGCGGGCTTTGCTGCTGCCTTCAGACTCGACACCACCCTTTCGCACTTGGTGCCGCGCCAGGCACAAAAATGGCCATACGGCTGGAGATGGGTCCCCCGCCCAAAGAGCCAGCAGGGAAAACTATGCCTTGTTCTAAAGCTCTTTGGGAACCGCTTGCGTAGCCCCACAGACCTGGGGGCTGCGGGCTTTCCTGCTGCCTTCAGCCTCAAAGCCACCCTCTCCCACTTGGCGCCGGGCCAGGCACAAAAATGGCCATACGGCTGGAGATGGTTCCCCCGCCCAAAGAGCCAGCAGGGAAAACTATGCCTTGTTCTAAATCTCTTTGGGAACCGCTTGAGTAGCCCCACAGACCTGGGGGCTGCGGGCTTTCCTGCTGCCTTCAGCCTCAAAACCACCCTTTCCCCCTTGGCGCCGTGCCAGGCTCAAAAATGGCCATACAGCTGGAGATGGGTCCCCCGCCCAAAGAGCCAGCAGGGAAAACTATGCCTTGTTCTAAAGCTCTTTGGGAACCGCTTGCGTAGCCCCACAGACCTGGGGGCTGCGGGCTTTGCTGCTGCCTTCAGACTCGACACCACCCTTTCCCACTAGGTGCCGCGCCAGGCACAAAAATGGCCATACGGCTGGAGATGGGTCCCATGCCCAAAGAGCCAGCAGGGAAAACTATGCCTTGTTCTAAAGCTCTTTGGGAACCGCTTGCGTAGCCCCACAGACCTGGGGGCTGCAGGCTTTCCTGCTGCCTTCAGCCTCAAAACCACCCTTTCCCACTTGATGCCGCGCCAGGCCCAAAAATGGCCTAAGGCTGGAGATGGGTCCCCCGCCCAAAGAGCCAGCAGGGAAAACTATGCCTTGTTCTAAAGCTCTTTGGGAACCGCTTGCGTAGCCCCACAGACCTGGGGGCTGCAGGCTTTCCTGCTGCCTTCAGCCTCGACACCACCCTTTCCCACTTGGCGCCGTGCCAGGCACAAAAATGGCCATATGGCTGGAGATGGGTCCCATTCCCAAAGAGCCAGCAGTGAAAACTATGCCTTGTTCTAAATCTCTTTGGGAACCGCTTGCGTAGCCCCACAGACCTGGGGGCTGCGGGCTTTCCTGCTGCCTTCAGACTCGACACCACCCTTTCCCACTTGATGCCGCGCCAGGCCCAAAAATGGCCTAAGGCTGGAGATGGGTCCCCCGCCCAAAGAGCCAGCAGGGAAAACTATGCCTTGTTCTAAAGCTCTTTGGGAACCGCTTGCGTAGCCCCACAGACCTGGGGGCTGCAGGCTTTCCTGCTGCCTTCAGCCTCGACACCACCCTTTCCCACTTGGCGCCGTGCCAGGCACAAAAATGGCCATATGGCTGGAGATGGGTCCCATTCCCAAAGAGCCAGCAGTGAAAACTATGCCTTGTTCTAAATCTCTTTGGGAACCGCTTGCGTAGCCCCACAGACCTGGGGGCTGCGGGCTTTCCTGCTGCCTTCAGCCTCAAAACCACCCTTTCCCCCTTGGCGCCGTGCCAGGCTCAAAAATGGCCATACAGCTGGAGATGGGTCCCCCGCCCAAAGAGCCAGCAGGGAAAACTATGCCTTGTTCTAAAGCTCTTTGGGAACCGCTTGCGTAATCCCACAGACGTGGGGGCTGCGGGCTTTCCTGCTGCCTTCAGACTCGACACCACCATTTCCCTCTGGGCACCGCGCCAGGCACAAAAATGGCCTATGGCTGGAGATGGGTCCCCCGCCCAAGGAGCCAGCAGGGAAAACTATGCCTTGTTCTAAAGCTCTTTGGGAACCGCTTGCGTAGCCCCACAGACCTGGGGGCTGCGGGCTTTCCTGCTGCCTTTAGCCTCAAAACCACTCTTTCCATCTGGGCGCCGGGCCAGGCACAAAAATGGCCATACGGCTGGAGATGGGTCCCATGCCCAAAGAGCCAGCAGTGAAAAATATGCCTTGTTCTAAAGCTCTTTGGGAACCGCTTGCGTAGCCCCAGAGACATGGGGACTGCGAGCTTTCCTGCTGCCTTCAGCCTCGACACCAGCCTTTCGCACTTGGCGCCGCGACAAGCACAAAAATGGCCATACAGCTGGAGATGGGTCCCCCCGCCCAAAGAGCCAGCAGGGAAAACTATGCCTTGTTCTAAAGCTCTTTGGGAACCGCTTGCGTAGCCCCAGAGACATGGGGGCTGCAGGCTTTCCTGCTGCCTTCAGCCTCGACACCACCCTTTCCCACTTGGCGCCGCGCCAGGCACAAAAATGGCCATACGGCTGGAGATGGGTCCCCCGCCCAAAGAGCCAGCAGGGAAAACTATGCCTTGTTCTAAATCTCTTTGGGAACCGCTTGCGTAGCCCCACAGACCTGGGGGCTGCGGGCTTTCCTGCTGCCTTCAGACTCCACACCACTTTTTCCCACTTGGCGCCGCGCCAAGCACAAATATGGCCATATGCCTAGAAATATGTCACCCGCCCAAAGAGCCAGCAGGGAAAACTATGCCTTGTTCTAAAGCTCTTTGGGAACCGCTTGCGTAGCCCCACAGACCTGGGGGCTGCGGGCTTTCCTGCTGCCTTCAACATCAAAACTACCCTTTCCCACTTGGTGCCGCGCCAGAAACAAAAATGGCCTTCGGCTGGAGATGGGTCCCATGCCCAAAGTGCCAGCAGGGAAAACTATGCCTTATTCTAAGCTCTTTGGGAACAGCTTCGTAGCCCCACAGACCTGGGGCCTGCGGGCTTTGCTGCTGCCTTCAGACTCGACACCACCCTTTCGCACTTGGCGCCGCGTCAGGCACAAAAATGGCCATACGGCTGGAGATGGGTCCCTCGCCCAAAGAGCCAGCAGGGAAAACTATGCCTTGTTCTAAAGCTCTTTGGGAACCGCTTGCGTAGCCCCACAGACCTGGGGCCTGCAGGCTTTCCTGCTGCCTTCAGCCTCAAAGCCACCCTTTCCCACTTGGCGCCGTGCCAGACACAAAAATGGCCATACGGCTGGAGATGGTTCCCCCGCCCAAAGAGCCAGCAGGGAAAACTATGCCTTGTTCTAAATCTCTTTGGGAACCGCTTGCGTAGCCCCACAGACCTGGGGGCTGCGGGCTTTCCTGCTGCCTTCAGCCTCGACAGCACCCTTTCCCACTTGGCGCCGCGCCAGGCATAAAAATGGCCATACGGCTGGAGATGGGTCCCCCGCCCAAAGAGCCAGCAGGGAAAACTATTCCTTGTTCTAAAGCTCTTTGGGAACCGCTTGCGTAGCCCAACAGACCTGGGGGCTGCGGGCTTTCCTGCTTCCTTCAACATCAAAACTACCCTTTCCCACTTGGTGCCGCGCCAGACACAAAAATGGCCTTCGGCTGGAGATGGGTCCCATGCCCAAAGAGCCAGCAGGGAAAACTATGCCTTATTCTAAGCTCGTTGGGAACAGCTTCGTAGCCCCACAGACCTGGGGCCTGCGGGCTTTGCTGCTGCCTTCAGACTCGACACCACCCTTTCGCACTTGGTGCCGCGCCAGGCACAAAAATGGCCATACGGCTGGAGATGGGTCCCCCGCCCAAAGAGCCAGCAGGGAAAACTATGCCTTGTTCTAAAGCTCTTTGGGAACCGCTTGCGTAGCCCCACAGACCTGGGGGCTGCGGGCTTTCCTGCTGCCTTCAGCCTCAAAGCCACCCTTTCCCACTTGGCGCCGGGCCAGGCACAAAAATGGCCATACGGCTGGAGATGGTTCCCCCGCCCAAAGAGCCAGCAGGGAAAACTATGCCTTGTTCTAAATCTCTTTGGGAACAGCTTGAGTAGCCCCACAGACCTGGGGGCTGCGGGCTTTCCTGCTGCCTTCAGCCTCAAAACCACCCTTTCCCCCTTGGCGCCGTGCCAGGCTCAAAAATGGCCATACAGCTGGAGATGGGTCCCATGCCCAAAGAGCCAGCAGGGAAAACTATGCCTTGTTCTAAAGCTCTTTGGGAACCGCTTGCGTAGCCCCAGAGACCTGGGGGCTGCGGGCTTTGCTGCTGCCTTCAGACTCGACACCACCCTTTCCCACTAGATGCCGCGCCAGGCACAAAAATGGCCATACGGCTGGAGATGGGTCCCATGCCCAAAGAGCCAGCAGGGAAAACTATGCCTTGTTCTAAAGCTCTTTGGGAACCGCTTGCGTAGCCCCACAGACCTGGGGGCTGCAGGCTTTCCTGCTGCCTTCAGCCTCAAAGCCACCCTTTCCCACTTGATGCCGCGCCAGGCCCAAAAATGGCCATACGGCTGGAGATGGGTCCCCCGCCCAAAGAGCCAGCAGGGAAAACTATGCCTTGTTCTAAATCTCTTTGGGAACTGCTTGCGTAGCCCCACAGACCTGGGGGCTGCGGGCTTTCCTGCTGCCTTCAGACTCCACACCACTTTTTCCCACTTGGCGCCGCGCCAAGCACAAATATGGCCATATGCCTAGAAATATGTCACCCGCCCAAAGAGCCAGCAGGGAAAACTATGCCTTGTTCTAAAGCTCTTTGGGAACCGCTTGTGTAGCCCCACAGACTTGGGGGCTGCGGGCTTTCCTGCTGCCTTCAACATCAAAACTACCCTTTCCCACTTGGTGCCGCGCCAGACACAAAAATGGCCTTCGGCTGGAGATGGGTCCCATGCCCAAAGTGCCAGGAGGGAAAACTATGCCTTATTCTAAGCTCTTTGGGAACAGCTTCGTAGCCCCACAGACCTGGGGCCTGCGGGCTTTGCTGCTGCCTTCAGACTCGACACCACCCTTTCGCACTTGGCGCCGCGTCAGGCACAAAAATGGCCATACGGCTGGAGATGGGTCCCTCGCCCAAAGAGCCAGCAGGGAAAACTATGCCTTGTTCTAAAGCTCTTTGGGAACCGCTTGCGTAGCCCCACAGACCTGGGGCCTGCAGGCTTTCCTGCTGCCTTCAGCCTCAAAACCACCCTTTCCCACTTGATGCCGCGCCAGGCCCAAAAATGGCCATACGGCTGGAGATGGGTCCCCCGCCCAAAGAGTCAGCAGGGAAAACTATGCCTTGTTCGAAAGCTCTTTGGGAACCGCTTGCGTAGCCCCACAGACCTGGGGGCTGCGGGCTTTCCTGCTGCCTTCAGCCTCAAAGCCACCCTTTCCCACTTGGCGCCGTGCCAGGCACAAAAATGGCCATACGGCTGGAGATGGTTCCCCCGCCCAAAGAGCCAGCAGGGAAAACTATGCCTTGTTCTAAATCTCTTTGGGAACCGCTTGCGTAGCCCCACAGACCTGGGGGCTGCGGGCTTTCCTGCTGCCTTCAGACTCGACACCACCCTTTCCCACTTCGCGCCGCGCCAGGCATAAAAATGGCCATATGGCTGGAGATGGGTCCCCCGCCCAAAGAGCCAGCAGGGAAAACTATTCCTTGTTCTAAAGCTCTTTGGGAACCGCTTGCGTAGCCCAACAGACCTGGGGGCTGCGGGCTTTCCTGCTTCCTTCAACATCAAAACTACCCTTTCCCACTTGGTGCCGCGCCAGACACAAAAATGGCCTATGGCTGGAGATGGGTCCCATGCCCAAAGAGCCAGCAGGGAAAACTATGCCTTATTCTAAGCTCGTTGGGAACAGCTTCGTAGCCCCACAGACCTGGGGCCTGCGGGCTTTGCTGCTGCCTTCAGACTCGACACCACCCTTTCGCACTTGGTGCCGCGCCAGGCACAAAAATGGCCATACGGCTGGAGATGGGTCCCCCGCCCAAAGAGCCAGCAGGGAAAACTATGCCTTGTTCTAAAGCTCTTTGGGAACCGCTTGCGTAGCCCCACAGACCTGGGGGCTGCGGGCTTTCCTGCTGCCTTCAGCCTCAAAGCCACCCTCTCCCACTTGGCGCCGGGCCAGGCACAAAAATGGCCATACGGCTGGAGATGGTTCCCCCGCCCAAAGAGCCAGCAGGGAAAACTATGCCTTGTTCTAAATCTCTTTGGGAACCGCTTGAGTAGCCCCACAGACCTGGGGGCTGCGGGCTTTCCTGCTGCCTTCAGCCTCAAAACCACCCTTTCCCCCTTGGCGCCGTGCCAGGCTCAAAAATGGCCATACAGCTGGAGATGGGTCCCCCGCCCAAAGAGCCAGCAGGGAAAACTATGCCTTGTTCTAAAGCTCTTTGGGAACCGCTTGCGTAGCCCCACAGACCTGGGGGCTGCGGGCTTTGCTGCTGCCTTCAGACTCGACACCACCCTTTCCCACTAGGTGCCGCGCCAGGCACAAAAATGGCCATACGGCTGGAGATGGGTCCCATTCCCAAAGAGCCAGCAGGGAAAACTATGCCTTGTTCTAAAGCTCTTTGGGAACCGCTTGCGTAGCCCCACAGACCTGGGGGCTGCAGGCTTTCCTGCTGCCTTCAGCCTCAAAACCACCCTTTCCCACTTGATGCCGCGCCAGGCCCAAAAATGGCCTAAGGCTGGAGATGGGTCCCCCGCCCAAAGAGCCAGCAGGGAAAACTATGCCTTGTTCTAAAGCTCTTTGGGAACCGCTTGCGTAGCCCCACAGACCTGGGGGCTGCAGGCTTTCCTGCTGCCTTCAGCCTCGACACCACCCTTTCCCACTTGGCGCCGTGCCAGGCACAAAAATGGCCATATGGCTGGAGATGGGTCCCATTCCCAAAGAGCCAGCAGTGAAAACTATGCCTTGTTCTAAATCTCTTTGGGAACCGCTTGCGTAGCCCCACAGACCTGGGGGCTGCGGGCTTTCCTGCTGCCTTCAGACTCGACACCACCCTTTCCCACTTGATGCCGCGCCAGGCCCAAAAATGGCCTAAGGCTGGAGATGGGTCCCCCGCCCAAAGAGCCAGCAGGGAAAACTATGCCTTGTTCTAAAGCTCTTTGGGAACCGCTTGCGTAGCCCCACAGACCTGGGGGCTGCAGGCTTTCCTGCTGCCTTCAGCCTCGACACCACCCTTTCCCACTTGGCGCCGTGCCAGGCACAAAAATGGCCATATGGCTGGAGATGGGTCCCATTCCCAAAGAGCCAGCAGTGAAAACTATGCCTTGTTCTAAATCTCTTTGGGAACCGCTTGCGTAGCCCCACAGACCTGGGGGCTGCGGGCTTTCCTGCTGCCTTCAGCCTCAAAACCACCCTTTCCCCCTTGGCGCCGTGCCAGGCTCAAAAATGGCCATACAGCTGGAGATGGGTCCCCCGCCCAAAGAGCCAGCAGGGAAAACTATGCCTTGTTCTAAAGCTCTTTGGGAACCGCTTGCGTAGCCCCACAGACCTGGGGGCTGCGGGCTTTCCTGCTGCCTTCAGCCTCAAAGCCACCCTTTCCGACTTAGCGCTGTGCCAGTCACAAAAATGGGCATATGGCTGGAGATGGGTCCCCCGCCCAAAGAGCCAGCAGGGAAAACTATGCCTTGTTCTAAAGCTCTTTGGGAACCGCTTACGTAGCCCCACAGACCTGGGGGCTGCGGGCTTTCCTGCTGCCTTCAGACTCGACACCACCATTTCCCTCTGGGCACCGCGCCAGGCACAAAAATGGCCTATGGCTGGAGATGGGTCCCCTGCCCAAGGAGCCAGCACGGAAAACTATGCCTTGTTCTAAAGCTCTTTGGGAACCACTTGCGTAGCCCCACAGACCTGGGGGCTGTGGGCTTTCCTGCTGCTTTAGGCCTCGACACCACCCTTTCCCACTTGGCGCTGTTCCAGGCAAAAAAATGGCCTATGGCTGGAGATGGGTGCCACGCCCAAAGAGACAGTAGGGAAAACTATGCCTTGTTCTAAAGCTCTTTGGGAACCACTTGCATAGCCGCACAGACCTGGGGGCTGCGGGCTTTCCTGCTGCCTTCAGCCTCGACACCACCCTTTCGCACTTGGCACCGCGCCAGGCACAAAAATGGCCACATGGCTGGAGATGGGTCCCCCGCCCAAAGAGCCAGCAGGGAAAACTATGCCTTGTTCTAAAGCTCTTTGGGAACTGCTTGCGTAGCCCCACAGACCTGGGGGCTGCGGGCTTTCCTGCTGCCTTCAGACTCGACACCACCATTTCCCTCTGGGCACCGCGCCAGGCACAAAAATGGCCTATGGCTGGAGATGGGTCCCCTGCCCAAGGAGCCATCAGGGAAAAATATGCCTTGTTCTAAAGCTCTTTGGGAACCACTTGCGTAGCCCCAGAGACCTGGGGGCTGCGGGCTTTCCTGCTGCCTTCAGACTCGACACCACCCTTTCCCACTTGGCGCCGCGCCAGGCATAAAAATGGCCATATGGCTGGAGATCGGTCCCATGCCCAAAGAGCCAGCAGGGAAAATTATGCCTTGTTCTATAGCTCTTTGGGAACCGCTTGCGTAGCCCCACAGACCTGGGGGCTGCAGGCTTTCCTGCTGCCTTCAGCCTCAAAGCCACCCTTTCCCACTTGGCGCCGCGCCAGGCACAAAAATGGCCATACGGCTGGAGATGGGTCCCCCGCCCAAGGAGCCAGCAGGGAAAACTATGCCTTGTTCTAAAGGTCTTTGGGAATAACTTGCGTAGCCCCACAGACCTGGGGGCTGCGGGCTTTCCTGCTGCCTTCAGCCTCAAAACCACCCTTTCACACTTGGTGCCGCGCCAGGCACAAAAATGGCCTATGGCTGGAGATGGGTCCCATGCCCAAAGAGCCAGCAGTGAAAATTATGCCTTGTTCGAAAGCTGTTTCGGAACCGCTTGCGTAGCCCCACAGACCTGGGGGCTCCAGGCTTTCCTGCTGCCTTCAGCCTCGACACCACCCTTTCCCACTTGGCGCCGCGCCAGGCACAAAAATGGCCATACGGCTGGAGATGGGTCCCCTGCCCAAAGAGCCAGCAGGGAAAACTATGCCTTGTTCTAAAGCTCTTTGGGAACCGCTTACGTAGCCCCACAGACCTTGGGGCTGCGGGCTTTCCTGCTGCCTTCAGACTCGACACCACCATTTCCCTCTGGGCACCGCGCCAGGCACAAAAATGGCCTATGGCTGGAGATGGGTCCCCTGCCCAAGGAGCCAGCACGGAGAACTATGCCTTGTTCTAAAGCTCTTTGGGAACCACTTGCGTAGCCCCACAGACCTGGGGGCTGTGGGCTTTCCTGCTGCTTTCAGCCTCGACACCACCCTTTCCCACTTGGCGCTGTGCCAGGCAAAAAAATGGCCTATGGCTGGAGATGGGTGCCACGCCCAAAGAGACAGTAGGGAAAACTATGCCTTGTTCTAAAGCTCTTTGGGAACCACTTGCATAGCCGCACAGACCTGGGGGCTGCGGGCTTTCCTGCTGCCTTCAGCCTCGACACCACCCTTTCGCACTTGGCACCGCGCCAGGCACAAAAATGGCCACATGGCTGGAGATGGGTCCCCCGCCCAAAGAGCCAGCAGGGAAAACTATGCCTTGTTCTAAGCTCTTTGGGAATAGCTTCGTAGCCGTACAGACCTGGGGGCTGCGGGCTTTGCTGCTGCCTTCAGAGTCGACACCACCCTTTCCCACTTGGCGCCGCGCCAGGCACAAAAATGGCCATACGGCTGGAGATGGGTCCCATGCCCAAAGAGCCAGCAGGGAAAACTATGCCTTGTTCTAAAGCTCTTTGGGAACCGCTTGCGTAGCCCCACAGACCTGGGGCCTGCGGGCTTTCCTGCTGCCTTCAGCCTCAAAACCACCCTTTCCCACTTGGCGCCGCGCCAGGCACAAAAATGGCCATACGGCTGGAGATGGGTCCCCCGCCCAAGGAGCCAGCAGGGAAAACTATGCCTTGTTCTAAATCTCTTTGGGAACCGCTTGCGTAGCCCCACAGACCTGGGGGCTGCGGGCTTTCCTGCTGCCTTTAGCCTCAAAACCACTCTTTCCATCTGGGCGCCGGGCCAGGCACAAAAATGGGCATATGGCTGGAGATGGGTCCCATGCCCAAAGAGCCAGAAGGGAAAACTATGCCTTGTTCTAAAGCTCTTTGGGAACTGCTTGCGTAGCCCCACAGACCTGGGGGCTGCGGGCTTTCCTGCTGCCTTCAACATCAAAACCACCCTTTCCCACTTGGTGCCGCGCCAGGCACAAAAATGGCCATACGGCTGGATATGGGTCCCATGCCCAAAGAGCCAGCAGTGAAAACTATGCCTTGTTCTAAAGCTCTTTGGGAACCGCTTGCATAGCCCCAGAGACATGGGGGCTGCGAGCTTTCCTGCTGCCTTCAGCCTCGACACCACCCTTTCGCACTTGGCGCCGCGCCAAGCACAAAAATGGCCATACAGCTGGAGATGGGTCCCCCGCCCAAAGAGCCAGCAGGGAAAACTATGCCTTGTTCTAAATCTCTTTGGGAACCGCTTGCATAGCCCCACAGACCTGGGGGCTGCGGGCTTTCCTGCTGCCTTCAGACTCCACACCACTTTTTCCCACTTGGCGCCGCGCCAAGCACAAATATGGCCATATGCCTGGAAATATGTCACCCGCCCAAAGAGCCAGCAGGGAAAACTATGCCTTGTTCTAAAGCTCTTTGGGAACTGCTTGCGTAGCCCCACAGACCTGGGGGCTGCGGGCTTTCCTGCTTCCTTCAACATCAAAACTACCCTTTCCCACTTGGTGCCGCGCCAGACACAAAAATGGCCTTCGGCTGGAGATGGGTCCCATGCCCAAAGAGCCAGCAGGGAAAACTATGCCTTATTCTAACCTCTTTGGGAACAGCTTCGTAGCCCCACAGACCTGGGGCCTGCGGGCTTTGCTGCTGCCTTCAGACTCGACACCACCCTTTCCCACTTGGTGCCGCGCCAGGCACAAAAATGGCCATACGGCTGGAGATGGGTCCCATGCCCAAAGAGCCAGCAGGGAAAACTATGCCTTGTTCTAAAGCTCTTTGGGAACCGCTTGCGTAGCCCCACAGACCTGGGGGCTGCAGGCGTTCCTGCTGCCTTCAGCCTCAAAACCACCCTTTCCCACTTGATGCCGCGCCAGACCCAAAAATGTCCATACGGCTGGAGATGGGTCCCCCGCCCAAAGAGCCAGCAGGGAAAACTATGCCTTGTTCTAAAGCTCTTTGGGAACCGCTTGCGTAGCCCCACAGACCTGGGGGCTGCGGGCTTTCCTGCTGCCTTCAGCCTCAAAGCCACCGTTTCCCACTTGGCGCCGTGCCAGGCACAAAAATGGCCATACGGCTGGAGATGGTTCCCCCGCCCAAAGAGCCAGCAGGGAAAACTATGCCTTGTTCTAAATCTCTTTGGGAACCGCTTGCGTAGCCCCACAGACCTGGGGGCTGTGGGCTTTCCTGCTGCCTTCAGACTCGACACCACCCTTTCCCACTTGGCGCCGCGCCAGGCATAAAAATGGCCATACGGCTGGAGATGGGTCCCATGCCCAAAGAGCCAGCAGGGAAAATTATGCCTTGTTCTATAGCTCTTTGGGAACCGCTTGCGTAGCCCCACAGACCTGGGGGCTGCAGGCTTTCCTGCTGCCTTCAGCCTCAAAGCCACCCTTTCCCACTTCGCGCAGCGCCAGGCACAAAAATGGCCATACGGCTGGAGATGGGTCCCCTGCCAAAGGAGCCAGCAGGGAAAACTATGCCTTGTTCTAAAGCTCTTTGGGAACCGCTTGCGTAGCCCCACAGACCTTGGGGCTGCGGGCTTTCCTGCTGCCTTCAGACTCGACACCACCATTTCCCTCTGGGCACCGCGCCAGGCACAAAAATGGCCTATGGCTGGAGATGGGTCCCCTGCCCAAGGAGCCAGCACGGAGAACTATGCCTTGTTCTAAAGCTCTTTGGGAACCACTTGCGTAGCCCCACAGACCTGGGGGCTGTGGGCTTTCCTGCTGCTTTCAGCCTCGACACCACCCTTTCCCACTTGGCGCTGTGCCAGGCAAAAAAATGGCCTATGGCTGGAGATGGGTGCCACGCCCAAAGAGACAGTAGGGAAAACTATGCCTTGTTCTAAAGCTCTTTGGGAACCACTTGCATAGCCGCACAGACCTGGGGGCTGCGGGCTTTCCTGCTGCCTTCAGCCTCGACACCACCCTTTCGCACTTGGCACCGCGCCAGGCACAAAAATGGCCACATGGCTGGAGATGGGTCCCCCGCCCAAAGAGCCAGCAGGGAAAACTATGCCTTGTTCTAAGCTCTTTGGGAATAGCTTCGTAGCCGTACAGACCTGGGGGCTGCGGGCTTTGCTGCTGCCTTCAGAGTCGACACCACCCTTTCCCACTTGGCGCCGCGCCAGGCACAAAAATGGCCATACGGCTGGAGATGGGTCCCATGCCCAAAGAGCCAGCAGGGA
The DNA here is from genome assembly GCF_028500815.1 of Rissa tridactyla. NCBI lineage: Eukaryota > Metazoa > Chordata > Aves > Charadriiformes > Laridae > Rissa > Rissa tridactyla. Next base: position 325,843 of record NW_026529377.1, read on the forward strand.
AAACTATGCCTTGTTCTAAAGCTCTTTGGGAACCGCTTGCGTAGCCCCACAGACCTGGGGCCTGCGGGCTTTCCTGCTGCCTTCAGCCTCAAAACCACCCTTTCCCACTTGGCGCCGCGCCAGGCACAAAAATGGCCATACGGCTGGAGATGGGTCCCCCGCCCAAGGAGCCAGCAGGGAAAACTATGCCTTGTTCTAAATCTCTTTGGGAACCGCTTGCGTAGCCCCACAGACCTGGGGGCTGCGGGCTTTCCTGCTGCCTTTAGCCTCAAAACCACTCTTTCCATCTGGGCGCCGGGCCAGGCACAAAAATGGGCATATGGCTGGAGATGGGTCCCATGCCCAAAGAGCCAGAAGGGAAAACTATGCCTTGTTCTAAAGCTCTTTGGGAACTGCTTGCGTAGCCCCACAGACCTGGGGGCTGCGGGCTTTCCTGCTGCCTTCAACATCAAAACCACCCTTTCCCACTTGGTGCCGCGCCAGGCACAAAAATGGCCATACGGCTGGATATGGGTCCCATGCCCAAAGAGCCAGCAGTGAAAACTATGCCTTGTTCTAAAGCTCTTTGGGAACCGCTTGCATAGCCCCAGAGACATGGGGGCTGCGAGCTTTCCTGCTGCCTTCAGCCTCGACACCACCCTTTCGCACTTGGCGCCGCGCCAAGCACAAAAATGGCCATACAGCTGGAGATGGGTCCCCCGCCCAAAGAGCCAGCAGGGAAAACTATGCCTTGTTCTAAATCTCTTTGGAAACCGCTTGCGTAGCCCCAGAGACATGGGGGCTGCAGGCTTTCCTGCTGCCTTCAGCCTCGACACCACCCTTTCGCACTTGGCGCCGCGCCAGGCACAAAAATGGCCATATGGGTGGAGATGGGTCCCCCGCCCAAAGAGCCAGCAGGGAAAACTATGCCTTGTTCTAAATCTCTTTGGGAACCGCTTGCATAGCCCCACAGACCTGGGGGCTGCGGGCTTTCCTGCTGCCTTCAGACTCCACACCACTTTTTCCCACTTGGCGCCGCGCCAAGCACAAATATGGCCATATGCCTGGAAATATGTCACCCGCCCAAAGAGCCAGCAGGGAAAACTATGCCTTGTTCTAAAGCTCTTTGGGAACTGCTTGCGTAGCCCCACAGACCTGGGGGCTGCGGGCTTTCCTGCTTCCTTCAACATCAAAACTACCCTTTCCCACTTGGTGCCGCGCCAGACACAAAAATGGCCTTCGGCTGGAGATGGGTCCCATGCCCAAAGAGCCAGCAGGGAAAACTATGCCTTATTCTAACCTCTTTGGGAACAGCTTCGTAGCCCCACAGACCTGGGGGCTGCGGGCTTTCCTGCTGCCTTTAGCCTCAAAACCACTCTTTCCATCTGGGCGCCGGGCCAGGCAAAAAAATGGGCATATGGCTGGAGATGGGTCCCATGCCCAAAGAGCCAGCAGGGAAAACTATGCCTTGTTCTAAAGCTCTTTGGGAACCGCTTGCGTAGCCCCAGAGACATGGGGGCTGCGAGCTTTCCTGCTGCCTTCAGCCTCGACACCACCCTTTCGCACTTGGCGCCGCGCCAAGCACAAAAATGGCCATAGGGCTGGAGATGGGTCCCCCGCCCAAAGAGCCAGCAGGGAAAACTATGCCTTGTTCTAAAGCTCTTTGGGAACCGCTTGCGTAGCCCCACAGACCTGGGGGCTGCAGGCTTTCCTGCTGCCTTCAGCCTCGACACCACCCTTTCGCACTTGGCGCCGCGCCAGGCACAAAAATGGCCATACGGCTGGAGATGGGTCCCCCGCCCAAAGAGCCAGCAGGGAAAACTATGCCTTGTTCTAAAGCTCTTTGGGAACCGCTTGCGTAGCCCCACAGACCTGGGGGCTGCAGGCTTCCCTGCTGCCTTCAGCCTCGACACCACCCTTTCGCACTTGGCGCCGCGCCAGGCACAAAAATGGCCATACGGCTGGAGATGGGTCCCCCGCCCAAAGAGCCAGCAGGGAAAACTATGCCTTGTTCTAAATCTCTTTGGGAACCGCTTGCGTAGCCGCACAGACCTGGGGGCTGCGGGCTTTCCTGCTGCCTTCAGACTCGACACCACCCTTTCCCACTTGGCGCCGTGCCAGGCATAAAAATGGCCATATGCCTGGAAATATGTCACCCGCCCAAAGAGCCAGCAGGGAAAACTATGCCTTGTTCTAAAGCTCTTTGGGAACCACTTGCGTAGCCCCACAGACCTGGGGGCCTGCGGGCTTTCCTGCTGCCTTCAGCCTCAAAGCCACCCTTTCCCACTTGGCGCCGCGCCAGGCACAAAAATGGCCATACGGCTGGAGATGGTTCCCCCGCCCAAAGAGCCAGCAGGGAAAACTATGCCTTGTTCTAAATCTCTTTGGGAACCGCTTGTGTAGCCCCACAGACCTGGGGGCTGTGGGTTTTCCTGCTGCCTTCAGACTCGACACCACCCTTTCCCACTTTGCGCCGCGCCAGGCATAAAAATGGCCATATGGCTGGAGATGGGTCCCCCGCCCAAAGAGCCAGCAGGTAAAACTATGCCTTCTTCTAAAGGTCTTTGGGAACCGCTTGTGTAGCCCCACAGACCTGGGGGCTGCGGGCTTTCCTGCTGCCTTCAGCCTCAAAGCCACCCTTTCCGACTTAGCGCCGTGACAGTCACAAAAATGGGCATATGGCTGGAGATGGGTCCCCCCGCCCAAAGAGCCAGCAGGGAAAATTATGCCTTGTTCTAAAGCTCATTGGGAACTGCTTGCGTAATCCCACAGACCTGGGGGCTGCAGGCTTTCCTGCTGCCTTCAGCCTCGACACCACCCTTTCCCACTTGGCGCCGCGCCAGGCACAAAAATGGCCATACGGCTGGAGATGGGTCCCTCGCCCAAAGAGCCAGCAGGGAAAACTATGCCTTGTTCTAAAGCTCTTTGGGAACCGCTTACGTAGCCCCACAGACCTGGGGGCTGCTGGCTTTCCTGCTGCCTTCAGACTCGACACCACCATTTCCCTCTGGGCACCGCGCCAGGCACAAAAATGGCCTGTGGCTGGAGATGGATCCCCTGCCCAAGGAGCCAGCAGGGAAAACTATGCCTTGTTCTAAATGTCTTTGGGAACCGCTTGCGTAGCCCCACAGAACTGGGGGCTGTGGGCTTTCCTGCTGCCTTCAGACTCGACACCACCCTTTCCCACTTGGCGCCGCGCCAGGCATAAAACTGGCCATATGGCTGGAGATGGGTCCCCCGCCCAAGGAGCCAGCAGGGATAACTATGCCTTGTTCTAAAGGTCTTTGGGAACTTCTTGCGTTGTCCCACAGACCTTGGGGCTGCGGGCTTTCCTGCTGCCTACAACATCAAAACCACCCTTTCCCACTTGGTGCCGCGCCAGGCACAAAAATGGCCATACGGCTGGAGATGGGTCCCATGCCCAAAGTGCCAGCAGGGAAAACTATGCCTTGTTCTAAAGCTCTTTGGGAACCGCTTGCGTAGCCCCACAGACCTGGGGGCTGCAGGCTTTCCTGCTGCCTTCAGCCTCGACACCACCCTTTCGCACTTGGCGCCGCGCCAGGCACAAAAATGGCCATACGGCTGGAGATGGGTCCCCCGCCCAAAGAGCCAGCAGGGAAAACTATGCCTTGTTCTAAAGCTCTTTGGGAACCGCTTGCGTAGCCCCACAGACCTGGGGGCTGCGGGGCTTTCCTGCTGCCTTCAGACTCCACACCACTTTTTCCCACCTGGCGCCGCGCCAAGCACAAATATGGCCATATGCCTGGAATATGTACACCCGCCCAAAGAGCCAGCAGGGAAAACTCTGCCTTGTTCTAAAGGTCTTTGGGAACCACTAGCGTAGCCCCACAGACCTGGGGGCCTGCGGGCTTTCCTGCTGCCTTCAGCCTCGACACCACCCTTTCCCACTTGCGCCGCGCCAGGCACAAAAATGGCCATACGGCTGGAGATGGGTCCCTCGCCCAAAGAGCCAGCAGGGACAACTATGCCTTGTTCTAAAGCTCTTTGGGAACTGCTTACGTAGCCCCACAGACCTGGGGGCTGCGGGCTTTCCTGCTGCCTTCAGACTCGACACCACCATTTCCCTCTGGGCACCGCGCCAGGCACAAAAATGGCCTGTGGCTGGAGATGGATCCCCTGCCCAAAGAGCCAGCAGGGAAAAACTATGCCTTGTTCTAAAGGTCTTTGGGAACCACTTGCGTAGCCCCACAGACCTGGGGGCTGCGGGCTTTGCTGCTGCCTTCAGCCTCGACACCACCCTTTCCCACTTGGCTCTGTGCCAGGCAAAAAAATGGCCTATTGGCAGGAGATGGGTGCCACGCCCAAAAGAGACAGCAGGGAAAACTATGCCTTGTTCTAAAGCTCTTTGGGAACCACTTGCATAGCCCGCACAGACCTGGGGGCTGCGGGCTTTCCTGCTGCCTTCAGCCTCAAAACCACCCTTTCCCCTCTGGGCGCCGGGCCAGGCACAAAAAAGGCCTATGGCTGGAGATGGGTCCCCCGCCCAAAGAGCCAGCAGGGAAAACTATGCCTTGTTCTAAATGTCTTTGGGAACCGCTTGCGTAGCCCCCACAGAACTGGGGGCTGTGGGCTTTCCCTGCTGCCTTCAGACTCGACACACCCTTTCCCACTTGGCGCCGCGCCAGGCATAAAAATGGCCATATGGCTGGAGATGGGTCCCCCGCCCAAAGAGCCAGCAGGGAAAATAATGCCTTGTTCTAAAGGTCTTTGGGGAACTTCTTGCGTTGTCCCACAGACCTGGGGGCTGCGGGCTTTCCTGCTGCCTTTAGCTCAAACCACTCTTTCCATCTGGGCGCCGGGCCAGGCACAAAAATGGGCATATGGCTGGAGATGGGTCCCCCGCCCAAAGAGCCAGCAGGGAAAACTATGCCTTGTTCTAAGCTCTTTGGGAATAGCTTCGTAGCCCCACAGACCTGGGGCCTGCGGGCTTTGCTGCTGCCCTTCAGACTCGACACCACCCTTTCCCACTTGGCGCCGCGCCAGGCACAAAAATGGCCATACGGCTGGAGATGGGTCCCATGCCCAAAGAGCCAGCAGGGAAAATTATGCCTTGTTCTATAGCTCTTTGGGAACCGCTTGCGTAGCCCCACAGACCTGGGGGGCTGCAGGCTTTCCTGCTGCCTTCAGCCTCAAAGCCACCCTTTCCCACTTGGCGCCCGCGCCAGGCACAAAAATGGCCATACGGCTGGAGATGTGTCCCCCGCCCAAAGAGCCAGCAGGGGGAAAAACTATGCCTTGTTCTAAAGCTCTTTGGGAACCGCTTGCGTAGCCCCACAAGACCTGGGGGCTGCGGGCTTTCCTGCTGCCTTCAGCCTCAAACCACCCTTCCACACTTGGTGCCGCGCCAGGCACAAAAATGGCTATGGCTGGAGATGGGTCCCATGCCCAAAGAGCCAGCAGTGAAAATTATGCCTTGTTCGAAAGCTCTTTGGGAACCGCTTGCGTAGCCCCACAGGACCTGGGGGCTGCAGGCTTTCCTGCTGCCTTCAGCCTCGACACCACCCTTTTCCCCACTTGGCGCCGCGCCAGGCACAAAAATGGCCATACGGCTGGAGATGGGTCCCTCGCCCAAAGAGCCAGCAGGGAAAACTATGCCTTGTTCTAAAGCTCTTTGGGAACCGCTTACGTAGCCCCACAGACGTGGGGGCTGCGGGCTTTCCTGCTGCCTTCAGACTCGACACCACCATTTCCCTCTGGCACCGCGCCAGCACAAAAATGGCCTATGGCTGGAGATGGATCCCCTGCCCAAGGAGCCAGCAGGGAAAACTATGCCTTGTTCTAAAGGTCTTTGGGAACCACTTGCGTAGCCCACAGACCTGGGGGCTGCGGGCTTTGCTGCTGCCTTCAGCCTCGACACCACCCTTTCCCACTTGGCGCTGTGCCAGGCAAAAAAATGGCCTATGGCTGGAGATGGGTGCCACGCCCAAAGAGACAGCAGGGAAAACTATGCCTTGTTCTAAAGGTCTTTGGGAACTTCTTGCGTTGTCCCACAGACCTGGGGGCTGCGGGCTTTCCTGCTGCCTTTAGCCTCAAAACCACTCTTTCCATCTGGCGCCGGGCCAGGCACAAAAATGGGCATATGGCTGGAGATGGGTCCCCCGCCCAAAGAGCCAGCAGGGAAAACTATGCCTTGTTCTAAAGCTCTTTGGGAACTGCTTGCGTAGCCCCACAGACCTGGGGGCTGCGGGCTTTCCTGCTGCCTTCAGGCTCGACACCACCCTTTCCCACTTGGCTCTGTGCCAGGCACAAAAATGGCCTATGGCTGGAGATGGATGCCACGCCCAAAGAGCCAGCAGGGAAAACTATGGCTTGTTCGAAAGCTCTTTGGAACCGCTTGCGTAATCCCACAGACCTGGGGGCTGCAGGCTTTCCTGCTGCCTCAGCTCGACACCACCCTTTCCCACTTGGCGCCGCGCCAGGCACAAAAATGGCCATACGGCTGGAGATGGGTCCCTCGCCCAAAGAGCCAGCAGGGAAAACTATGCCTTGTTCTAAAGCTTCTTTGGGAACCGCTTACGTAGCCCCACAGACCTGGGGGCTGCGGGCTTTCCTGCTGCCTTCAGACTCGACACCACCATTTCCCTCTGGGCACCGCGCCAGGCACAAAAATGGCCTGTGGCTGGAGATGGATCCCCTGCCCAAGGAGCCAGCAGGGAAAACTATGCCTTGTTCTAAAGCACTTTGGGAACCACTTGCGTAGCCCCCACAGACCTGGGGGCTGCGGGCTTTGCTGCTGCCTTCAGCCTCAAAACCACCCATTCCACTGGCTCTGTGCCAGGCAAAAAAATGCCTATGGCTGGAGATGGGTGCCACGCCCAAAGAGACAGCAGGGAAAACTATGCCTTGTTCTAAAGCTCTTTGGGAACCACTTGCATAGCCGCACAGACCTGGGGGCTGCGGGCTTTCCTGCTGCCTTCAGCCTCAAAACCACTCTTTCCATCTGGGGCGCCGGGCCAGGCACAAAAATGGGCATATGGCTGGAGATGGGTCCCATGCCCAAAGAGCAGCAGGGAAAACTATGCCTTGTTCTAAGCTCTTTGGGAATAGCTTCGTAGCCCCACAGACCTGGGGCCTGCGGGCTTTGCTGCTGCTTCAGACTCGACACCACCCTTTCCCACTTGGCGCCGCGCCAGGCACAAAAATGGCCATACGGCTGGAGATGGGTCCCATGCCCAAAGAGCCAGCAGGGAAAATTATGCCTTGTTCTAAGCTCTTTGGGAACCGCTTGCGTTAGCCCCACAGACCTGGGGGCTGCAGGCTTTCCTGCTGCCTTCAGCCTCAAAGCCACCCTTTCCCACTTGGCGCCGCGCCAGGCACAAAATGGCCATACGGCTGGAGATGGGTCCCCCGCCCAAAGAGCCAGCAGGGAAAACTATGCCTTGTTCTAAAGCTCTTTGGGAACCGCTTGTGTAGCCCCAAAGACCTGGGGGCTGCGGGCTTTCCTGCTGCCTTCAGCCTCGACACCACCCTTTCCCTCTGGGCACCGCGCCAGGCACAAAAAAGGCCTATGGCTGGAGATGGATCCCCTGCCCCAAGGAGCCAGCAGAGAAAACTATGCCTTGTTCTAAATGTCTTTGGGAACCGCTTGCGTAGCCCCACAGACCTGGGGGCTGTGGGCTTCCTGCTGCCTTCAGCCTCAAAACTACCCTTTTCCCACTTGGTGCCGCGCCAGGCACAAAAATGGCCAATGGCTGGAGATGGGTCCCATGCCCAAAGAGCCAGCAGGGAAAACTATGCCTTGTTCTAAAGCTCTTTGGGAACCGCTTGCATAGCCCCACAGACCTGGGGGCTGCAGGCTTTCCTGCTGCCTTCAGCCTCGACACCACCCTTTCCCACTTGGCGCCGCGCCAGGCACAAAAAAGGCCTATGGCTGGAGATGGGTCCCCCGCCCAAGGAGCCAGCAGGGAAAACTATGCCTTGTTCTAAAGGTCTTTGGGAACTTCATGCGTTGTCCCACAGACCTGGGGGCTGCGGGCTTTCCTGCTCCCTTTAGCCTCAAAACCACTCTTTCCATCTGGGCGCCGGGCCAGGCACAAAAATGGGCATATGGCTGGAGATGGGTCCCCCGCCCAAAGAGCCAGCAGGGAAAACTATGCCTTGTTCTAAGCTCTTTGGAATAGCTTCGTAGCCCCACAGACCTGGGGCCTGCGGGCTTTGCTGCTGCCTTCAGACTCGACACCACCCTTTCCCACTTGGCGCCGCGCCAGGCACAAAATGGCCATACGGCTGGAGATGGGTCCCATGCCCAAAGAGCCAGCAGGGAAAATTATGCCTTGTTCTATAGCTCTTTGGGAACCGCTTGCGTAGCCCCACAGACCTGGGGGCTGCAGGCTTTCCTGCTGCCTTCAGCCTCAAAGCCACCCCTTTCCCACTTGGCGCCGCGCCAGGCACAAAAATGGCCATACGGCTGGAGATGGGTCCCCCCGCCCAAAGAGACAGCAGGGAAAACTATGCCTTGTTCTAAAGCTCTTTGGGAACCGCTTGTGTAGCCCCAAAGACCTGGGGGCTGCGGGCTTTCCTGCTGCCTTCAGCCTCAAAACGACCCTTTCCCACTTGGTGCCGCGCCAGGCACAAAAATGCTATGGCTGGAGATGGGTCGCCCGCCCAAAGAGCCAGCAGTGAAAATTATGCCTTGTTCTAAAGCTCTTTGGAACCGCTTGCATAGCCCCACAGACCTGGGGCTGCGGGCTTTCCTGCTGCCTTCAGCCTCGACACCACCCTTTCCCACTTGGCGCCGCGCCAGGCACAAAAATGGCCATACGGCTGGAGATGTGTCCCCTGCCCAAGGAGCCAGCAGGGAAAACTATGCCTTGTTCTAAATCTCTTTGGGAACCGCTTGCGTAGCCCCACAGACCTAGGGGCTGTGGCTTTCCTGCTGCCTTCAGACTCGACACCATGCTTTCCCACTTGGCGCCGCGCCAGGCATAAAAATGGCCATATGGCTGGAGATGGGTCCCATGCCCAAAGAGCCAGCAGGGAAAACTATGCCTTGTTCTAAATGTCTTTGGGAACCGCTTGCGTAGCCCCACAGAACTGGGGCTGTGGGCTTTCCTGCTGCCTTCAGCCTCGACACCACCCTTTCCCACTTGGCGCC